>NC_090231.1:27676975-28049475 GCF_024489055.1 Chanodichthys erythropterus | reverse complement strand
TTAACTGATATAGACCAATCACTAAAGGCACTCACACACTACAAGATAATCAGGCTGATTTTGGGCCCAATTCTCCCCTTCCAACAATCCTAGTTAAAGACCAGATTGTCTTGATTGTTCTACAGATTATCTAATCAGAAAGCTTAGTCATGGGAGACAGAAGCATAACATGACTTCATCAAAAAAAAAAAGAAGTACCCCACAAATTTTCTGTAAAAAACAGTCCGAACACTATTACCGCCATTTCTTCTGGCCCACCGTCCATCATGTGCGTCTAGTGTCTGGGCGGTATACCGGTTCATACCGAATACTGGTATTTATTTTTGTTATGATATGAATTTTGATGATACCGCAATACTGGTATGTGTCGCTTAACCAACGTTAGGAACGCGGCGCAGCCCGTCACTGTTTGAGAGCGTCCCGTTTCACTGTTGCACAGCTGAGATCGCATCACAGCCTATGGTAAGTCCGAAATCACCCCCTAAAGCCTAATTCACAATTCCCTACGTTATCCACTTATATTGTTCACTTGAAAAAGTGAATGAAAACGAGTGAGTAAATTCGGACAGCCGTTGTGTGTAGGTACATCGGCTGTACACTCGTTATTGCGGTGCAATGTGAGATTGAATGAGTGCACTCCATGTCCACTATGGTTTCGGACGCCACTACAAATGGCTGTCCCCACAAATAATACCATATTTGAGGTTATAGGGGGCGATTTCGGATTCAGCCCTTGATTACAGCGGAGAATTCAAACTACACGCGGCGTGCGAGACAGAGCGGCTTCTGCGCGGAGCGCCGTGATGAGATTAACGTTCTCCACATTGATTATACATTATATATATATATACATATATATATATATATATATATATATATATATTAGATATAAACACGCTCGCTTCGGTCTAAGTTTTTTTTTATGAACCCATTTAATATATTCAAGTGCTCTAAACATGAACCAGCAGCGTGTATGCGCACATATTTCATCACGTCTTCTTCAAATGAAATGTCACGTTATGCAAAGGACACTGAACTGTACGTCTGATCACAACCGCGATGACACGATGGGTTATTCTGCTACACAGAAGACGATGTAAGTTAATAAATAGACTGACAATTCAAAGAAGAATGGGCAAACATTTAACTGCTTGATTCTTTCTGTGTTAAACTTACGTGTGTCATTTGTTCAGAGACTGTAGTGCTCTTAAATGTACTGAAAATATAATTAGTTTAAATGTTCTTCCGCGTTTCTCCCTTGTTTTGGCAGTTTGTTGTTATATAGCGTTAGATTTTTAAAATGCTTAAGGTTCCCTCAACTCTTATTTTCTATCTCCATGGTCATATTTTAATATTCATGTGTCTGTAATGAATGTGTTGCAGGTCTGTGTTTGATTGGTTGTTGTCTCCCCACAGCATCATTTTGTGGGGCTTTGTAAACCTGTATTAACTCTAGTGTGGAATTTTTCTACAATATTCACTCATCATGACAGTAAAACAGGGTATTCTAGTCAATCTACTGCAGTATTTCCTCTCTCAATCAGTAGAAAATGTGGTTAAAAGGAACACTCCACTTTTTTTGAAAATAGGCTCATTTTCCAACTCCCCTAGAGTTAAACAGTTGAGTTTTACCGTTTTCGAATCCATTCAGCCGATCTCCGGTTCTGGCAGTACCACTTTTAGCATAGCTTAGCATAGTTCATTCAATCTGATTAGACCGTTAGCATCGCGCTTAAAAATGACCAAAGAGTTTTGATATTTTTCCTATTTAAAACTTGACTTTTCTGTAGTTAAATCGTGTACTAAGACCGACAGAAAATAAAAAGTTGCGATTTTCTAGGCTGATATGGCTAGGAACTATACTCTCATTCAGGCGTAATAATCAAGGAACTTTGCTGCCGTTCCATGGCTGCAGCAGTGCAATGATATTACACAGCACCCGTGAGCCCCTGCTTGCACAGGGAACGTGCCTTGCAACCATGGAGACGTATGTGAGAGACGCTGCGTAATATCATTGCACTGCTGCAGCCATGATACGGCAGCAAAGTTCCTTGATTATTACGCCTGAATGAGAGTATAGTTCCTAGCCATATCAGCCTAGAAAATCGCAACTTTTTATTTTCTGTCGGTCTTAGTACACGATTTAACTACAGAAAAGTCAAGTTTTAAATAGGAAAAATATCAAAACTCTTTGGTCATTTTTAAGCGCGATGCTAACGGTCTAATCAGATTCAATGAACTATGCTAAGCTATGCTAAAAGTGGTACCGCCAGAACCAGAGATCGGCTGAACGGATTCGAAAACTGTAAAACTCAACTGTTTAACTCTAGGGGAGTTGGAAAATGAGCCTATTTTCAAAAAAGTGGAGTGTTCCTTTAACGCCCGGTCATGCATAGGGGAAAAAAATGCCGTCATATACCGTGAAACCGATATAAATTTTGAAAAATACTGCGATATAAATTTTTGTTCATACCGCCCAGCACTGTGTGTGTCTACTCTAGTCACATCTGACTGAGAGATTTTGCAAGATTTCCCATGTTCACAGTAGAGACTCTGGATGTTGGTGACTTCGGAACCAAGTTGGTACTGAAATTTTAAAAATGTGATGCTTTGAGTGCTGTTGAGTGGATTCGTAAACACCTCTGATTGGCCACCGTTCACACACTCATCAGATAGGTCTTTGATTGGCTTCAATGATCAATGCTTCAAAAACGTTGTAAATAGTCATCAATGACGCTCTTCATCGAGTGCTTACAGATACGCATGGGAGCATTTGAAAGCAGGTGTCTATCACGGACCAGTCGGCTACAATAACTGGTTTATTACTGCTTAGCTGAGATTTCGGTTTTTTACTGTTTTTTTTAGAGCTTGACACCAATTTCACGATTTCAATCCATAAACTTGCAAAACAATTACAATACAATCTTGAGTCAATATCAATTCATTTGGATACATATCAGGTCATAAACTAGCTGCATGTTCATTTTTCTCAAGGCAAAAATTCTGTCAACAGGAGCCCTGTCAGCTAGTATTATTATTAAAGGTTAAAATTAACAACTCAAATTAATAATAGTTAACTTGGACATGTAAATCTGCTTTGCGTGTGTAAATACTATGTTTCACAGTGCCGCCTAAACATCTTCGGTGATCGTCGCACAGGTGGGGGTCAGCAGCTATATACAGTGACCTTGTATGGTATGGAGAAAATGTGATTGGTACAGACTGGTCCAATCAAGAGGTTGCAGGTCTTCATTGGTTTAATTAAAACCCATACCTTGTCAATACACGTGCTTGACTTCATGCGGTGCTGAGCAGACCGAATGAATGCCGTGATTGAAAAATCTGTGAAGACACATAATATAAAATATAGTCCCTTCACTACATGCTAGAAGAAAAAAATGTAATGAGATATATGTAACAATATGTTCAAATTACTATTGAAGATGTTTAAATGTATAGAAATAATTATTTAATGGCATTCATTAGCCACATTAGCAGGAGCACAAACAGGAATGTTCCCGACAGGTGCTGCTGACCTCCATGTGGTAAATCCCTCCTGGAGAGCGTTGTCATGATTTAACAGCTGCCACGGTGCGGCAACTGTCTGACATGAACTTACCACAGCGAAATCTGACAGAAGTCAAAGCTAAAGAGCTTTTTGCCTGAAAGCATTAGTATGTTAAGTACAAAATGAAACTGAAGACTTTCAGTGGCTCAGTACAAGTATTTTAGTCCCCTCATGAGTGTCTTAAAGGTAAAGCAGTAGATGATTGATGGCTCCTTTAAAGAGCCTGCACTCTGACACATATCCCTTCCCTCTGTAATGGAGACATAAACCCCCCTGACTTTGCGCTAAGCGCTCAAACTCACGCCTACAATTGCACTCTAGACTCTTCAACCAAACGCTCTTCTGAAAACATGAGCAGATATGAGCAGAGTCTGTTGGAACTGTCAGCCCTCAGTTGCAGATAATGGAGGTGTTGCCATGCAGGACAAAAATCCAACTGCAAAGAACGACCCACTATAGCAGCATCAACTCACAAGTGTGTGTGCGCACTAACAAGTAACCAAGGAAACTGTTTGTCTTCAATTTTGAGCACTAAACACTAAGGAACAGAGAGTTCATTTCATGCAATTTTGCTTCATGCAGCTCTCGAATAGCATGACATAAATTGACAAAAATGGAGGTGCAAAATCCTAAATGACATTGGACCTCCACATGTGTGACTAATACATCATTTATGCCGACATAAACACACTTGACACCAATTATCCAAACGCTAACAGCAAAACATCCAAAAACAGAGAGGACCTGCAGTGTAAGAGTTCTCACATATGACACTGGTGGCTCTCATAACAACTTCAATACTCCAGGAAATACAAGCACTGAACGTCCAAATAGTCTGAGGAAAACAGGCCACAGCTACTAATTTCTAGCACAGAGACCTGAATAGAAACCGAAGTTCAAGGATCAAAATAGTTGCTTTGTTTTACACAGTGAAGTTCTCAACAGGAATGTGATCAGACTTGAAAATAAACTGAAAATAAACTCATTTGCAACCTCTCAAACTAATCTGTTGGCTGAACATTTGTGTGCGCTGTCAGATGGTTCTAGTCAAATCGTGTTCTTCTGAGTGCCAGTCATTTGGAATATGAATACCTACCTTTCCCACATTCACACATTACATTATGATGTCTCACTTAAACAGTCCATTGTAATACATACGAACACAAAAGTGAGATCCACTTACCCTCTCTGTGGCCTTGCTATTCTGAAACGTTGCTCCCGTCAACCTGCAAAAAGAACAGTCGCATGGTTAGACTGCCATTTTTATCAGTAAACATCTGTTGATTCCCAGTATTTTTGGACTTGCTGTCCTTTACCAAGATTATCATGCTGAGAACAACATAGGGGCTAATTTGCAGTCTTTGTGTATTATTTATACTGCCTGTATTAGAGTTGGGTATTTCCCTTAATAATTCACAGAGACAGACAGATCTTACAAGAAAGTCAGATAAAGACTGAACAGGCCTTATATAATGAAATGCAAAAGCAGAATACAAGCATATAGCCTATTGCCCCTGTACATTAAGATAATTTACACTTTCTCATAGTATGTTATATACCAATTGTAGAAAACCATTTATTCGTTGGAGGAAATCAGACATGCCTTCATATCCATTACAACATTATGGCTAAAATATCCCAATAATTTCACCCAACAATCTTAGCTAGGTTAAAGAAACCAAGTTCATTATCAAGCACAGCAGAATTACACAAAAACACCAAAGATCCCATTACATCAATCAAAATGGACCTTCTTCAGCCAGTCTAATTCAATGGCATGTTATTAGCATATTTTGCCCTTTCCATGAAAAGCTTTTACCCACAAGTCTCCCATTCTAGACATAACTCATTGTTTCTATACCAAACTACAACTGAAGGTCGCAATACTGGTAACATAATAAAGCGTCCCCAACAGAGCCAGTCCAGTCCACTGCATTAAACACAGACTAGTCCTGCTATAGGACTATAATGCGGATTTCTCAACTCAAGCTTTACGCATTACACCTATATAAAGGTTTGGCTTGGAAGTGAAAGCACAAGTGTGCACTATGAAGCTCTTATCAAATGATAGTTCACGTGACAGTCCTGAACAGCAGCAGCTTTCTGTTCAGCAATCAGCAGGCCTCTGTGCTCAAACCAGCAGGCCAGATGCAGACTAACACTTCTCACTACATATAACTTTACACATTTTTGTTGACATACTTTGTGGAAACAAGCAAGAACATGAACAACATTCAAATTAAACGATACAAACATAGACACTGAATGTGATGGTCTTAGAAGTACTTTGACGTGTTGTATTTATATTTTATTAACACGTTAGCTTTGAAACAAGCAAGTAAAAATCAGGTAGACATTTTATTCGCAGCAAGTACTCGATGAGTCGCTGGTATAACTTTAGCTGGGATCGATACTTCCTTTAAATGACGCGATTAAAGCACACCGCTGCATGTTACTTGCATAAGTAGCTTCTTAAAAATGGAGAACATGACAGGCCCTATGTGCTTAAAAACACAACACTGCTACTATACTAACACACTTGCTACATTGACATGAATTTAGCCGGGGAGTGACCATGCGTTTTCCAACGGAACCTCTAGTTTCTTAATTTTCAGAGCGATCACAGTTGACAATACATGCGACTCTGAGACCGCACGTGCAACACAGGGAACGACCTGTCCGAGTTCTGCTCATCACCTGCATCTTTTTAATTGCGTTGCATCATTGTTACACTTCACAATGATGCTAAACTTAGCAGAACAGTTACACACGTTTAGATAACTCTTGAAGCAACCGTGCATTTACCTCTGATCAAAACAGCACCTATAAGCGAAATAAGCCCGGTGGGCGCGCGGTAGTCGATCTACTCTTACATAATGACGCATGTTAGCGCGTGCTAGCGACCGTAAACAACCACCAGTTAGCTCGCGCAGCTACAACCGTGAACAATCAACACTTACCCTCGATGCCCCCTTTTTCAAACGAAGGGAACTGAGTAGGTATGTTGTGCTGACACGGGGGAATGATTGTTTTGTGGGATTTGTGAATTAGTAGTTTTCTCTGATTACGTCTTCCCACGACAACCTACTTTCTGGGTGAAAGAGGGACGGTGCAAAATGGCTGTCTTTCCTGCATGCACCATCACATTTATTAAAAGGGGATTGGGGTGGAGCCTCTGTCGAAATGTACTGGGCAAATATGTACTTTTGGACTCAAAACGTTGATAGACGCGACTATAATAACAAATTTTGTTTGTCTTTTATGACAAATTGCCATATAAATACTTAAAACAGTAGTTAGAAGGAATTGTTTGAAACACGCCCCCCTTCTTAAAGAGACAGTTAAACGTTTCTCTCACGTGGTCGCTGGAGTCAATAAAAGCTCAAGAGGTCTGTGTGTGTGACATGGAGATAAACATCAAATGTATGCAACTGACAGACTGGTTAACGTGAATTGTGCTTTTAATGTCTGTGCAGTTGTGTTGGTATTAATATGCGTTTTATTATAGAATGCGTTATATAATGCATTCACAATGGCAAATAACCCTAAGAAAGCACAAATACATTTTATCCACACTGTAAATGTACATTATTAACCACGTCTACAGACGCATCATTGTTCATTGATGTCCATCCATATCCGTGTTTATTCTCAAAGAGGTTTGCATATTATTGCATATTATTACTGTGCACGTGTAACTAACAAGACAGTACAAATTCCTGCTTTTCTCAGTGAAATACTACTGATGCTTATTATTGGCATTTTTAGGTGCATTGCATTTTTTTATATTAATGTAGATGGCTCTTGCAAATGTAGGCCATCCCTTTTATTTTAAGTCTCTTCACTTCACACAAAAATTGTTTCTTCAGTATCAATGGCATCTGATCAATAGCTAAAGATAGGTGTTATATTCCAATCGCTGGATCTATCCAGCAAATTGATCTCCAGAACAGAAGAGGGCAATGTTGAGGATCTGTGGTAGGTGTCGAAGAAAAAAAAACTTAGAGCACGTCTCTTTCATATGCAGTCCTTATGTAGGAGTACGTAGTGCAAACTTCTATGACATGTTTCGTTCTTTTACATGAGGAACGATGTCCAGTGTTCTAGCAAGGATTTTATTTTATCCCACACTCGCTTACAATGTTGTCATGGAAAAGATCACCTCCAGGGAATGGTTTAATCGCGTGGATCCGACTGTCATTCTTGGTGCTCTCCCATTCAGGTCAATGACAGAGGAGGTAAGATTTGACGTTTACTGAGTTTTTGAGAGTTACATATATAATTATATATGTCCAGTCCTATTTCAGGGCTCAGCTAATGCATCTTATCTCATTTCGCTTTAGTTGGTCCAAAATGAGAAAGTAAAAGGAGTCATTACCATGAATGAAGAATATGAAACAAAATATTTTTGCAATTCACCTGAGGTAAGTATCTTGTATATATGTATATGTGTGTGTATGTGTGTGTGTGTATATATATATATATATATATATATATATATATATATATATATATATATATATATATATATATACACACACATACACACACATATACATATAATGTGTATATATATATGTATGTGTGTGTGTATACTCACTGTATATGTATATATGTAACAGGAGTGGCGAGCTGTTGGCGTTGAGCAGATCAGACTCGACACAGTGGACCTGACAGGTGTTCCCACCCTAGAGCACATCCACAAGGGTGTGGAATTTGCCTTGAGACATCGAGAGCAAGGCACTAGTGTCTATATTCACTGCAAGGCCGGCCGCTCACGCAGTGCAACTATTGCAGCTGCATACCTCATCAGGGTGGGTATCAGTCTGTCAACCAAAACCATGAACAATAAAAAAAACCCAGCAGCATCAATACCAAAGCTGTATGTCATATGTCACCACTGTAAACAATATTTGTCTCTGTATGGTTGCACATTTCTTTAGCACTTTCTTTTATGTAGCATTGCACAAGACACAACTGGAATTTTTTTTGTCACAGTATTGTTGGTGGGGAATTTTAGAGGGGGAAAACTGATATATAGGTTAATTCAAGTGATGCTGTTCACTTCTCTACATGAAACCCACATATGCATGCTGAATACAAAGGGACTATTATACTTCAGCTTCACTTCACTTTTTTTTAGGAATAAACCAGAAATAATTTCACTGAGAGACACACAATATATTCTTTATGTGAATTTGTTCCTTCTTAAAACTGTATCAACCAGTTATTTCTGAATATATAGTTATATGCATAGTTATATAAAACATTGAAAAGTAAATCAGTCACATCTAAAGTTAAATGTTAGGAGACTCAAGAGTGTTACAGTCTTTGGAATCTGCATTAGATGTTAACCCAAGGTTATAATTATGTCTTGATTTATAAGGATTTAGGGGAATAAAGAGTGAATAACCCTAAAATAACTACAATTTAAATTTAAAGTAATCGATTTGCAATATATTATATTTTAAAATATGCACACAGTCACTCTTAATCATGTGCCTAATATGGCAAAAACAGCTCTATTCATGTTTATTGTCTCATCACAGTTATGAATTAGCTTACAATAATCACAAAAATGAAAGCCTGTTTCATACTCATTAAAAATTGAGTAGTTTGCATCAATGGATATTATCCCCCTCAGTGTCTATGGAAGTTATGGCCCTGTGTTTAACCTCTATTCTCCTTTCACAGCTACACTGTTGGAGTCCAGAGGAGGCCTGTAAGATGCTGGTCTCAGTCCGGCCTCATGTGCTGATCCGCTCAGCCCAGCTGGAGATGCTGCAGGAGTACTATAAGCAAGTGTGTGCTTCAGAGTCCAGCTAGAAGATACACAGTGTGCAAATGCTGACATTTATGCTGAATCTCATATACTGTACATTGCTAATAAGTTGTTTTTTCTTTGTCAGAGTGCATATTTTGATATATTCGTTTCATTTTTGTACTATACAAAAAAGTAGACTTTAATAATGTCCATCAACAGTTAAATTGTGTGTAAACTCTTGTAATTTCTGTCACCTCAGATGGTTTAGACACTAAATTTCCAAATAATATTAGAACAGATTTGTTTGTTTTTTTTTATCTGGTGATCGGTCTTAGCTGGAATAGAGAGATGTGTACAACTGGTTCTGTACTGACTTATTAATCCATTTGAAATGCATTTTAATTAATATGACAAAACAATGGTATCAGTTCAGTTTAGCTTTATGCCCAGTGGCATGTAGAGCAGTAACAAAGATTCACCACTTCTGTCTCACTTTTTTGGGCCAGCTTCTGAATGGTACCCCAGGTGTGGTTCAGGCCAGGGCCTTCAGTCCTGCTTCCACTGTTCGGCGCCAGGTGTTCTTGGGTCTTCCTCTCTTTTGTTTACCCTGTGGTGTCCAGAAGAGGACAATCTTGTTGTCATCTTGTTCCCTCCGGATGACATGTCCAGTCTTTCTCTATTGCCTCTTCATACTTTCTTGCTTGCACTAGGCAAGTAGTTGTTGGTTAGAGACGGTTTTGGGCCAGAAGATTTGCAGAATTATCCGGAGGTTCACTGTCATTCTCCAACATTCAGAGCCATAAAGTAGACTGGAAAGGACACAGCTCTGGTACAGTCTCAGGTTAGTGTGGGTGCTGTATTGTGAGGACCTCCACAAATTGTTCTACATACTAAACCCTTGCTGAGACGTTTCTTGAAGATATTTTCTGGTCTATTTAGTGAAATATGTGATCAGTGTTTTAACCCTAGAGGGCCTACTGTATCATATTTGTTACATGAGTTTCTTATGCTTCTGAATTATTGATATGATCAAAACATTGCCACCATTGCAACATACACATAAAAAACAGTACAATTAAACATTACAATAAAAAAAAATTAAAAAGAAAATTAAAAAATGCTATAAAAATGCAACATAGTAAAATACAATCACTAAAGTACGGTAATTAAAAAAACCTAACTGCAGCAGGGATAAAAGACCTAAATCGCTCAGTAAAACACTGAGGCATTACTAATCTCTCACTAAATGAGCTTTTAAGTCCACTAAAAATACTATATAGTTGATGACCTTCATAACAGAATCATTTTCAGTTTTGCCCTTGTTCTCTTTTCAACAGTGACCTCAAATGTATCTGGAGGAAGGCCAGTAACTGAACCAGCCAATTTTATTAATAATCCTGTTATTGTCATCCACAGTAATACTACATCCCCAAGAGCACTGCATAAAACAAAACACTGGCCAGATTCCCTGATAAAAGAGATAAAGAAGCTTCTTACTAATACCATAGGATCTTAAATTCCTCAAAAAGAATAATCTGGATTTTGCCTTCTTGAACACAGACACACTATTCTTCTTCCAGTTTAATTTACTGTCCAAATGGACACCAATATATTTATAAGACTGAACTGAATTTATAAGACCTTTAATTGTCACAGGTAATACCGCTTCTTAATTTCTTCTAAAATCAATAATCAACTCCTTGGTGTTCTCTACATTCAATTTTATAAGTAAGTTAGTTTATTTTATGCCTTCTGCCCTTTGATTGATAGTTCGTACTTTTTTAAAGTAAAAGGGCTTTTTGTATAAATCTATAATTGTCCACCTTCAGGTGGTGCAACTGCTAGTGTTTAAAGGATTAGTTCACTTTCAAATAATTTAATATAATTTGATAATTTACTCACCCCCATGTCATCCAAGATGTCTTATGTTTTTGATGAAAACATTCCAGGATTTTTCTCCATATAGTGGATTTCACTGGGCACCAAACGGTTGAAGGTCAAAATTACAGTTTCATTGCAGCTTCAAAGGGCTTTAAACGATACCAGATGAGGAATAAAGGTCTTATCTAGCGAAACGATCGGTCATTTTCAAAAAAAAAATACAAATGTATATGCTTTATAAACACAAATGATCACCTTCCAAGTGGTTCCGCCAAAACCGCAGTTATTGTACTTACGGAAGAAACTTATGCAGCGCCAGTTCCATTTTTTTCCTGTAAGTAGAATATGGAAGGCGTAGAACATACAGCGTAAGCTTTTTGAAGTATCCGAAAGTGCGGTTTTGGCAGAACCACTTGGAAGGTGATCATTTGTGTTTATAAAGCATATACAGTTGTATTTTTTTCGAAAATGACTGATTGTTTCGCTAGATAAGACCTTTATTCCTCGTCTGGTATCATTTAAAGCCCTTTGAAGCTGCGCTGAAACTGTAATTTTGACCTTCAACAATTTGGAGGCCATTGAAGTCCATTATAAGGAGAATAATCCTGGAATGTTTTCATCAAAAACCTTAATTTCTTTTCGACTGAAGAAAGAAGGACATGAACATCTTGGATGACATGGGGGTGAGTAAATTATCAGGAACATTTTATTTGAAAGTAAACTAATCCTTTAAGATGAACATTTACTGGACTGAAGCAACTTAAGTTTACCTGATTATCCATACATCATTTTTTAGAAAAATAATGTTAAAGTGTATGTATCATCAAATATGATACAACAAGCTTTTGAGGAACGTTTATTGCATTGCATTGCATTTTACAACGCTTTGATCAAAATACTTATTTTTGGGAGTTGCAACTGGTATTTATATGTGTTTTATCTAAGTCTGTTATACTGTTGTGCTAAAAATCTCAATGGTTTACATTACAAACCATCAGAATTTCATCATACATTTTAGCCAAACAACTGCACTAAATTACATAGGCCTATTTGTGTTCAGGTTTAGCCTCTGAAAAAAGATGTTTCTTTCTTCCTCGTGAGCTATGGGCCATAAAAGCCTGATGTATGAAATATGATTTTAAAAAAAACATACAAATTTATATTTTGTCTAAGGGTTCAATAAATTGTTCGATTCGACTATTACGTCGCATGTCAGGCTTACAGGGTTAATGGCCTCTAATGTTGCGCCTGAAGATGGCAGCAGCGCACTGCCAAATGCACCTGTAACTTCAGCATCAGCAAATCGCGCGAGAAAGGACGCGGTGAGGGAGAAAAGATGGCGGCCTCCTTGGTTAGATTTGTCCGCTGCGGTTTTGGAAGAAGTCTAAACGGTAAGAAATAAACAAGAACAGCACAGACATGTTCAAGATGAACTATTTACTAATTTAACAATTATTGTCACCGTGCAGGACCCAAACAAGCTCCTCTGTGTTTTAGGCTTTTCTTCGCTGTTGACCTTTCCAGTAGCAGACAGTACAAACACATAGAACGCTAATGACAGTCTCGACTGATTGTTATAATCTCAATTAGGCAAATACAGTTTCTCTTATTCGCGAAATTAAGACATCACGCTTCAATTTTTTTTTTTTTTTTTTTTTTTTTGCATTATTTGGAAATCTGTAATCTGTGGTTTGAATTTCATTGGACACAAGCAACCAATTTGGTTCATTTGATGTCTTGATCTGAACTTGACGTAATGACACAATATAATGCATTCATTTTTCTCATAGTGGCTAGACAGAGCGCCGCGATTGTCCAGACAAGAACAACGACAACTGAAACCAGACGTGAGTAACGTTAGATGTGTAGAAGTCTGTCATTGTTGTTAGCGGTGCGTGTTGCTGTATATTAAGTGTCTTTAACTACCTAGTATTTGCATAAAAAAATTGTTAGGTACAATGTTATGATGTTCATCTTGTATTGGTGAGATACAGTTATGGTTGGGGACACGTGTAGTGGTGTGGGTTAAAGTCTAAACTGTGTAAATGTATATGTAATTACAGAAAAAAAATTACAGCTAGTAATTTTCAAATTTAACATGCATGTACACAATAAGTGCATTGTATATAATGATTATTTTAAATGTTAGTAGTAGTTAAAGCCATTTAAGTATAAAGTGTGGGACTAAATGTCTTTTTTGCATTAGCTACTGTAAGGCCCAAGGATCCAGTCACCCACACTCAGCTTTCAGAGTTTGGTGAATACATTGCAGAGATTCTCCCCAAATATGTGCAACAAGTTCAGGTCAGTTATTCACATGTTTATCTTTTTCAGATGACAGATCAGTATTGTATATTAAAGTTGCACTCTGCAATTCCTCAAAATGGCTCTATTTACAGCCTTTTGTTTGAATCCTAGGTCACCTGCTTTAATGAGCTGGAGGTAATGATCCACCCAGAAGGAATTGTACCTGTTCTCACCTTCTTGAAAGATCACACAAACGCTCAGTTCAACAACATGACTGACCTGACAGCTGTGGACGTCCCTACAAGGCATTATCGCTTTGAGGTGAGCATGCTCAACTCAACTATGAAATGTCCATAAAATATTATATTGATTTTGTGTTTTAAACAAGTTAGTTTATTTTAATAGAATTAACTGAAATAATTTTAAAAAATAAATAAAAGTACTGCACATAATATGCATACCGTACTTTGGTAGCCTGCATGGTGAAAGTTATTGGCATTGGAAATACACATCGATCAGAATCAGCACAAAGGATTGATGATCCAATTTTTCCTTTTCAGATTGTGTATAATCTGCTGTCTCTGCGCTATAACTCTCGTATCCGAGTGAAGACCTACACTGATGAGCTGTCTCCCCTTGACTCCTCTGTGTCTGTGCACCAGGCAGCTAACTGGTATGAGAGAGAGGTATGCATCTCACTGAGGTTTCATGAACAAGTTTTGACAATTGTATATTTCAGACTGCAAAATGGATGTCTGTTTGGTCTAGCATATGCTCAGGCACAACAAGCTGCAGTGCTCATGCAGTAAAGCCTCTGAGCTACTTCCCACCTGCTATGACTGTGAATGAGGGAGCCTTGTGGGTTGTCAATGGTCCATGAGATCATGTATCATAGCTGTGGTTGCATCCAGATATTAAGTTTGTTTTGTCAAATTTTAGAGACCGTGTTGTTTCACTCTGAAATGAATGTTTCATTACAGATTTGGGACATGTATGGAGTTTTCTTCGCAAACCATCCAGATCTGAGACGCATCTTAACAGATTATGGATTCGAAGGTCATCCATTCAGGAAAGACTTTCCTTTGTCTGGATATGTGGAGGTAAATGCACTAAATATGAAGTCAAGTCTGTTACTCTCTAGTGATTGCCACCTCTCCTCCTCAGAAATGTTTTTCATAGTTACACAACCATTTAAAAGTTGGTGTCAGTAAGATTTTTTTTTCAAAGAAATTAATACTTTTATTCAGCAAGGATACATTAAATTGATCAAAAGTGACAGTAAAGACATTTATAATGTGACAAATGAGTTCTGTTTCAAATAAACACTGTTCTTTTGAACTTTATATTCACCAAATAATTATTTATCATGATTTCCACAAAAATATTAAGCATTCAATATTATTGAAAATATTAAGAAATGTTCATTAGGCATCAAATCAGCATATTAGAATTATTTCTGAAGGATCATGTGACACTGAAGACTGGATTAATGATGCTGAAAATTCAGCTTTTCCATCACAGGAAAAAAGAAAACATTAAAAGGAAACACTTTTTAAATGGTCATATTTCACAATATTACCGTTTTTACTGTGGTAATCATAAGAGTCTCAGTAAAATAAAATAAAAAGTAACCTCAAACTTTTAAATGACAGTCCATGTTTAAAGGCACAGAGCAATTACACAATTTTAAACATTCCTTTAAAGGGGTGTGGATTCAATTTTGTTGAGTTATTTTCTTCTTCTCTTTTCTCAGGTGCGTTATGATGATGAAGTGAAGCGGGTTGTGGCTGAACCTGTCGAGCTCTCTCAGGAGTTCCGTAAGTTTGACTTGAACAGTCCATGGGAAGCATTCCCAGCATACAGGGAGCCCAAAGATGCACCCAAGCTGGAGTCTGGGGACAAACCAGCAAAGTAACCCTCCCTCTGTGCTGTGACCCTTCAGAGCTGTAATCATCAGAACATATTTATGTAAATAAGACCCTGTGCTACAACTGAATAAAACAATGAAACGACTCCTGTTTCTGCATCTCATTTCTTATTTATAAATGTCTTCTTTTTTTGTAATAACACAGGTTAAAACTTTTAGTTTTGATAGTTGTATCTGTATACAAAACAGACTCGCACATATAAAAATAAGCTCTTTTTAAAACTCTGAATTTTCAGGATTATGTTTTTATACTACAATTGTAAGAGGTGTGTGTGTGTGAAGTAAATGTTTTGTGATAACACTCTTTGGTTGTTTAATTGAAAAAGACTGGCAAAAATAACACAGTAAATGTATAACACTGATACATTTCAGGCATTCTAAGGAAAAGGTATTTTAGTGCGTGTATAAATAATGCACAAATTAAAGTCTTAAGTTCACTGATGTCTGATAACTGTTTTCTCGTTTCTTATTTTTGTAATTCAGCAGTTAAATGTGCATATAGCCAAATGCCAAAAGGTTTTAGATACCTCAGTTACCTCTACAAAAGATAATATTGAGATACAGTCATATTGATGGCATATTTCCAAAAAGATCTTTATCTGCAAAATTAAGAGTTTTAGCCACAAAATTGTTTAACTGCCATTCAGTAATGTTGCTCAGAGCAAAGTTATAGGTATAAAAATGTCTTAATTAACTGTGGCTTTTCCATTTATCAATCTCATTATAATTTGTGGTAAGTCAGCTGTCTGCTGCTTGTGTGTTCTCCCATTCCCCCATGAGTGGGGTTCTGCACTTCAAAAAATGCTTTTTGTCAAAATATCTTAAAAGTTCAAGAATCAAGAAGCATTGTCTTGACAATTTTTTTTTCTTGTTTTCAGGAAAAATAAGCCAATAGTTTTTCCTTGAAAGAAGCTAAATCTGCCAATTTGGTAAGAAAAATAATCTTATTTCAAATCAAAAATAAGATATATAATCTTGTTTTCAGTTTGGATTAAGATTATTTTGCTTACCCCATTGGCAGATTATTTTGCTTGTTTTAAGGAAAAACTCACTTAATTTTGACTTATTTTTCTTAAAAACAAGAAAATATTTTTACTTGTCAAGAAAATGCTTCTTGATCTAAGAATTTTTAGATATTTGGACTGGAAAAAACAAAAATTCTAAGAACAGTATTTTTGCAGTGTGCTGCAGTCATCATCTCTGGCATTTATGTTTGCTTTATTGTGTGTGTGTGTGTGTGTGTGTGTGTGTGTGTATGTATATATGTATATATGTATATATATATATATATATATATATACACATACACACACACACACAGGCCATTTGGTCCTAACAGTTATTACTTCACACTTTAACCTACAAATTTTGTTTTTTAAAACATTAGTCTTTATAAATATATTGCTCTCAAGTTTTTGCCTAATTTTTTCCATGTTCCAAGAAGACAATTTCAACATTTATGAAAGTATTTCTTATTTAAGAACATTCATTCATGGTTGAAAAACTTATTTCCCATCTTCCAAATTTTGCCTGTTAGTAGAAATTATAGTCTAGTGTTCTTTTTGAAGCATTGTACACTTAGAAATTTCAAAATATCATTTGGTCATATTTGAATTGAAAAGTTTTCCCAAATTAGAGGGGAAAATGTCAGTTTTTCAGTCAGACTCAAGTCTGGTCACTGACAAGGTCATTCTAGAATAGAAACCCTCTTTTCTCCCAAGCCATTCCTTCATAGTTTTTGCTGTATGTTATTCCAACACCATGTCGATACAAAATGTAATTATCTGGGTTTTTCTGTTTATGGTTTGCACCAAACAGTGATTCACTTTCAGGCTTTTTATAACTTTAATAAAAAAAAAAAAACACCTTAAAGTTCCCCAGGCATCTTCTTTATCCTCATAACAGAACAATAATCTGATCGGCTATTTGACTGTGACATTCATAGAGAAATCAAGCTCATCTGGATTCAAAAAGAACACACTGTTATCGCTTAAGATAATTAAGTACCTCTGCAGATTTAAGTTGTTGAAATATATGTTTTTTAGAAATGATTTTTAAACAATTACTTGAGTCAGATTTGACTGATTCTAAAGATATTTGAATACTTTATTTCAAGAATCATTGTACAGGATAAGTTATAATTGTTAGGAGTGACAACACTGTCGTTAAATATTGACACTAATAAAGAAAATACAAGACAAAAGAAACAGTTTACATTCAGAGCTTTTATTTGGCTTTCTTCTGAGGACTGGCTTCTTCCAAAATAAGAATCCAGCACACACTGAAACCACCTTTACGTTACTTAACAAAGTAGATCATACTACACTTACAGAAAAGTACATAAGACCAGGCAAAAAATTAGAAATGCAAACATTCACTTATATAGAAATGGATAAAAAACACAAAAGTATTTACATTTTGGAATTGTGCACTTCATATGCTTTGTCACTTAAATAAATCTGTATGGCCATATGCACACAACAGCATAAATCAGAAGAATTATATAAACTGATTAATATCTTTGATATTATTTTTCCCCAAAATATAAACATCAATATTTGTTGTACAATTTTTCAAAACCATTAGCATCAGTTGGTGTACAGTACATGTATTTGGCAGTGAAAAAAATCATTGTTCCTTTAGAAGCTGTCAGCCTGCATTCAGCAGTTTCTGGCCATATAGTGAATTTACAGAAGTGATCCTCAGTTTAAATGTGTAGTGCTGTTCCAAAGCCAGACTGATTATTGACTAACTATATGAATTATGGTTTATTGGAAGGCCAATGCTGTCATCATTGTTTTTGTGTGTGTGCATGCACGTGCCATGAACACTGATTTTACACTGAAAATAATGAATGAAAAAGCAGAAGATGGAGTTCTCGTGCAAAAGCTTAAAAGACAACACAGTTTCTTATTTGAAATATGCATGCATTTAATAATTTTATTCAGTTTGAGAGATTATGAAACACAGTTTTGAGTTATCTAATGAATTGCCTCTGCAGAGATAGGTGCTTAGTGCTAAGAGATTAATTCTTAGTGCTAAAAATTTCAGATTATTTTATTTTGTATTAATATCTTTACAAATGATTTATATTAATTTAAAGTGTCATGTTTGTATTTTTAATCATATTGTCGTGAAAACTCAGCATCCGAGGTCTTAAAGTCACCATGAAATCATAATTGACAATTCTTATTGTATGGAATGTTGCAGTCTTTATTATAAATCAATTCCAGATGGACAACAGGGAAGAAAAACATCACAAATTCCATTTCATAGCAACTTTAGGGATGCTGAGTAGGCCTTGTTTAACCAATGTGTTATAGGTGCTGCTTGCTTGACTCAGTCATTTCTTCCTAAAGCAGATAAACAGAATAAAAACAAAAGCTTCAGAGATTTTGTAATAAGGAATCTGAAGAAGCAAACCACAAGAGTTATGGCATACAGTCTCTAGAGTGTAGAAGATTGTGTGTAGGGAACTCACACTTTTCCACACAAACGCTCCTCCAAAACCTTACACTTCCTAAAGACCCACAAACAGACTGGCTCCTTGACTGGCCTACAATGTCTTATCCTGTTTCTGCTGCTGCGGAGGGCTTTGGTGGAGCTCAGGATACACCAGGAAGCCAGTGAAAGTGATATACTTGGCGTGATTACTGTAAGCACCAAATCCATCCCTCTGGTGGCTGTAGAGCCAGACAGTATCTCCATCCTGCAGTGACAACATCAGACTCTGGCTCTGCAGGGCCTTCTCAGTGTCGCTGTCATCGTAGATCATGGTCTGTACCTCCAAATGGTTCTTCATCAGCTTCACTGACAGGGTCTTATGGGGCAGCTTGCCAGCATTGAAGGAGAAGTAATAGGCTCCTGGTACACTGCATTTGAATATACCAGAGCTTAAGTTGAAGTTGTTGCCGATGTTGACAAACTCAGTGTCAAAGATGATGGGCTGGTGCTCAGGGTAACCTTGATCCACTCCCACAATACTCTGAGTGCGGCCCACTGAGAATGCTGACCTCTGGTCGTCGTCTTCCTCCTCTTCATTTCTCCCGTCCTCCTCTTTTATCTCTTCATCCCTTCTCTCTTCTTTCATACCCACAACAGTGTCTTTGGTAATCGTATTTTCACGCTCAGACAGTAAGTGATCGCTGATTTTCGGTGGTTGATGATCACTGCCATGAACTTTGTGTGTAGGCTCTTGGTAGCCATACAGATCAGGGTATATCAGGTAACCGTTGAAGGTGGTGTAATGACCAGTGTTGCTGTAGATAGCATAGCGAGGGTCTCCATGAAGACGAAGCCAGACGGTGTCTCCGAAATCAAGCTGCAGCATGGCGCTCTGGCTCTGCACTTTCCGCTCTTCTCCGGCGTTCTCGTCGTACACGATCGCCTGAACCTCATTGCGGTTCTTCATCAGCATGACCGACAGGTCTCGGCGTGGGAACTTCCCCACTGTGAAAGAAAAATAGTATGCGCCTGGAATCCTGCAGCGGAATAAGCCTGCCTTTGGATCGAAATCGCCACCAATGTTGACGTACACCTTGTCAAAGGTGATGACCATCTTCGGCCCTCCCTCCATGCTGCTGGTACGTGCCACAGAGAACGCGGACCGCAGCTCCACCGCATCAGACATGCGGGCGAATGCCCATGTGGTGGTCACATGACACAGCACACACAGTAGCAGAGGCCTGGTACCAGGCAGCATTGTAACTGCAAAGGGAACAAAGAATAATAAAACAGCTCTGTTAAGTATCATCAACCGAAGCCGTTAACATAAACAAAAACTGTTGAACACTCTTATTTAAATGATCACTTTCAGTTAAGCTTGCAAATGATAGCTGCTGTTTGTTACCAACACATGAGCTTGGAAAAAAAGAGCAATCATTATGCATACAAGTGCCAGTGGGAGGTGGGATCAAAACAGAACAGATCAGTGCCTTTAGTAGATACAGTGGGATGAGAGCTTTATTATCAGACCCTCTCTCTTTTCCCCTGAGATAAGCAGTAATAGGATACACACTGGATCAGCAGAACACTGGAGGTGACAGAACACTGTGACTGAAATTTTCAGATCATTTCTGCATAGCTTTCGGGGGTCTCATCCCCAAATACCCATCTTATAGTGCATCTAATATCATGGCGAACAAAACAAGAGGACTACAAGAACATGTGGGTATTAAAATGCACTTCTGAAGCATTTTTATTTAAATCAGGAGAGCTGCTGTGAAATGACCCCATTTGTTGTGATTCATCAAATGATTCATATTAAATGCTATGAAGGGTTGGATAGTGATTGTTATAGATATGCACATAGACTGCAAAAAAAAAGCAAGAAAAAAAAGCACCTCATATTGTGACGCAGATACCTCCAGCCCTCCATTCGCTGAACTACGCCCCATTGGAGCGTGTGCCTGGGGGGAGAGCTGTGTATATGGGATACTGCATGACACCTGCGACTACTGTGTCTATACACTACAGTTAAAAAACCTTCATAACATTTCTCCTCTGTGAAACCAGTTCAACAAATTCAGTGTCCCAGAGATCCATTACAGAGCAACACAGCTGGACTGCCGCTTTCCCTGTTTTACTGGAACAACCATCCCCCACAATCTACAATGCTATATTTCCAAATTTTATTCTATTTAATAGACTTTAACAGCCACAAGACACAGATTATACTGTTGACGGTGCCTCCTGCATGAATTAAGACATGAAACCTTAAAGCAGCGTTTGATTTAAAGATGGATGGATCATCTCATCATCTCTCTGCCACATTGAAATATGAATAAAAATGCAAAAAGGTTTTTGCTTTTAATGAGATCTCCTGAGATGCCAGAGAAGTTGGACTTCTGTTTCACGGGTGGAGCAGTGAGCTAAGCCATGCTAAAAATAGTGTCCTGCTTTCTGTTTGGTATTAGAATAGTTTAAGAATATTCATGTGAAACACACAAGTAAATCTGCATTTGTAGGTGGTTAAGATTTTCCAACAATTGTATTGTCTTAACTGCCCTAAAAGCAATTATATTAAGAAGGATGTTTAAGAAAAATTTTATTTTTGTATGATCGTGATGTGTATCCTTTATCTGTTTCAAACTAAATGGCTTTGTATCGTGTAAATAATTTATGAAATATTCTCGCAATATTTACTACTAATTCCATACTTGTTTAACATTTAATGTTTGTTACAGGATATTAAAATGTACCTGCAGATAAAGTAACAACAAAATATTGTTTTCCTCCTGTTGTTTGATCTCTATTTTTAGCTGAGTGATGCTTTCATGCCCTAACAATTTCAACACAGGGGAGGGAGACATCAATATTTGTCAATGCCTTTCTTGTGTTTTCAGCTACACCTTTTTCTTCACCGAATGCTGAACTGCAACATCCTCTGAGAATACATGGAGTAAACCCTTCAGCTCAGTGAAGCAAAAACAGTGTCTATATGCAACAGCTCAAAAGAGATCAAAAATCCATAAAATGCATTTTAATGCATTTAAAGATTCCCTTATGTTTTCTTATACAAATAATATTTGTATGGTTTTGTTTGGCTCCTTTGAAACATTCACCACTTCCAGGTCCAAAACCATTTTCAGCTGGTTATAGGCTTTGTTAACTTGTGTTTAAAATGTACTTATAATGTAAAACAACCTATGCAGGTCAACTGCTTACAGGCTTAGTAATTAACAACTAGTCTTGGGTCTTGATTTAAGTTACACTTGGTCTCAATCAGTGTTGGGTAAGTTACTTTAAAAAAGTAATTAATTACTATCTACTAATTACATCTTCAACAGTGTAATTATATTACTGTACTAATTACACTCTCTAAAAAAAGGTATTGCATTACTTATTACTAATTACCTTCTAAATCCCATATCAACCTCAACCAGTTGAACAATACAAGAATAGACATGAAACTGGTCTAAAACATAAATTTTACATTTTAACGTTATTTGATGTTAAATCTGCTATTTTTTTTTATAGAATTGTTCTATAATCTATATTTAATGCAATTACATAAGAAGTAACTGTAATTACATTACAGAAAAATTAAGAGTAATCTCTTATTTTACTTTTGCAAGGGAAAAGTAATTATATTATAGTAATGCCAACAATGGTCTCAATGTGTCTCCACAAAATGAACATAAATCTGATTTATTGTTCTGCAATATGGAAATATAACCCACTTCTGTGATGATGCCAATAGCACACAGTCTTAAATTTAAGACACAAAACTCAAAGACTAATTAACATAGGGGGTCAATGTTATTTAGTGTATGAGTTTTTTTGTCTTATTCATAGTGACTCTCTTAAGGCCTGTTCACACCTAGATGAATATTCGGTATGTTCTAATGGTCTGATGTTGTGAAGAAAACTGGTCATCCAATAAGATTTGCACTTTTGGTCGTGTTCCCAGACATGCTTCTGCTACATAAATCTATGAATTGGATAGAAGACTGTAAAAAGCAGAGGAAGATTTTGTGTACCGTGGTAACCAGGGTATTTTTGCTTTTCTGAGTGTGCCACCTAATTGTGAAAGTGTAATTTTGCATTTTCATTTAGACCATCTGCAGTTTTTTAATTTATTGGTCTGAACAGACATATCGCATGGACAAATCGAACTGAATTTTCATGCCAAACATTTGTGTTGGTGTGAACAGGCCTGGTCAATGTTGACGTCAGTCGTGCAGGAGGAGTAAACTTTATATACATAGCCTGAAAAACAAGATGCATTTACAGTTAGCTGACTTGCATTTTGTATATAGGCTCAATGCTTTTTTTCTATGCTTGGTCTTTTCATGATCAGACAGCTATCTTTAGCTGTTTTGAAGTCACCATGAAATTAAAACTGACCATGTTTATTATAAAAGATTTATACATGCACATCATTTTTTTAAAAGTCATGTGTCTTTGTAATCTTTAATCAAAAACATTTACTTTCCCCTCACAAAGACATCTTCTTTCCCCTGATGACGTGAGCACTGACGTAAAAAAAAAAAAACCTCCCCTCCAGCAACCCGTCAGCCATATGAGATTGCAGCAATTAGCAAATGACGATGATCCAACAATCCAATCAATTACTGATGGAAAAAATCAATTCCTACCCTAGGCCTACGTTATTTAATTCAAGAATCCATTTTACTCAGAAATACACCACAATAGAGAAGATAGATGCTGTTTCATGCTAACTTAAAACATGCAGTGACCAAGTGTAAATACATCACAGAGATTGTGCTATAGCATTAATTTGTAAATATACACAGACACCAATGGATTTTTCTCCATGGACTGATACTATGGCCTGTAGCATTCACAAAGCTTTTGCTGAGAGAGGCGATACATTATTGATATTCCAGCCAGTGGATACAATTACTTTTTTCAAGCAAACACTAACATCCATCAACAGGAGCACTAAAGTGATTTAAAGCTAAACATGATTGCAGGTAAAGAGGAGTGGCCCCACACTTGGCCCCAGTTTGCCTGTGAAACTCCACTCAGCAAGTGAAGGGCAGTGTGTGTGACACGACTGTGGTGTTTAATGAAGGTCTGTGGAGTATCGGCATACAGTGAAGAGCACAGTGCCTGTGAGCGTGTGCTCCAGGGCCCAGTTATCTCTTCTCTCTTTCTCTCTCCCTTTCCCTAACAGCCTTTGGTTCTACACTCTGATACTGCTACTTTCACTGAACCATTCAGCCAAAGCCACACACACCCTCTATTCTGACAGCACACTCTAAATCTCAAACACACACAGACAAAATACAGCAGTCTTGTTGGATATAGGTGCAGGGGATAAGAAAAGGATACCGTTTCAATGACAGAAGCAGAACAGGAGAGAGATAAAAGACAAAGTGAGGAACCATTTATATACTGGAACGATGACAGTCACAACTCTGTGAGCGTAATGAGGGCTTGAACCCGACAGCTGGCGCCTCCCGAAACTCCCAGCGACAGACATAATCAGTCATTCTCCACATTTATAGCATTCCATTAGACTAATAAGTGGTTGTAAATTGAACTACTATCAATTTGAATATTTTTCATGCTTCAGTATTTCACTGTGTAATCTGTAGCAGTCAAGTTAAATAAAGTTAGTTAACGGTGCGGCTCGCCTGCTGCCCTATGTGTGTGTGTGTGTGTGTGTGTGTAATCTGTCATCTATGACATGGGTAGCCTAATGACCCAGCGTATGAACAACCTGCTGCCAAACACAACACCTCTTCTGTTAGACTATGATGAAATACGTCACACACAGCCTATCGTTAAAATACATATAAATAATAATGACTCTCACTCAGACTATCATCTTGTTATTCATCTCAATGCCATAAGCAAAAAAATGTACTCTTCTTAACACCACCTTAAAATGAATACAACATACCTGAACAAAATATTTATAGTCATTTTATAAAGCTTAGTCTTAAAATATGTTATATGTTTTGTTTTTTTTCCATTTCCAGTGATTCTCACACAATAAAACAGAATTGACTGAAGGTGTGAATACAAGCGCTTGTGCTCCTTTTTAAATTCTGCCATGGAAACGTGCAATACCCTTCCTCTATCTTAACCTACATGCTAAGATCTATAAATAGGTAAAATGACATTTATTGGGAAGTCGGATAGTCATTTCATACAATTTTAATGAGTTTGTCTGTGTAAATATTCACTTTGACAGGCAGCGGGCAGTTTCTGATTCCGCACACACACATATGCGCAAGCTGAATGGGCTTTTAGTGTCTTCGGGGAAATCTCCCTGGCAGTGCAGATCCGTATCAGATCACTATCAGCAACAAAGAGCCTCTCTCTGTCTGTCCCTCGGTCACGATGTCCCGAGGTGATGTGGATATGAGCGCAGAGAGCGTATGACCTGGCTTTGTTAGTATCAACCCCACGTGTGCTGTTTTCAAAGCGTTCAGCCAAAGGTTTCCCTCTGTTGCAGCTCTGCTCTCTGCTATGTTCAATAATAGCAATGTCAGCATCAGATAGAACCAGAGAGCATCATCACAGAAGTAGATCAATTCCCCTCATCTCATATTGGCATAAAATGACAGTGACAAACCAGGACAACTGCAGCGCAGAGAGGTCCAAGACGGATCGTATAAGTTTGCACCTCTGATAGAGTGTTTGCGTCGATCAGATAAAAGACGAATACAAAACGGCAGGGTGCGATAGCCACTGCATCACAAGATAGAGACGGATAAAGAGAGACCACATCCTCATGCAATTGTGCTTACCTGTGCACTCGGATCTGCAGGAAGCGGTCTTGAAGTTCTCTCGGTGGACTGAATGAAAGAGTGTTTTTTTTCTCTTTTTCCTTCTCTCCCTTTATTATTTTTTTCTCTCTTGCTTCCTCTGTGTGTCGGCTCTCAACCTGCTGCTGATGTCTGGTGCAGCACACACCCACACATTCATGTGCGCACTCTCTCTCTCTCTCTCTCACACACACACACACACACACACACACTCTCCAATACAGTCATTGGAGGATTTAAGAGCAATCGGGGTGCTGCAAGCTGACTGGGGGCTCTGGAGCAGACAAACGAAACGCCATTCTGGAAGGATTATCAATAGGGAGACTCCAGGGGGTGTTGTCTCTGTGTACATGAGCAAACATCTGTTTAAGAACAAGCCAAACTGGACATGATGATCTCTTATGATCTAATTTTGTGAATATGCATGAGTTTACATGCACTCACTCAATATGAAAACGGATGGATTCAATAATCCTACATATGTGTGTTTTCTCACAAGACCCAAGTGCAATGGCAAGCAGTAATACACACAGGCTTTAGTTTTGCCACAACAATTGTGGTAATTTCACACCTCTACACATAATAATAGTCATTACTCAGAGTCCCTGAGGAGAGACATTTTACACGGAGTGAGAGACTTTTGTTGAGATTTTGTTAGCTATTCCAAATTTTTTAAAATTGTTTTCAATATATTTGTTTTTATACTTTAAACACAAATGACCAATCTGTTTTGGTCTCAGTGTCTGTTTATCTCTCTCTATCTTGCTTCCTTTCTCTCTCTATGCAGGCACCATATGGACTGGGTCTATGTTACTGTGCCCAGCACCCCTCCCCCCCTCCCCCTCCTGATCGTTCTGGCACTGAGCGGTTTAATCTGTTTCCATAACATTCACTCTGGCCCTCTCTCATTGTTTGCCTTGATGAATGCTTGTATGTAGTCTCTGGAAGATGAGCATTTGAGACAATAATAGCTATATTTAGTTATTATACAGTAGTGTCTTCTTGCGTAATTGATTTGAAGGTGTTCATTCAGCAGTGAAATTGAACCGTCCCTTTGTAATGTGCAAAGGCTGCTCAAGTCTGGAGGATTTCTATGACTTTCACATGGGTCATATGGTGAGCTTTCTCTCTGTCTCTCCTCCTGTGACTCAGTGCTGCTTGAAATGAGCATCTGAAGAAAACAGGTTGCACAAACCCCTCCTCAAGCGGACTCAGCCGTGAAAACTAAACTGAAATGCTATTATGATGAAAGACTCCTTCCAAAATTCAGTCACAGCCACTTTAAAGCTCTTCAGCCACATCATGGCTGCCCGGGCTGAGCTCTTAATTGACCTATTTCGCTGCAACAGGTGTTTATACAGTGATATCATTCTAGCTGCCGAATTCAGAGTTCATTCACCCTGATCCAGTTTGATCTGTGAGCTACACTGACAATAATGCAAATTGTCACAATGATTCATATCTTTTTTAATTAAATAATATCTGTTGGTCAAATCCAAGCAAAGCTCTTCAATACTCAATGAGACGTTTTGAGTGCCTGATGTCTTTGATGCCCTGCTTTGAGGATGGTAGTTATTTTTAGATCGAACACTCCCTCTAAACACAAACTCACATTTTGGAATACAGGGCTTAAAACAGGTAAAGAGATTGGTAAGAGTAAACATATTTGGCTTGAAGGGCTCAAGCACAAGACTCAAGTCGAGTCTTGACTAAGTTCCCCCCTGGACTACTTAAAGTTAAAAAATTAAGGTGGATTTGGGTGGTACAAGGGTGCAGAAGATTTGTTGAGTGAGGTAAGCATTACTCTAATGTAATGGTTTCAAAAGTTTAAAATATATAATTTTTCTCAAACACACCTATCATTTCCATTAGAGGATGTTGCTTGGGGTCGTACAGATTACCATTGTGATCTCTTTGTGGTTTCTGAAGCATCAACCTTTGGGTAACTATCCACTTGCATTACAGACAGATAATTTTTCTAAAAATCTTTGTTTGTGTTCATTTAAGGTGAAGTGTCCCTTTAAGAATAGGAATACAGAGTAGCAAAATAATGGCTCATCACAGGACTTACAAGAATAATACATAAACCGAATAAATCAAACACAAAATGTATTATTGAACATAACTGTCAAATTATATGTTATTATTATTATGCAGTATTGCAGTATTTTTTTTATGTTACATTGAAACTTACATTCTGATATCCATATAAATGTGCTAAAGCTGAAAAAGTACAAAAATAAACACTAAAAATGGTTTAAAGGTAGGGTAATTTTCGAAGAAGATAGCAATAGCGAGCTAGCTTTGAAAGCATAAGATCCCACCCTCATTTCAGAGCGCTCTCCAAAGCCACCCACTCCTCCTCAAAAACACATGAACAAGTACAACAAGGAGCAAACAAAACTAAACTAAAACTCATGTCTCAAAGCACATAACATTACAATATTTAGAAACATTAACAACTTAAAGAGCACTGACCTGTACCACCTGACTGCTGCAGATTCATTTCAGCATTGATAGTGTTGACATAGGCTACATTCACACTGTCAGTTTTTGGGATTGACAACTGCATTTACTTACAGGTGTGAGTCTCGAAATGTCCCGATCCCAAAGCAACTTATACTGTCTGTATGAATGTGCAACCAGAGTCAAGCCTGTATTCTTCGCCAAGTAAATCATGACATAAGCTCCGATGTAAAACACTCGCCAGCCGAACACATTGAACCGTTGTAGGCTACTGGCGTCCCAGGTCCTTTGCAGTGTCTCGTGCACGCGCATGACCCGGCAGTTGAGTCGCGCATAGAACACAAAACTGACGGGAGTTGCTCCGGTGGAGAACAGTGACTGGATCTAAAACCATCAGATGACACACAGCTCATATATCTCCCTCGCTGTAAGTTGTCGAAAATTAAACCACACACAAGAAACCCCTTAGCATAGCGGCTGTCTCGCAGAGTATGACATGACAGACAACTAGTTGTCCAGTCCGGTTCCGTACAGCGCGGGTTTTCCGAGAATGTGGTTGTGAATCATGAAAATGTACTGGTGTGAGTTCGGTTAATGCGGTTGTCACTTCCGTATTCTGCTGCTGTGTGAACGCAAAAATTCGTGTGAAACTCCGTGTATAACGTCACGGGTTTCCATCTCTTCCAAATTACAGTAGTTAATGGAATGGATGCAGCACAGGCTGTTGTTTTGGTTCAGGAGGATTGCTATCAGGATTAGACTTTTAACCAGTATAACATAAATGTTTCTGCAACAAATGTCCTATCCTGCCTTTAAACTTTTAAATTTAATGGTTGGGTTTGTCCATACTTGATCCAAATATGGGTTAAAACAACCCAACATTTATTTTTTTTAAGAGTGAATAGACTTCATACTTCTCACTGGAAAAAAACACCTTACAAAACACAAAATGTAATGAGAAGCTATGTACCACATTTTGGTTCACAAAGTGACTTGTGGAGCAAGTTGTAATCTGTTTAGTCAAGAGGCAAACACAAACTGTTGTTTAGCTTATTAGCATTGCTAGCAGCGCTACATGAGCATGGCAGCCAGGGGAAGTTAACTGAGCAACATGAAATCAGTAATACATCCCTTCAATTTCACGCTAAGACCATGACAAGCTGCTCTGGAACGAGAGGTGCCAAACCTCATGCCTCATGGCAGCAATCCGTGACAAAAAACGTGTCTGTGCATTTGTGTGTGTATCGTGGAGGGAGTGAGTGACAGAGAGGGAATTTTCCTTGACAGATCTCTCCAGTTATGGGGATTAGATGGAACAAATTTCCTGAGCTCCAGTTTCCCACCATCCTCTCTCCGACACTGCTCATTTTTCTCAATCTCCTTAGAATAACTCCTTCAAAGAGAGAGGGAATGACAGAGATAGCGAGCAAGAAAGAAACAAAATAAACAGATGCATGTTCTCAAGCATAATCTACAGGCTACCAAATCTCTCACCTCACCCAATCTCTACCCCCCCCCTTCTTTCTCACCTCATCAGTTTATCACTTCAAGAAGGGTGACTGTGTGTCTTATTGAGTGTTTTGTGCCTTGTCGGATGGTTTCTGTTAAGCTGTGTGGAATTTTCCTTGTCTGTCATGGGGAATGTTCTTTTTCTGATTGATATGTTTTTAGTCATTTATGGCTGTTCATATCTTTAAAGGGATTGTGAACAAACTTTGCAGGATTCAGAACTGGGGTCCGTTCCTCGTACCTCGCTTAAAACATCTGAGATGATTTGACAGATGCTAGATCTTCTAATGATAACTGATCTCTGGCTAATTTGGTTCTTCAAACAAATTTGTGGAATGGATTAAAATATCATGATTAAGTTGTCTGAGATTACTGCGCGTTCTCGTGTTCCTTGAAAAGGGCAGATGTATCGATACTCTAAACCACGATCAGCAATGCAGTGATTGGCTGGCGGCAAGACAGCAACATAATGACATCATATAATTACACTGAACAAAAATATAAACGCAACACTTTTGTTTTTGCCCCCATTTTTCATGAGCTTAACTCAACTATCTAAGACTTTTTCCATGTACACAAAAGGCCTATTTCTCTCAAATATTTTTCACAAATCTGTCTAAATGCAAACCGATTGTTGCAGCAGCTGGCTGGGTGGCTGGTCTCAGACGATCTTGGAGGTGAAGATGCTGGATGTGGAGGTCCTGGGCTGGTGTGGTTACACGTGGTCTGCGGTTGTGAGGCCGGTTGGATGTACTGCCAAATTCTCTGAAACGCCTTTAGAGACGGCTTATGGTAGAGAAATGAACATTCAGTTCACGGGTAACAGCTCTGGTGGACATTCCTGCAGTCAGCATAACAATTACACACTCCCTCAAAACTTGCAACATCCGTGGCATTGTGCTGTGTGTTAAAACTGCACATTTTAGAGTGGCCTTTTATTGTGGCCAACCTAAGGCACACCTGTGCAATAATCAGCATCTTGATATGCCACACCTGTGAGGTGAATGCATTATCTCTGCAAAGGAGAAGTGCTCACTAACACAGATTTAGACAGATTTGTGAACAATGTTTGAGAGAAGTAGGCCTTTTGTGTACATGGAAAAAGTCTTAGATCTTTGAGTTCAGCTCATGAAAAATGGGGGCAAAAAGACAAAAAAAGGGTTGCATTTATAATTTTGTTCAGTGTAGTAAAGACACCTGATGAAAAACTTCTGGACCTTTATAATGAAACAGCCATGCGAACAAAATGACATTACGACATAAATGTTATAACAGATAAATGAAATGTGCACTGTTTTTTTTTGTTTATTTATTATTTAGATTCACAAGCATTTGTACAGTGTACATTTCTATTTCAATGTTGGAATTCGCTTTCATTTAATTTTATCTTTTTTTTATCAGATTTGTTACGTGACAGCATTAATTAAAGTTTTAATTAAAAATGAATTAAAGTCAAGATCAAGTTATCTGCATCTCCTGCGCTGCATCAAGCCACTCCCATAATAGCGTTACCATTCAAATTAATGCACGGCTCAGAATAACTGTACAGCATGTGTGTAAGACTCCAATACAATTGTAAAGCAATTATTCCATCACAAATAAATCTTTCAATGAGTAAAACTGGCTGTGCCTATAGTATTATAGACTACACAACATTTATGATATTATTTTCAAATTAATTTGTAAATTATTATCATTTTTAATTATTGTCCCTGGATAATTACTCTTGAAATATATTAGCAGTGGCTGGGACAGATTTTAAGTAACAATTCCACTTAAAAAGATGCAATCTAGTCCTGTTTACATGAAATAAGCATGCTCACGAGCAGGTTTAAGCTGACGGACCTGTTGCTATGGCAGCAAGTCCAGGATGAGTGTTGAAGAACCGAACAATCCAAGATCATGCCAAATCGTCATCAATCAAATCCAGCTGACAGAGTTAACGACGTACAAAGAACAAGCCCCTGAGGTTGGGGGGAGAACATTTTTCAAAGTTTTTTGATGCTCCAAAGTATGATGATCAACTTGTGAGTGAAGGACCTCCTTCATAAAATATAGGGCTGTCAATAGAATAAAATAATTGTAATTGATGTCATGGTTTAAGACAAGTTTAGAAAGCAGAATATAACATTATAAAATTAAGTAAACAAGGAATATATAAATTGCTTAATTACTGTTAAGCATATTTAATACCTTAAATTCAGAAGTTAACTTTGTTAAAAAAAAAAAAAAAAAGCCCTGTTATAGAGCACCAGAATTAGAGTTAATTTTGTAAAGGCACAATCTCTAAATCCTACCACACTTGTTTACATAGCCAAGTCATAAAAAAGACCATGATTTTAGAGTAGTCTAAGGTTATATTTCTAAGGTCCAGTCAATATGGATCAAAGTGCAATCAATAATTGAGAATATTATCGATAGCATATTACAGTCCTGAGCACTCACATGTTTAATATGATTTGGATTGTTAACAGAAATGTGTGTCTTCACATCTCCCAATCCGAAGATAGATCAGAGCAAAGACACACCTCCCATTAGGCCAGGAAATCTTATGTGATTTGTTCATGGGGAGTACTAAAAAAGATCCCCTCCAAAAAAAAATAAGAGCATTTGTTTGAGTCTTGATCTGGTGCTCTCACTGATAAACCGCCATCTGCCACAAAGTGAGAGACTGAGGCAGAGCGAGCACAAAAGATCAGAGAGAGAGGGAGGTAGCTTATCCAGTCCCCAGGGGGACTTCTCAAACCCATTTTCACCTCCTGAGGAGCAGATGGGGGTGGAAGAGGGACAGTATTGAATGAACTGGAACACACTGTTGTCTAGGGGGAGCTGCTGAAAACACTGCAGCGGATAATTGAGAACCATGGATGATATTCTGTGATATTTGCTCTATTTAAGGAGAAGCTAATGAAAAAGAATGTGCTCTTTGTATATAAAAATGTGTGGTGTGTGTGTTCATTCATTTTCTGGAAGATCAGAGTAAATAGGTCATGAAATTTTGTGTGTGCACATTTAATCGTCTGACCTATTTTTGTCAGTAATTTGTTCATTATTCTAAAACATCTGCAAATCAAAACATTAAATCAAAACTACATTATCCTACTTATTAATAGGAAGAATAATTATTCCATCATTATAAAATGACTTGTACAATAATTCAGCCTAGTGGATAATGCATAGCAAAGAGTCCTTTTCACAGGTGCACTCATTAAAAACTTCACCCAAACATTCAAATCCTGTTATCATTTACTGGCGTTCCAAATCTGTATGAATTTCTTTCTTTTGTGGAACATAAAAGATGATATTTTGAGAAATGTCTCAAAATTGTTTTTATGTCCATACAGTAGAAGTCAATGGTAACCAAAACTGCACGGTTTTCTTCAAAATATCCTCTTTTATGTTCCACAGATGAAAGAAAGTCATACAGGTTTGCAATGACATGAAGGTGAGTAAATGTCATTTTTATGTGTACTACTCTCTTTCACAACATCATTACTCAAGGGATCACTCAAACCTGGAGGATCTTTTGTCTTTGTTTAAAATTGCCCAGATGCTGTTCATAATATTGGGCTTAGGTTAGGTTGGCAGTTTAGCATTGTGAGGGATGTGTTTAGAGAAGGAAATCCCTCTTTTACTACCAACATTATATATCCTTTAAAAGATGATATCATCCCATCGGTAAATGTAAGATATATCACTTTGAAGAGAGAATTCATCTCTCATAGCTCCTGTACGTGTGCTGTTGCTAAGAGACCAGCAGTCTGCCACATACCACCTCATGCATCCTCCGCATGCGTTTGTTTCACACCCTCTGCCAGGAGAGGGAACTTTACCTTCCTTTCACACAACACATCTCATCTTACAGACGAATCATACCATTCAGTTCTCACAAAGAAACATTCTCTGAATTACATGCATTCTAATACTAGGATGTCATTTTCTGAAATTCAAAACAACAAAAATCACTATAGATACTCAAAGAGAATAAAAATGTATGGATCAAAAAATAATTAAAAAACAAAATTTAAAAATGATCCTTTTGGAAGACATAATTTATGTAATCTATTCATAAAGTGGTTCTGCTCAAGACATGAGGCACCTTATTCAGTAGGCCATGGTGACCCTTAAGTGACCTTGTAACATGTATGCTGTGTTTCATTGGTTCTGCCCTGTGACCATTTTTTGTTTTCTTCAGTCAGTTTAATTAGTCATTAGTCATTCTTTAATAATCTCATTAGCTCCCTTTGTTTGATCTGCCTTTTTCAGTTCAGAATTTTCTGTCATTGTTTGTCTGTCTTCATCAATGTTGGTGTCTATACCAGGGGTGGTGAACGCTGGACCTGGAGAGCCACAGTCCTGCAGAGTTTTGCTTCAACCTTAATCAAACACACCTGAACAAGCTAATCAAGGTCTGAAGGGTTAGGAAGCTACAGGCAGGTGAGATTTTATCAGGGTTGGATTTGAACCAAAGAGTAGCCTATAGAACCCAAGAGGACTTTGATACTTTACTAGGAGTCAGACTGAGGGAAGGTAGCGAGGGAAGGGCATAAAAAAACTAACTGGAACGTAGCCTCACTCATAACTCCTTGGGAAGCTTCTTCACTCCTCGTTCCTCACCTCCTCATGGTGCAGTTAGAGAATTGAGATGTCCTTCAAGATCTCTGAGATCGATCGGTTTCCAGGTCATGGGCTGGAGGATGTAGGAGCGAGGAAACGAGGAAGCATCAGTTTGAGTATTAAGAAACAGTCAGGAGGACAGCCATCAAGAGGACAGCCATCAGTGTCAATAAGATTTTTAATGTAATCCTGAGAAAATCCTGATCCACTTTTAAATTTCACAGCACACAGCAATTTACAGTAAAGTTGTGAGGTTACACTCTCCAGTTGAATACAGTCATACACCTGTGTTTTAGAGGTGTATGGCTGTATTCTAACAATTAATATATGTTATTTTATGGGATTATAAGGAGATTTTGTGTAGAATTACAGTAATTATTGGATAAAAATGACAGTTTTTTTGTTGTTGTTTTTGTTTTACAGTTTATCTATTTTTTTTTTCTGACAGTAGGCCTTTTTTTTTCTGTTTTTAAACAGACATTTTCTGGTGCCCCTGGTGCCAGAAAATTACTGGGAGTTTTTTTTTCCACTTTTTTTATTTTTATTTTTTTTATTAAGTAGGCCTACCTAAATTTTAAACTAAATGTTTTTTTTTATCTTGTTTTCTTTTGAATGATTTAACCTAACTGATAATTTACTTATCTGTTGTTCAATCTTTTACTGCAATGAGTTGCAAGTGAAATGTATAGGCTATTTTTTAAAAATAGCATTTGTTCTATTTCACTGTTTCACTGCTGTCTTTATTTATGGCCATAAAAATATTTCATACCAAGGATGTCAATAGTTCATTATATCGACTACCAAAAATTAGTAATAGAAAGGGCCTCTTTTTAAAAAAAATAGACTTATGATACAGTGAGATAAATCTGCCTCTCGATTTCTTTTTTTTTTAAATAGCTTCTTGAAACTGTCTGAGCTGGAAACCATGTAAGCAAATACCACATCACCTAATTACTGACCTTAGGTCAGTATCAATCAGCCTCTTCAGAACAATTTTGAAGAATTAAGAATTATGCTTGAGTTTTCTTACTAATATGTATATACACTATAGAATAATAGATAATGTAATTTATTATACTTTATTATTAAATTACATTTAAATTAAATGTATAAATAATATACTTTATTTAAAAAAAACAGTGAGTGCATGTCTTCACAGAAACTCGCAGAAATTCTTTTTATTTGATTTATATTGGTGTATCATTTAACTTAATACATCTGATAGAATGATGCAAGTTCAGCACATTAGTCAACACCATCCGTGAGAGGATCTTCAGTGAATTGTTTTCTCTGTGCTGCATGTCTGGGTGCTGAATGCACTTCCACTGCTCCTAAAAGACGGGTAGATCACCAAGGGTCAGTTTAAAGTTCCCCTTTCTTATTTTTGTGCTAAACATAAAGTACACATAAATACTCACTAAGGTAACGTGTACATTAGGAAAATGTTTTTAGTGTAATATTTTCAATATTTGCTAGACAATGCTATTGATAATGATAATATATGCAATCTTTGCCATCACTCATTTACACATCCAAAACTAAATAGTAGGTGTCTCTTCTTTTGAGAGAAACGTGTCACTCACAGCACTTGTAGAGCTTATTGAGCCTGATGATGTCATTCTGGCTCATCTGAGTAGCCTTGCCCAGCTCAGCATTGCTATTGGGAATGGGAACCATGGTGGGGTATCCGTTCTTGGAGAAAGCAGTTCTAATAGAGCAAGTGGCAAAGATGCGGTTAGATAATAATCTGTTACACTTTACACAGAGAGAAACCTCATCTCCTCTCACCTGTGGTACTGCATCACAGAGTTGTAGTCATAGGGAGTTCCCTGGTTCAGAGTGTTGATTTTGTTGAAGTTGTGCTTCATATCTGATGAGCAAACAAAACATTTACTGGTGGTCCTAGAAATCTGCTAGACTAGTACATGCGCACTATAGCACTGAACTAATCACTATAATTGCATACTTCAAAAAGGATTCTGTTATTTAACATGTACCATTAGTGATGTTCTCCCAGAGGATTCGGATGTGATTGTCACGGTCACTGCGGGTCTGTTCATGGTTGAAGCCAAGAGCGTGGAGCAGCTCATGCTGCACAGTTTTGTGGTAAAGGCAGCCATTACGGGCCAGAGACACAGTCTGGGCGTTACCCCGGCGACCCACGTATGAGTAGCATCTGTGAGACAAATAATAAAATGAATCTCTTGATATTAGAGAAGGATCCTTTATCCTCATCATCCTAGATCTCAAATGTAATTCTCATTCTAAGGCTTGATAATGCTGATGATCATGAAATGTTCATTCTGACTTCCACTATAATCTATTGTCTAGTCTATGATGTTTTTCTAATTCTGATTTTATCTCTGTTACATACCCACTGCGAGACTCAATGCTGATATAGTCTCTCTCATTGTTGCGGCGGAAGAAGCGGATACAGGAGACAGAAGAAAAAGAGTCCAGACCACGTTTGATGATCTCCAGCTCACGGGAGGCTGAAATGGCAAAGGTCAAATATGTGCCTTTCTTCACACTTGCATGGTTTTGCATTGATTATAAGACTAAAGCATTAGGTTGTTCACTAAAGTCTAGCCACAGTACAGGTTCTGTTTGGGCTCTGAATGAAAAACATAAATCAAAATATTAGTGACTTACAGTAATGGTTGGCGATGACGTAAGGTACATAAATCTTGCCGTCGCTGTATTTGGGCCAGAGACAGCCAGTAGAGGTGCAGGGATCAGCATTTCTCTCATCCACAGCAATGTCATCCATTAGCTTGGGCTCATCAGGTTCAGGAACTAACACATAAACAGTTCATTTGGGACTTTTTAATGAAGCACAATTTCAACATATTGATGTCTCTTGGTGAGTAAGTGGAGAGTACGTACCAATGCCTCTGTTGGCTCTGTCCAGCAGTTCAGACACAGACAGCTCAGCAGACTTGTCCTCAACTATTATAAAAACACATCAACATGTTCACTACTTAAGCATTACTTAAATCAGACAATATTTGCAGAATTGTTTCATTTTAAAATACTTTATATGTCATAAGTACAGTTTTCTGGAGTATTTGACTTACCAAGCTGAATGTGAGTTAAGCCATAGCACCACACACAACACAAACATGGAAAAGAAACAAAACTCACCATTTTACATTCTTCATTATAACAATAATTAGTATCAGAGAGGTGCATAATGCAAGTGTGTGTGTCTTGAGTCTTACCATCTCCTCAGCTCTAGCAGAGAAGACGAGGAGCAGGGCCAACAGGCCAAAAGTAACCTTTTCCACAAACATTGCGCCGAAAGACCTATGGAAAGAACCATGGCACAGCTGTTTAGGCAGAATGCCTCAAATGAAGGTCAGTTCAGTTCGTTTACTAATATTTATAAACATATAATTTCTATCCATTTTTTTTATACCTGCTTATCCTATATAGAGTCACTGGGCAAAAGCAGAGAATCACCCTGGACAGGTGGCCAGTCCATCACAGGGCTCACATTATAATATATCATTGCAAAAGTTTTACTTTGGCTTTTAAACTTGATTAAACAGGACATGCAAACACTGTATGTAAAAAAAGTAACAGCATAACACTGATATTCAACATAACTTAATTCTTTAACATTAATTCTTTGTGTTACTGTAATACTTTAGACCCACAAGGAAGATGCAATGTGAATATCTGATAAAATGGAACACATTTTTAATCTAAATTATAATTACATACATGTATGATTATAATCACATACATGTATGATCATTATAAACCTGTGCCTTTTCCCATCTGGTGCTCAAAAAATGTGACAATTTGGTAAAATATAAAAGACTTTGAGTAGAGAGGGGAACCATACCAGTTCTCTTACCTTAGATTTCCAAAGCCGCTGCAATACTATGGCCATAAGTGGGCTTTATATACCTAGACATTATCAATACAAACTTTACAGATATGACCAGTAGTACAGTGAACATGCTGACACATTGTTTAAAAAAGAAAACAGGTGTGAAATTCCCTCATTTGTTGCTTCATAGGAACACACGTTAGACATAAACCTGATGAACTATCAGAGCTGATGGATTACCTTTCTTATTAAATCTTATGACAGTAATCAAGAAATAATGCATGCTTTTTTTTTTACTTCTTTATAAAACTACAACAATCAAAAAAAAAAAAAAAACTAAAACAAACAAAGCAATGTACATCCCTCATGATAAACTAACAAATACTGTACTGGACAAATAATATATTTATTTTTTGTCTAGTAATCAACTGAAATCTAATTTGGGTGGAAAATATAAAAATAGAAATTCTTGAAATTGTTACACCACATTGCAAGTACAATTTATAAGTCCAGATTCCACATCTCTGGTCACAACCATTTTTAATGTTTTAATGGTTGTAAAGGCAGCTGGGAATAAGTTATTCGATGTTAATTTCTTGTTCAGGAACACATGTTAGACATAAACCTGATGAACTATCAGAGCTGATGTATTACCTTTCTTATTAAATCTTATTACAGTAATCAAGAAATAATGCATGATTTTTTTAACTTCTTTATTAAACTACAACAATCAAAATAAAAAACCAAAAACAAAGCAATGTACATCCCTCATAATAAACTTAGGAATACTGTACAAATACTTTGTTTTTTAAACATCATTTGATAAAATACCATAACTGTGATAGATTTCTGGCTGTTGCCAACAAACATTTTTAGTTAAATGTCTAGTAATCAACTGAAATTTAATTTGTGTGGGAAAAAAATATAAAAGTAGAAATTCTCAAAATTGTTACACCACATTGCAAGTACAATACAATTTCTTTTTTATTAACCAGCATCTTGCAAAACATGTACAAAGTGCAAAGATACATAATGTTTTGTTTTATACATAAACTTTTGTAGTATTACTGTGTTTTTTAAAGCACGACAAGATGAATGAAGAGAAGAAAAGAAATTAAATAATAATAATAATAATAATAATAATAATTTAAAAAATAGTAACAATACACCACAAACACAAAACCAGTAAACACAGAACAACAACCTTACATGGGATCAAAATATTCAAAAATGACAAAAAGTTAACCAGCCAATCTAAAATAAAATAAAAATAAAAAAATTTCCTAATAATTTACTCACCCACATGTCATCCAAGATGTTCATGTCTTTCTTTCTTCAGTTGAAAAGAAATTAAGGTTTTTGATGAAAACGTTCGAGAATTATTCTCATTATAATGGACTTCAATGGCCTCCAGATGGTTGAAGGTCAAAATTACAGTTTCATTGCAGCTTCAAAGGGCTTTAAACGATACCAGACGAGGAATAAGGGTCTTATCTAGTGAAACGATTGGTCATTTTCAAAAAAAAAAAATACAACTGTAAATGCTTTATAAACACACATGATCGGCTTGGATGTTCTTCCGCCAAAACCACACTTTCGTATTCTTCATTGTCCTACGCCTTCCCTATTCTACTTACGGAAAAAATGGAACTGGTGCCGCCTTCGTTCCATAAGTAGAATAGGGAAGGTGTATGACATACAACGTAAGCTTTTTGAAGAATACGAAAGTGTGGTTTTGGTGGAAGCACTTGGAAGGTGATCATTTGTTTATATAAAGCATATTAAAGCATAATACATTTACATTTTTTTTTCGAAAATGACAGATTGTTTCGTTAGATAAGACCCTTATTCCTTGTCTGGTATCATTTAAAGCCCTTTGAAGCTGCGCTGAAACTATAATTTTGTTTAAGGTTGAAGGCCATTGAAGTCCACTATAAGGAAAATAATCCTGGAATGTTTTCATCAAAGATTTCTTAATTTCTTTTCGACTGAAGAAAGAAGGACATGAACATCTTGGATGACATGGGGGTGAGTAAATTATCTGGAAAATTTTATTTGAAAGTGGATTAATGTTTAAAAATCTGGTTTAACTCACAAAATAGCTATTAAATGGGTCTCTGGGCAAATGAATAAAATTTTTCAGGTTAATGAAACATTTGTGCAGTAAGGAACTAGAATAGGACAGTCCCAAAAGATGTGTGTATGCATGGCTATTTGTTCTCCACACTCCCTCCAACAGGCACTGGACTGACTTAATTTAAATTTGGGGCATTTGAAAATAACCAAAATCACCATTCAATTATATTCTGTCCAGATTCTACTACATGTCATTCTATGTGCATGTATTTCAGCCCAATTCTCGTCAGATATCACAACCTTAAGTTCCTTCTCCCATTATAATGGATGCTTTTTAACCATTATGTTGTGTTCAGGTCACGTAGACACAGAGAGTATTTTCTGAAAATGTTAATGTTATTGTATTGGACTAAAACTTGCAAAAGGTATAACTACTTCCCCAAATGTTTGGGATTATTTTTGTACTTTTGGATTTTTTTTTCAACTTGTTATACTTGTGGTGCTCCCGGTCAAAAATGACCAGCCTACAAAATAGAGCTTAGAAATCTCTCGTTGTGCTATATAATCACTATATTATCACCTACTGTCAACTTGTTTTCTTTCAATTAAGACAGGTTTTGTGTTTAATTTGGAACTCATACAGGCCTCATTGATTCAAACTTATGCACCTCAGTTTTAGAATGAAAAAAGCATTACTTGTAGATAATTTAGTTAATATTCAATCAAATCTGAAAAAATGTGCACTGTTTATCACACTAGTGTGCTTTAATGTTTAACCAGAAAGATTGCTTTGAAATGCTTTTATCTTTTTGTCAAAATGGTGCAATGTCACACTTGTGATGTTCCCAGTCAAGAATCTGTGGTTATGCTATATTATCACCAAATATTGGTCTTTTTGTCAGCTTGTTTTCTCTCAGTTAGGACAGCTTTTGTATTTATTTTTGAAACTGACTGATTAAAGGCCTCCTTGATCTGAGAGAAACATTTGTTGTTTAGGAATATGTTCATTGTGTTCATGTTCACATATATGTACATGTATATATGTACTGGATACATGCACACTCATACGTTCATGTACACAAACTATTATAGGCTTTCTTTTTCAGAGAGACTAATTTTATCCTCAGATCAATGAGTGTAGGCAATCCGTCTCAAAAATAAATAAAACCTGTCCTAATTGAAAGAAAACAAATTAACAAAAAGATTGAATCCAATATTTGGTGATAATATAGCTCAACAGGATATTTATAAGCTATTTTTGTAGGCCTGTCATTTTTGAGCAGGAAATCTACAAGTGTGACATACCATTTTGTACAAAACAAAAGCATTTAAAAACAAACTTCCTGGTTAAGCAATAAAACTCACTAGTCTGATAAACAATGCAAATTTGTTTCATCTTTTGTTGAATATTGACAAAATTATCCACAAATAATGCTGTTTTTCCACTCAAAAAATGAGATGCATAAGCTCAGATCAATGAGGCCTACAATCAGTTCCAAAAAGAAATACAAAACCTGTCCTAATTGAAAGAAAACAAGTTGACAAAAAGATTGAATCAAATATTTGATGATAATATAGCATAACAAGAGATTTATAAGCTATTTCTTAAAGACCAGTTATTTTTGACCGGGAACATCAAAAGTTTTACACACAGAGTAAGGGTTAACATTCAGATTCAACATTTATATTTAAGTGTTATTTAAGTGGATTTATAAACCAGGATCCTGGATTAATGTGGAACTTTTGATATGTTGCTCAAACACTGTAATTTTTTTTTTTTTTTACGAGGCACTATAAGTGATGTGACACTCAGCAGCAGGCACAAGGTACTTTCATGACTTTGGAACACAGAATCGGCTATTTTGGCTATTGAACACGAGAATTAATCTGTACAATAAATCATTTGTTATTTACTGAAACACTTGGGACAGAATTAAGTTTGAATTCATTCATTTGAATTATTTTGCTGAATAAATTATTTTGTAACTTAGCTGAGGCTAGGTCTATCGTCTCCTCTGATAGCTCTGCTTGTAGGGGCTCTGGGCTGTCCTCTAGTTGTGGCTTGGACTCTTCTAATGCAGGAGTCCTCATTTTAGAAATGGTTGAGCATGGAAGCTTCGAGGCTTTTTTTCCTATCACCTTTGTCACAGTCACAAGCTAGAGTGCCTGTGATTATCACCTGAGGTTGTTCCTGTTCTCTGGTTTCTTGGATTTGTTGTGTTTTCCCTTGTTTGTTTGTTATTGCCTGTGCTCTGGATATCATTGTTTGGACTGCTCACTCTGTGTTTGACCATTTGCCTGTTTTTGACTTCATTTGTGGATTGCCCCTGTGTTTGGATCCTTAATATTTGTGTCCCAGTGAGGTGCACAAGAGAGTCTAACACTTAGCTTTCTATGGAGCAAGGCTGTGGTGTCACATGATGTGTCCTAATTAGCTGCTGATGCATGTAAGGCTCAAGGCCCATCGAGTCCTTCATTTCTTAAGCCGGACAAGATTGTGTTTGGTGACCTTCACTGCACACAGGCAGGCATTGATCAGCATGGAGTAGTGAGTATTAACATCCCATAGTGTCAGAAACTGATGCAGCATCAAGTTCCCTCGAAAGGGAACATTTTAAGGGAATGTGTGTTTCCCCGGTTCCTTGCCATGCTTCAGGCATGACTGTGCAATCTTCCCTTAGACAATTCAAATCTAATGGTGTGTAATGCATGCACCCTTTTATATGCTCAGACTCTCCATGTGGCATCATTGGACAAATCTTAGCTGCAAACATAAGGTTCTGTCCTCTCTCAAGCTAGAGAGCAGAGTTTGGCCTTATATTTGTTGTGAGCTCTGAATGAGAACCTGCATCATTGACATACTGTAGTGTGTCTGTATTCTCAGGGATTTCTGCCTTTAGACTTTAAAGAAGAGTCAGATCTCAAGACTTGACTCATGTCTGAGTTTGTTGTGATCAACATCATTCAACTACCAGCACGTTGGACTCCTGGGACCAGTTGCATAACATAGCCATTATGTTAAGACTGTGTCTTAAGAACTAGTATGACTAACCAGAGGTGTAAAGTACTTGAGTAAATGTAATTAGTTACTGTACTTAAGTATCTTTTTGGCTACTTTGTAGTTGTCAAAGATATTGGCAACTTTTACTCTCTACTTGACTACATTTTTGAGCAAGTAAATGTACTTTTTACTCACATTTGTGATGAGTAATGCAATTGCGAATTAAATTTTTCATGGCAACTAACTTTTTCTGCAGCAGTTTATTTCTGATATATAGAAGCGATATCACCATCTAAGGGCAGGTACTATATCTTGTGTTTTGCCTTTACTCACCCAAAACTTTTCAACAAGGCTACTTTACTGCTGATCGCAGGTGTTTGATTTATTAGATGAGGAAATGACTGCAGCTGGTGGTGAGGCTCAAACCAGCACGTACAGTAGACTTTTACTATTTAATTTTTACTTAACATTGTTTTATTTATCCGCTATATTGACCTTTTTTGAAGGATATTGGTTTACTTATGACCTTTTTGTGCACTTGAGCTTAACTGAGACTTGAGAGTTTGTAGACATTTAAAAGGTTGTGTCGACATTGATTTATTGCAATACTGAGGTGTTCAGATTTATTTTGATCTTAGAAAATAAACATGATTTCTCATCTTACAAATCACTTGTTTCTTATTTTCAGTGTGCTTCTCTGAGCCTACATTCAGCATGAGTAAAATACTTAAGTACTGTTAAAATCAGATACTTTAAGACTTTTACTCAAGTTATATTGGAATTACTTGTAACTTGTAGTGGAGTAATTTTCGATGTAAGGTATCAGTACTTTTACTCAAGTATGGTTTTCTGGTACTCTTTACACCTGTGACTAACTAACAGTTAGGGGTAATCAGTCTTACTTTTTGGTATTAAATTAGACCAATCTAAGTTTTTAAGTAACTGATTTAAAAAAGTTATGAACAGTCTTAAAGAAAACAATTAGATGACTGGTGGATCCAAAATGGTCAATATTCATATTCATGCATTTTTATTAATATTTATGTTAATCATTTATGGCTTATGATTTATCAGTTTCACTTTTGATTTCCTATATTCATGTACTTCTACTTTATATATATTAATTCTTATCATATTTTCAAGTATTTACTTATTATTGTACCCTTTTGGTTATTCTTATTTTATCATTAAGAGAGTATGCTTGTTATGTTCAATTGTTCAAGTGTTCCAGTGTGACAGCCAGGTCACACTGACACGTTGTGGTTAGGTACTGGACTCCTGCCAAGTACTGCAGATGTGATTTTTTTTTTTTTTTTTTCAGAATCAGTGTTTGCTGACATTTAATAGTGCAAGATTTGCAAAATTCCCTAAGGGTTAAAACAACTATTTTTGACACTGGACCAGTGGACAACGTAATGGGTGAAATTAACCTTTTTTCATTTTAACAAAAACATCAGTTTGAGTGGGTTGGGAATCTCCCTGTACGCTTATGGTATAATATGGACTGAGTTGTTGATAATAAAGCTTTTTCCCTCCTTTGCTTCTCTTGGTTTCTACTTCTCTCTCTTATCTACAAATGTATAATGTTTTAATTCTGTTTGATCTTAATCTATTAGATACAATACTCTGGATTTTACAATACTCTAAATTTATTATTAACTATTGACTACTCCTTTATGATGGTTATTTTACCTTTTGGTTTTATTAAGTATTTTCATTATAGATTAAAGTTTGCGTGTGAGGCTAAATTTAATTGTAATGAATAAATCATTTTTCATCAACTTTATCTACTGCCTGGATCTCATTTTCCCACGTTTTTGCATCAATGACTAACTTGTAAGACTAGACTTAGCAGTTTATGCAACTGGCTTATGGCTTATGAATCTTAAAACTGAATTATCATGTTGATCATGTTTTTGTTATGTTTATATTAAACTACAACAATCAAAAAAAAACAACAACAAAACAAAGCAATGTACATCCCTCGTGATAAACCAACGAATACTGTACTGTACAAATACTGTATTTGTTTTTTAAACATAATTAGATAAAATACCATGACTGTGATAGATTTCTGGCTGTTGCCAACAAACATTTTTAGTTAAATGTCTGGTAATTTGGGTGGAAAAAATACAAAAGTAGGATTTCTCAAAATTGTTACACCACATTGCAAGTACAATTTATAAGTCCAGATTCCACATCTATGGTCACAACCATTTTTAATGTTTTTAAAAGTGGTTGTAAAGGCCGCTGGGAATATGTTTTTCAATATTAATTTCTTGTTCATTGATCTGCATGTTGTACAAAACCACACTCGCAATTAGGCTGTTGGTATGGATATGAAAAGCAAGATTTATTTCTTTATTTTGACCATGGGTGTAGTGTATTTATGGACATTACATAAGCATGAACTTTTCTGCCAAATATGACCCAGCAGCTTCAAAATTTCATTCACTAATTTAGGAATATGGTAAGCCTACTAAACCTTTGGAAACTGTTTGTAAAATGTTCCCATGTCATTTAAATAACATATAGTTATTACTATAAATAGTTTTCTTTACAGTCATCTTTAAAATATCAAACTATTGTAAGATGGATGACATCAGAAAAATTGATTATTCACACTGATTTATAATAATATAATAATTCTCAAAACAAAATTTCACACAGTCAGTCAGGCCAGAGTTTTGAAAAATTAACTGACAAAGGGATTGATGTTCTCTACTGGACAATTTATTGGTGATTCAAGTAAGCACAGATGTCAACATGATACTTGAGTGAACTTTTGTTGTTGTAGTTTGGGCTGCAAATCTGGGTGCTGAAGGCAAGTTCTGTTGCTCCTATATATGAATGAGAAAACCATCAAGGTTAAAAAACAATTCAATTACACAGTTCATTTAATCAAGCCTTACATTTAAATTTGTAAATAAAAAAACTGAACATTTAAATGTGAGTTAAAGACCTTTTGGTTTTGTTTTGAAGATCTATTCAATCAAACAATCTTCCACCAAATGTAATGTGTACTTTTTTTTAGTTCTTTTGTAAGCATGTTATGAGTTCCAGAATGAGAAGAAGAGAAATAATGTGTGTGTCGTGTCACTCACAGCACTGGTAGAGCCTGTTGATTCTGATGATGTCATTCTGGCTCATCTCAGTAGATGTGCCCAGCGCGACATTATTGTTAGGAATGGGAATCATAGTGGGAAGGCCATTCTTGGAGAAAGCAGTTCTAATAGAGCAAGTGGCAAAGATGTGGTTAGATTATAATCTGTTACACTTTACACAGAGAGAAACCTCATCTCCTCTCACCTGTGGTACTGCATCACAGAGTTGTAGTCATAGGGAGTTCCCTGGTTCAGAGTGTTGATTTTGTTGAAGTTGTACTTCATGTCTGATGAGCAAACAAAACATTTACTGGTGGTCCTAGAAATCTGCTAGACTAAATAAGCTGACCTAACAACATGATATACATGCATTCTTCTTTCAACAAAAACAGTACCATCCATGATGTTCTCCCAGATGACTCGGATGTGATTGTCACGGTCACTGCGGGTCTGTTCATGGTTGAAGCCAAGAGCGTGGAGCAGCTCATGCTGCACAGTGTTGTGGTAAAGGCAGCCATTACGGGCCAGAGACACAGTCTGGGCATAACCCTGACGACCCACGTACGAGTAGCATCTGTGCGAGACAGAGATCCACAAATTGTACATTTTTGACATATCTCAGATATTATCTTCATCCCTTCATCACCTTGATCTACTTTTCATCACAAAATACATTTTCACTTTGGTTGATTTGTCATGAAACTATTTCTGTGTTGTTTTTTCTGATGTTAGTTTTAGTTGTTGTCAGATATGTACCCACTGCGAGACTCAATGCTGATATAGTCTCTCTCATTGCTGCGGCGGAAGAAGCGGATACAAGTGCTGTAGGAGAAAGAGTCCAGACCGCGCTGGATGATCTCCAGCTCACGGGAAGCTGAAAGGGCAAAGAGGTCAGAGCTTGCTACTATAAACAGGTACGACTTTTCATTATGTCTCAGCTTCATGACTTCAGCAAGAATTTGGCCTAATTTTTTTTCTTTATGTAATGAGAACATAAAAACATAAAAAACATTTGATTTATAAAAACATAAATCAAAATATTAGTGACTTGGGTAACACTTTATTTTACAGTGCTGTACTTACACATTACTACATGTATTTACTATAGTAATAACATTAAATTATGCATAATTACAAGTAACTAAACCAAACCCTAACTGTAACTCTGTAGTAAGTACAAGTAGTTAATTAATAGTACTCAGTACTTATTTGAGTAATTACAATGTAACTACGGCACTGTAAAATAAAGTGTTACCGTGACTTACAGTAGTGGTTGGCGATGACGTAAGGTACATAAATCTTGCCGTCGCTGTATTTGGGCCAGAGACAGCCAGTAGAGGTGCAGGGATCAGCATTTCTCTCATTCACAGCAATGTCATCCATTAGCTTGGGCTCATCAGGTTCAGGAACTAACACATAAACAGTTCATTTGGGACTTTTTAATGAAGCACAATTTCAACATATTGATGTCTCTTGGTGAGTAAGTGGAGAGTACGTACCAATGCCTCTGTTGGCTCTGTCCAGCAGTTCAGACACAGACAGCTCAGCAGACTTGTCCTCAACTATTATAAAAACACATCAAAACATTCTCCATTACTTCAGTCAGTTGTGTCTTTGCCGAATCATTTAATGTTTAATCTTAAAGCTTTTTTTACTATTTCATATGCTGGAGTATTTGACTTACCAGGCTGAATGTGAGGAAATGCATAACACCACACACATGGACATGGAGAAAAATATTTGGAAATTAAGTGAAGTCAAATGAAATCATATTACATTTTTTTAATATTACATGAGTTAGTATATAAAGAAATTGTATGCAACATTTCAGACTACTATATGTGTGTGCATGTATAAATATGTGTTTTACCTTCCCCTCAGCTGAGAAGACCAGCAGCAGGGCCAACAGGCTAAAAGTAATCTTGGTCACAAACATGACAGCCAAAGACCTATAATGAGTAAGAAAAAAGACCTGCAGAAAGACCCAGGGCACAGAAGTTTGGTGAGACAGAATTTACAGGTAAGTACACTATTTGTCATGTTAAATCTCAAATGGAATACAAAGCCATGATAAGTATTATCACCATATCGTTATCAAATAGTACACAACCTATTTAAGCTTATAATAAATACACATTGCCTTCCTCATTTCCTATTCTGCTCAAACAATCTAGCAAAGTCATAAATGGGAATCTGTTTGAACAGAGACCTCAAACATACCACTGTTCTCACCTCAATCCCTCAAGATTCATAGAGTGACACGTTTTATACCCTGGTTTGAGTCCGTATCAAACTGATCTTTACAAATATGGGCAAAAGAGATAAGATTTGTTTAACCTTGTTGGAAAAAGAACAGGTGTGAAATTCCCTTCATAGGAGCATGTGTCAATGAAACTAATAGGTAACTGTATTTGTTCCCTTCTTAAAACAATATCTTTTCATATATTGCATTTTTTTATTTTACAAGTTGATCACCTTACACAGTTAAATCAACTCTGCTCAGATTACATATGGTCCACCTCTATATAGTGTTAAATTAAAACTGAAGCAGAGTTAAAGTTAATTAGATAATTAAGTGATTAAGTTATGATTAAGCATTAATGATAAACACCTGCTGTTAACAAGCAGAATCACTGAAACACAATAACTACAAATGACTTCCAGCCACAGCCTTAGATGAAATCAACTGAAGAGAAAAGACATTAAATCTCTCAAGATCTGAATAAATAGCTCTACAAACAGCATTATTATCTCATTAACTTTAACTCTGCTTCAGTGTTATTTTAACTCTAGAGGGACCATATGTTCTCTGAGCAGAGTTGATTTAACTCTGGGGATTTTGCTGTATATATAATATATATTCTTACAGTATATATCACCTTGTATAATACCTACTCTATAACCTCGAACTCAAGCATTTATAGCGGCAGACGACAGAGCAGCAGTGTGTGCTTATAATAAACAGATTATTTTGCGTTGGTGTGGACACTAAAATAGTTGTCATTATAGTTATACATGTAGTTACTGTTCTTGGTGTGAACAGGCCTTAACCAACTGCAGTTAACTACTTTTTTTTTTAGATTTTGGCCGTTGCCAGCTAACATTTTTTTTTTTTTACTTAAATCTGTAGTTATCATCTCAAATCTGAGTCATATTGTATGCAAATACAATAATATAAAAGAGTTTGAAAATTGTGACCACAGCAATTTATGAGTCCTGCATTCATATCTTCAGTCACATTTTCAGAGTTGGGAAATGCTCAAAACAGTACTTGCTGGTCTGGATAGAAACATTATCTTTGAAATGTTCAACAAAAACCGATAAACATGCAAGTGCTTTTTTTTTTTTTTTTTCATTACTCAGTGAGTTCAGTCTTGTGTAACCTTCAATCTTGACTGAAGAACAGGTGTGAATTTCCCTGTCTCAGTATGGTGCCATCACATGCAGACAAACTAGAAACAGTAAGAGTTTTTACTTCATTGAGTATCCAGTCATCCTTACTTGTATTAACTTTCCTATTAATTTTCTTTCTTGAATGTAATCATCCATGCTTATGTTGTAGTTCAGTTATCCAGAAAATCATATTGTGTACTTTGTTACATTTTAACCCCTGCGTGTCTAAGAGATGTGTTACTAGGAAAGAGCCAAATTAGTGCTATTTTCATATTAATATTAATATTTAAATGGTGGGGAAAGGGTTTACTATACTGTTCCACTTTTATACTTTATAGGAGTAATAAGTGCTACCTTACAATGACTTCAACATGTCCACACATGAACATAAGTGTTTTATCATTACTCATTTCTAAAATGTCCTTTAATTACTTATGGATAATGTTATGTTGAAGTAATATAAAATGTTTGAATTCAGCAGAAAGTATATACAAATTTTATTATAAAAAGTACAAAAGCTGTCACTGGGGTGGCCCTTTTAAAAGATACTACACTCTAAAAAAAGCCTTTTTCAAAGATTTACGCATTTCAATTAATAGTAAAATCCCACCCCACTGAACTGAATAATCCTTACATATGAAATGAGAATTAGGAAACGAGCTTAATAGAACATTATGTATAAATCTTAATGGAGTGAATGAAGGGAATGAACCATTTAGTTTGTAATAATAGTAATAATTCATATTAATAAATTTAAACATATTCATTTTTTTAAATTTATGAATATGAATCACATAAACTAAATGGTCTACTCACTTGTTCCGTTAATATTTATACAAAATGTTCTATTAGGCTCTATTTTTTTTACTCATTTAAAATTCTTAATTCATAATATGAATAATATGTAAGGATTATTCTATTCAATCTGATGGAATTTTACTGTTAATTGAAATGTGTAAATCTTAAAAAACAAAAACAAAAAACAGGCTAAATATGTTTTTTAGTACTATGTACCATGTATACTAATATGTACAGTTTAGGGGTAGATAAGGTACAAAGATGTACTCTTTGAAAGGGCACCACCCCAGTGTCAGCTTTGGTATGATTTAAAATAATTTTAATTAACTGTCAATAATACATTGACATTTGTTTGTTAATAATTCCTAATCTGTTACAGTTAACATGTAGTGCTGTTGTTGTGCTGAGGGTTCTATGACAGTAATATATCATTATAATAATGCCTTCAATGCCTAATAATCTAACATATTCAGAAGACAATCAATTTAACATTCATTGCTTAGATTTTCATAGCTTTCCTGTAACTGAAACAGTAGCCAAAATCATGGGTTTGATTCCCAGGGAATATATGAACGGATAAAAATGTACTCCTTGTAAATCGCCTTGGATTAAAAGTGTCTGCATGCATAAATGTAATGTTGATAATGTTAGAGAGTGTTGCATGGTAATTGCTTTTGTAAATGCATGTCTGAAAGTCATGACAATGTACCTTTTGCATTTGCACCTGTTTCTTGTTACATTAAAAGGGGCTCATATGTTTGAGAGAGACATCCTAGGTTTGACTCTTAATTTACTCACACTTAACCACTAGAATGAGGTGGTCACACCTGTTTCCAAAAGGTTATGTCCTTTTTAGTCACTCTTGTGGTTAAAACTGTATTTGTACCGTTCCCAGTTTCTTGTATGCATCAGTTTAATTTCTCAACATTGTTCTGTTATTTCTGACTCGCCTACATGATCCGTCTTCCTCAAAATCACAGGGTGGGCTGAGCAATGCTTCCAACCAGTCAAATGTGTGCAATGGAAGGACCATCTGATGACGAGTTCTTTTATGACATTTAGGAAGAGGTGAATCTGGTTTTGTGCACTGTGTGATTCACAACGATATACAATATTTGTGTCATTGGCATCTTTGCATGAAGCCAAACATTTTGGCTTTGACATGACTAAACATGACATCTTGTGGTTAATTGAGTTATTTTATTTATTGATGTAATAATAGATGTTTTCTGGTAAGATAAGGGAAATAATGTGAATGCTTATGTAGAAGTGTGTGTGCATTTCTCAGATAATTACAGAATCATGTAGCTGTTTTGTTGAAAGTTTTCTTTGATGTAGATTTTAGATTTATGTCATGTAAAAATGCTGCTGCTATTTTCTGTAAAGTGTGATATTGCTCTGTGTATTGAGAACATTACAGTTATTATGGTTATTGTACTGTATCAGTAATTTAACTGATGTACACTGTACAAGTCTGGAATATTTTTTGGAAAGTCTCTTATGTTCACCAAGGCAACATTTCATTTATTTATTATTGATCAAAAATACAGTAAAAACAGTAATATTGTGATCTATTATTACAATTTAAAATAACTGTTTTCTCTTCTAACATATTTTGAAATGTAATTTATTCCTGTGATGCAAAGCTGAATTTTCAGCAGCCATTACTCTTCAGTCACATGATCCTTCAGAAATCATTTTTTGATGTTAATATCAAGACAACAACACAGTTTATTGTATTCACCAGCTTTACTACTGAAATAAGATTGCCAAAAAAAGGAAAAAAGACAAGCTGTTATAATTTTTTTTAAAAAACATTTTGAGTTGACAAGCATCTGATACAGGAACATTATTATCGTTTATTATCATTAATATCATTATCTTATTATCTTTTATGTACTGAGAAGTATCTGATTTTAGGATGCATAATAATAGAATAAGTAAAATCGTTTGATACTGTGATGTGCAAAAAGGAAAGCTTAAAAAGAATGCTAGGAAAAAAGGGATGAACTTAGACATCAAACACCTTCATACAGCCCATCAGCACTTTTCTTAACCTAAGGGGAAAAAAAAGCCATGAATATGAAATGAAAGACACAAATTAGTTGTAATAAGAGTTGCAATAATTATAAATGCTATTTAATTATAAATGCTGTTTTTTATTCAAATGACAGGAAAGGCTGAACGTACTGCAGTAGAGTCTGTTAATGCGTAGGATGTCATTGCGGCTCATTTGTTTAGCTTCACCAATCACAACGTTACTGTCAGGAATGGGAATCATGGTTGGCTGATTATTCCGGGAGAAAGCGTTCCTAAAACCACACACATAAAGAAACAACAGTAAACATTGTTTACTGCATTTTTAGCACATCCAATATATATATATATATATATATATATATATATATATATATATATATATATATATATATATATATACACCCCCCCCCCCCCATTGAACTACAAACCACTACAAGCATGTTTACCTTGAATAGTGCATCACAGAGTTGTAGTCATAGGGGGTACCCAGATTGTTAGTTTTTCTTCTTTTGAAATTGTGCTGCATTGCTGTTACAGTGCACAAGAAAGTATTAAGGACTGTAACTGTAAATCTGGTAAAAACACAGTGAAGTTTAATCTAGACTACAGGAAATGCAATTGTGACTAAATATTATATGCCCTGTTTTATGCATATTGTTTTATTATTGTTTGCTCTATTTTATCATTTTTTTCAACTTTATCTTCTTAATTGCTTCTTTATATTCATAGTTTTTACTTTTCATTCTATATATTTAAACGATATACTATTTATATTCATATGTATATTATATATTTTAAATACATATTTACATGTTTGTAAACCATTTTAAAAAGGTAAAAATGTAAGCCTAATTTCAAACAAAAAATAAATATTTTTTCCCGTTTCTCTTAAGAATTCTTAACAAAAATACCAGGATAGATGTTCTCATAAAGGATTCGGATGTGTTTGTCACGGTCACTGCGGTTCTGTTCATGATGAAAGCCGAGAGCATGAAGGAGTTCGTGCTGAACAATATAGTGATAGACACAACCAGGACGCTGGAGAGAAACAACCTGTCCCTGACTTTGGCGGCCCAAATATGAATAGCATCTGTCGACCACATAACACATCAGGTTATACATTTGTGTAAAGAGAAAGCACATTTACCATATACACAGAAATGGGATAGAAAGGATCCTTGATAGGTTTACCCAGATTGAGACTGTATGCGGAGAAAGTTCCTCTGCCCTTGATGAGGTACGAATCGAATGCAGGAAACTTCCGCAAAAGACTGCATACCTCTTTTAATCACTGCTATTTCAGCAGGAGCTGTGGAAGAAATAGACTGTTGAACAGAACATTGTGACACTGATGAGATGATATCAAATTTGGTGAACATCGGCACTTACAGTACTGGTTGGAGATGACGTAGGGCACATAGACATTTCCATCTCTGCTTCTATCCCATTTGCACCCACGAGCAGTACATGGATCTGCATTCTCAAGCCCGCTTGCTACGGCGATGTCTCCAAACTTGATCAAAGGCCTGTCCTGTTCCAGTTCTGCAGTATAATGCACAATAATTCAGTATGTTGATTCTGGTGATATAATTGTTTTAAATGATAAAGAGAGTTGAGGAATTTGCCATGAGCTGCTACACAAAAGATGTGCCTACACCATCAACTTATAGTCTTCAAACTCATACCTGCATTTTTGGTGTTTTCAATTATAGTTGACACTGGTATATCATCTTTCTCAGTGATGTCACCTGATATATGAATCAGTAAATTATTAATAAAACACTGCAAAATTTACATTTTAGTTTTTTCTTTCTGTGCATGTTACCTGTCTCCCCGGAGATATTTTCAATTATATCCTGTTCAAGAATTTTAAACACGTATATTAGAAACCAAAGATTAAAAATGAAAAGCCGCTTCAATTAGGAAGATGCTGATGCTATTGTTTTCCAAGTCGGATATTGTTGACTGTTCTCACCTGAATAGTGCGACTCTGAGCAGGAACAGAGCTCAGCAGTAGAGAGATGACCACCACCAACAAGTACATGATGAGAGCTTTCTGAGAAACCTCTGGATCAAACAGAGCTGACAGTTATACACTCTTCTGAAAGCCTTAACTTCCTTTTCTGTGCAGTAGCCCGGCCTTCATGAATTCAGCGCTAAAATACCACATGGTTTAAAAGCAGAAATGTGCTTGTGTTTGTGCAACTGCTTAAATGAGGAGTTATGTCGATAGCAGTAACTGATACCTGTGCTTTCTTCTCATTTTCATCTTGTTACATTAAAAGGGGCTCATATGTTTGAGAGAGACATCCTAGGTTTGACTCTTAATTTACTCACACTTAACCACTAGAATGAGGTGGTCACACCTGTTTCCAAAAGGTTATGTCCTTTTTAGTCACTCTTGTGGTTAAAACTGTATTTGTACCGTTACCCAGTTTCTTGTATGCATCAGTTTAATTTCTCAACATTGTTCTGTTATTTCTGACTCGCCTACATGATCCGTCTTCCTCAAAATCACAGGGTGGGCTGAGCAATGCTTCCAACCAGTCAAATGTGTGCAATGGAAGGACCATCTGATGACGAGTTCTTTTATGACATTTAGGAAGAGGTGAATCTGGTTTTGTGCACTGTGTGATTCACAATGTGCCTTTCAAAAACTATAAACGATATACAATATTTGTGTCATTGGCATCTTTGCATGAAGCCAAACATTTTGGCTTTGACATGACTAAACATGACATCTTGTGGTTAATTGAGTTATTTTATTTATTGATGTAATAATAGATGTTTTCTGGTAAGATAAGGGAAATAATGTGAATGCTTATGTAGAAGTGTGTGTGCATTTCTCAGATAATTACAGAATCATGTAGCTGTTTTGTTAAAAGTTTTCTTTGATGTAGATTTTAGATTTATGTCATGTAAAGATGCTGCTGCTATTTTCTGTAAAGTGTGATATTGCTCTGTGTATTGAGAACATTACAGTTATTATGGTTATTGTACTGTATCAGTAATTTAACTGATGTACACTGTACAAGTCTGGAATATTTTTTGGAAAGTCACTTATGTTCACCAAGGCAACATTTCATTTATTTATTATTGATCAAAAATACTGTAAAAACAGTAATATTGTGATCTATTATTACAATTTAAAATAACTGTTTTCTCTTCTAATGTGAAATGTAATTTATTCCTGTGATGCAAAGCTGAATTTTCAGCAGCCATTACTCTTCAGTCAAATGATCCTTTGGAAATCATTCTTTTGATGTTAATATCAAGACAACAACACAGTTTATTGTATTCACCAGCTTTACTACTGAAATAAGATTGCCAAAAAAAGGAAAAAAAGACAAGCTTCTTTTTTTTCTTTTTTTTTTTTTAAAGCAACTTCTCGTTTTAAAGAACATTTTGAGTTCACATTATTTGTTCCTTTCGTTGATTTATCACAAGCATCTGATACTGGAACACTATTATCTTTTATTATCATTAATATCATTATCTTATTATCTTTTATGTACTGAGAAGTATCTGATTTTAGGATGCATAATAATAGAATAAGTAAAATCGTTTGATACTGTGATGTGCAAAAAGGAAAGCTTAAAAAGAATGCTAGGAAAAAAGGGATGAACTTAGACATCAAACACCTTCATACAGCCCATCAGCACTTTTCTTAACCTAAGGGAAAAAAAAAGCCATGGGGAATCATGGTTGGCTCATTATTCCAGGAGAAAGCATAGCCTACCTAAAACCACACACATAACACAAAACAGTTTACTAGGTATATATATATATATATATATATATATATATATATATATATATATATATATATATATATATATATATATATATCCCCATTGAACTACAGACCACTACAAGAATGTTTACCTTGAATAGTGCATCACAGAGTTGTAGTCATAGGGGGTACCCAGATTGTTGGTGTCTGCTCTATTGAAATTGTACTGCATTGCTGTTACAGTGCACAAGAAAGTATTAAGGACTGTAACTGTAAATCTGGTAAAAACACAGTGAAGTTTAATCTAGACTACAGGACATGCAATTGTGACTAAATATTATATGCCCTGTTTTATGCATATTGTTTTCTTATTTTTTGTTCTATTTTATCATCTTTTTCAACATAATCTTTTGCAGTCTTCTTAATCACTTCCTAATATTCATACTTTTTTAAAAAAAAATTATTCATACTTATAGACCCTTTTACTGTTTGTACACAATGATGACGTAGCAACGTATGCGCGCGCATTTTGGCAACGGAAGTGGTGTTGTTCCCCATAGGTTCTGTTAAGCCGAGTTCAGACTGCACGATTTTAGCCCCGATTTTGGCTTGCCGACAGGTTTTGAGAAATCGCCGACAAATGCCCGAAATCACAGGCAAATCGGAGCTCGTTCACGCGAGTGACAATCACGCAGTGTGAATGAGCAAAGACGCGATCTGAGAGAATCACCGACGAGTCGCCGACACCCGTGAGATTTGGCATGCTAAATATCTGGACCTGTCGGCGATTCAAAATCCTGCAGTGTGAAAAGTGTTCTGACTGAAAACTACATCGGCGATGACCGACAGCCAATGAGAGAGCAAGATACAGAGCAGCGGGGAGTTCGGAGAGGAGTTACAGACCACAATATCAGCAAGCATGTCTTCGTTTCAGATAAACATTACAATTATATCAAACAGAAACAAAGCACAAACATTTGCTTGACCATCCGAAACAGCAGCACATTGAAAAGTTATCTATTTAGTTCCAACTCGTCTTTGCAGAACACACAATCCACAGTCTCTCCAAACATTTCCTCCTCCGTATTCTTCTTTTATTTATGTATTTTTCGCTGCAAATCAGCGCACAGGCAATTCATATTTCAAGCTTCTTGCGGGCTACTATTTTTAATAATAATCCCACCGTGTGTCTCAATCAGCTCCCTAGTTCAGTAGTCAGGGCACTGATGAGGATATCAGCCACATTCACTTTCATTATATGCTGATTCACTACCTAGGGAGCTAGGGAGCTGATTGAAACGCAGGGCCAGCCTCACATGAGAACTCCGGTCTTGAACGCGTGATATCGCGTTGTTTCCTTGTCACGTCTCGCGTGTGTTTGGTTGTGAAACGTAGTTTGCGTGCCAGACAGAGTTGTCCGCGATTCTTCCTATTGTAAAGTCATGCAGTGTGAAACCTTCTGTCGCCGATCCATCGTGCAGTTTGAACACAGCAGCGACTGAATGCTGGCCAAGATAGTCATGCAGTGTGAAAAGAACAGTGACCCGACTACTTTGAAAATCGTGCAGTCTGAACTCGGCTTTAGCAACTCCGAAAGTATATATATCAGCTTCGCGAGCGGATTTAGCAACACAGACAGATAAAGTTATTTTAAAAAGTTTACTTTATCAAATGGTATCCGGCTATCAGATCCGTGTAGTTGAGTGGATAGAAGACGTTAACAGATGCCCAACAGTGGCCAGATACATAAACCAGGGCTGCGTTCAGCCCCGACAAAACGTTTTTTAAACGGAAACGGTGGCGCGTTGAACACCCTGTTGTGATGACGCAAGCGTTGCAACTATGGCAACTGAGAAGGCCAATCTTTGTGTTCTTTTTGAAGAATTTTCAATCACAGAGGTAAAAATATTAACAAAAGTACTTAAAGTAGACTGTGGGTAATGTTACTTAACCAATCTGACGCAGTTGTTGAACTTTATTGCTATAAAACTGACGAGAAACACGGAGAAACGCCGACGCTGTCCTTTCCAGCAGCTTGAATGTTTTCCCGGTTGCCATGGCAACTCTAACGGCCACCAGCACTAACGTAAACATATAAAACAATAAAAAAAGGTTTTGCGTCTTTCCAAAGTTAACTTTATACATTTTTATAAAAGCCATTTATTCGTTGTCACCTCGGAAAAATAAATTCTTCTCTCAGAAAAATTAACTTTACTCTCTTGTCAACATACTGTGCGCGCTGTATGTCACGTCACTATATATAAAAAGCAGTTATCCATATTCTGACTTGGTGAAAAGAAACATTTTTTTTCTTAAGGGACATTTCAGTCTTGTGTCTGACGTTTAATTACACATTTTAAATGGCAAATTCTGATAATAATAACATATAAAGAATGTGTAAATGATGGTAATGAAATTACTAGCACATGACGTTGCTATAACGTTGCCAGTAAGTCATGGAATGACCATTATATTACGAATAGAGGACGTATATGGAACGTCCTTGGTTTTCTTATAACGTTGGGAGATCGTACCGACGACGTTGTGATATGGTAATTTGATGGTAATAATATTATGGGCATACAACGTTGTAGTTACGTTACTAGTAAGTCATGGAATTACCAATATATTACGTATAGAGTACGTATCTGGAACGTCCTTGGTTTTCTTATAACGTTGGGAGATCGTACTGACGACGTTGTGATATGGTAATTTGATGGTAATAATATTATGGGCATACAACGTTGTAGTTACGTTACTAGTAAGTCATGGAATTACCAACATATTACGTATAGAGTACGTATCTGGAACGTCCTTGGTAATCTTATAACGTTAGGGGGTCGTACTGACGACGTTGTGAGATGGTAATCTGAAGGTAATGAAATTACTGGCATGCAACGTCATAGTTACGTTGTCAGTTAGTAAGTCATGAAATTACCAAAAAGTACGAATACATTACGTAACTGTTACGTCGTGTGTTAGCTGGGTATATTTACCTGATTGACACCTCAAGTGTATACTCAGGAGAAGCTAAAAGCGTATAAGTCTCTTGACGCGTACAACTTTGTTTTTTGTTTTGTTTGTCACGAATTAAAAGAATAAAAAGTTAATTTCGAGTTTATATCTCACAATTCTGACTTTTATTTCTCGCAAATCTGAGTTTATATCTCACATTTCTTAAAAAAAAAAGAAAAACAATTGTGAGATATACTCGTTTCTGTCTTTTCTGAATTGCAATTTATCCCGCAATTCTGACTTTTTTCCCCCCAGAATTGTGAAATAAACTCACAATTGCGAGTAATAAAGTCCGAACTGGGAGTAATAAACACGCAAATGCAAGAAAAAAGTCAGAATTGTGAAATTAAAATTGTATAGACTGTTTAAGTTATCTATGTGAAATGTTATAGGTTTAAATATTATTTCAATGCTGTAACTGCTATGTATGTATGTCCTCTGAACTGCATGTGAATATTATGTAGACTTACTGTTTACATCAAATTCCTGCTTTAATAGTAGACTAATCCTTGCAGGTGTCATCAGTCCAGTCTGTGAAACGTCTCCGTTTAGCTTCAAAGGACGTTTTCAACGATGGTTTTCTTTAAAAATGAAGACTATATTTTTTGCATTCCGATTCCAACATCCAGAGGCACATCAAAACATTTTTCTCTTATTCTGTGGATTTTGCACATTTTCCTCCAATTGCTACCGCTATTTTTCTGCAACCACTATGCGCGCGCAGCTGCAAGTGACGTCATTGTGACGTCTGCTCCAAAGTGGTCTATAGAACCAATCAAAAAGCTTAGAAATGTAAACACACTGACCTAAACGCTGATTTTTAACAATGGGAAGCCCCGTTTCGACTGACAGGCACGCGATCGGTCGAGCCATCCTCTGTCAGACTAGCGCGCCTTATAAAATAAAACTCCCATTTGCGTGTCTCTCTTTAAAAGTCAATAAAAATTGAATCCATATAGGTAGCACAGAAATTCTTTTTGCATACAAAACCAAAGACTTTAAGCTTTCATATCAAGCCTCCAACATGCTTCTGTTGTGTTGTTTTCACCCTCTAATGAGTCTGAGTAATATGCGTTTACAACAAAAATAGCACAGCAGCTAACTGAATACAAGTCACGTGCTCATAACTTCATGAAAAATGCACAGATCATAAAAATCGCACATCAATATTTAAAGCAGATTCTCAAGATTAAAATGAATCCGAAATCAATATAATATATTGCGTTGATCCCAAGATATTACTCACGAAATGATTTAACATACTTGGCTAAAAACATGTCTCTCATCTCTCCGGGATGCAGTGTGTATCCAATGTTCCCGGACCCATCCATGTTCGTTTTCCAACGTGGAATAACACAAAATAGATATAATTTTAAAGCTTAGAATCTCATCTTTTTAATGCACTTAACCATTTTGAAAAACTCCTAACGAGTGCTGCTGAGAAGCACCTCTAAACCGGAGTTTACCGCCCGTTGGCGCCACCTGGCTGCGGAAAAAATGAACAACAATTTTTCAAACTATTCTTTATAATATCACCGCGAAATTTGAACCAGATGCAGCTCACATAGGAGAGCATCACCAAAAAAGAATTTTTTAGCGATCTTATTGTGTTCCTGAGTTATTCCATGTCAAATAAAAAAGAAAAATTATCTTTAAAAAAATTATATTTTTTGTCTTTTATCAGCTGTTTCTCAGCAAGAAAATGTCCTAATGTAATATATTTTCTTAAAATTTAAAATGTTTTCTAACAAATGATACCTACCTTTTGACTCTCCTTGCTAGAGTTTTGGAGTTATAGTCTACTTTTGTGTGTGTCGCTCAGGAAAAAAAAAAAAAAACTCTAAAAAAGCCTTCAGGTCTTAAAGGGTTAATTCAAATAAATACTTTAAAATAATTTGAGCTTCAGCCTGGTTTAATAGCATTTATATATATATATATATATATATATATATATATATATATATATATATATATATATATATATATATATATATATATAAATGTCTTTGGTCAAATTAAGCTGTAAAATAAATAGTTTATCCCTTTAAATGCAATGGATTTTGAAAGATATCAACAAAAAAATGGGCAAAAAACTTTAAAAGCGATTTTCTCAGGTTTTCAATTTGAAAAAGAGGGCAGACGACCATAATTAAAATGGGTATATCTTTAAAACCATTCAAGGTATGACTTTGACTAGGATATCATTTTAAAGCTTATTGTCTCACCATTGATACCAAAATCTCAATTTTGAAATTTGGGTCACTGTGACTCATTTTGCTGGATCAGGTCACATTTGATAGAGGGTAGGCTATGCATCAACGTCACTTTCCCGCCGAAAATGCGCTCCCTCAGCTAGACTGAGCGGCAAAAGAACCTGCTGCATGACTGGATTAATAGGAGAAACGGCGAAAACGCGAGTAAAACTAACGAATTACTCTAAAGGTTGGACTCGAAAGTGTTTCTTACTTGTCAAATAAACCTAATCCATGGATATTGACATGCAGCCAGGAGTCGTGTTTCCTGACATTTGTGCCTGATTTGATGCCGGGGAAATACATAAAGCAAATCTGCCTGTATTTTTTATAACTACAATATCGGTAGGTTTAAATCTGCTTAATCACTTATAATATCAATGTTATATCGTCATATTGTCCAGCCCTAAAACTTTTATAGTATAGTTTTTGACAGTGTTGTTTATTTAAAAACACCCAATTATGCATAATATAAGATGGAAAATATTGAATTGATGAGTCGTCAACATAATATATAACAATACAGTATGATTTTACCTCAAAATCCAACAATTCGACACAAAATGATAACTGCAAATCCATGTTTCTCTGCTGGAGTCTAGCTGTTTCTGTGAATTGCAGTGATCCATTTGCTTCTTTTTTCTGTTGCTTTCTCTAGTTTTTAAATACCTCAGGGTTTGTGTCAAATCCGTACAGTCAGCCGCAAAGCTCCCGTTCCCTTTCGATACTTCACTCGTACTTCGTATGGGGAAAGGTCTCCCTTTTTCCCCGCTGCTGAAGCCTTTTTCAATAACGCAGTGTAACTGCATCGTCATTGGTTCACTCATAGACAAGTTGTTGAACCAATGGCGGCGCGGCATAGCTGCACGGCCTATGGCGACAAAGCGCGCGAATGTTCCCGCCGAAATGGGCGGGGTTAAGGGCTATATAAGCGAGCGTTTCGCCATAGGACTTCAGTGTTTTCTCCTTCAGCGACGACCTCTACTTCTCTTCGCTGATCTCCGCCTGAAGCCGAAGAAGCTCGCCGCCTTCCTGCTCTCGCCGCCGTCTGAAGAGGCTCCCGCAGCGGACTCGCCTGGACTCGCCGGTTGAGGACAGCGCCGGCGCCCTCGCAGACTGCAGCTTCCAGCGCCGTCGCCGAGTCGCCGCCTCCCGCTTCCCGCTCCCGGCCGCTTCCTGTGCGTCCCCTTTTGACGAGTCTGGAATCGACACGCCGGCTTTCAAGGATCTACGCAGCGCCACTGATCTTGCCCTGCGAGCCACGAAAGCTATGGCCCAGGCCATTGGTTGTTCCATGGCCAGCCTGGTCGTGTTGGAGCGCCACCTGTGGCTCAACCTTACAGAGATCAAGGATCTAGACAAGACGGCCTTCTTAGACGCCCCGGTCTCTCCTTCTGGTCTCTTCGGGCCTGCAGTGGAAGGCTTCACTGAGCGCTTTACTGCCGCGCAGAAATCGTCTCAGGCTATGAGGCATTCAACCCCTTGCCACTCGGGCCGAGGCCTGGCAGGCCATCCCCGATGTGTCAGAATGGGTTATGGGGATCGTAAACCAGGGCTACTCGCTCCAGTTTGCACGACGGCCCCCTCGCTTCGCCGGGGTGCTTCAAACATCGGTCAATCCGGACGACGCTCATGTCCTCCGGGCCGAAGTTATGTCATTGCTGGAAAAGGGAGCTGTGGAAACAGTTCCCCCATCAGAGAGCGAGACAGGCTTTTACAGCTGCTACTTTCTGGTCCCCAAAAAGGATGGCGGTCTCGGACCCATCCTAGACCTCAGACTTTTGAATCACTCCCTCATGAGACGGAAGTTCAAAATGCTGACGCTGAAGCAGATCCTCGCGCACATCTGCCCCGAGGACTGGTTCTGCCCGCTGGACCTGAAGGATGCGTATTTTCACATCCAGATAGCCCCCCGTCACAGACGATTCTTGAGATTCGCATACGAGGGGGTGGCGTACCAATATACGGTCCTGCCCTTCGGGCTGTCTCTGGCTCCTCGCACTTTCACCAAGTGCATGGACGCGGCTCTTTCCCCTCTGAGGCAGATGGGAATCCGGGTTCTGAATTATCTCGACGACTGGCTCATCTTAGCCCGTTCGCGAGACGAGCTGGAACACCACAGATCCGTGCTCCTCAGCCATCTACAATGTCTGGGTCTCAGGGTCAACTTAGCCAAGAGCTCGCTATGCCCCACTCAACGAATCTCGTTTCTGGGAGCAGTTTTCGACTCGGTCCGTATGACGGCAGTAGTCTCGCCAGAGCGCGCCCTGGCAATTCAGCAGCTCACAGCATTTGTCACGAACAAAGCCTATCTCCCTCTGAAGTTTTTCCAGAGGCTGCTAGGGCTGATGGCTTCCGCCTCCCCGGTGCTGCAGCTCGGCCTTCTTCGGATGCGGCCTCTTCAGTACTGGTTGAAGTTCCGGGTTCTTCCCAGCGCCTGGCGGCACGGCCGCTTATGTCTCAAGGTCAATCAGGCCTGTCTTCTAGCCCTGAAACCTTGGATGGATCCAGTATGGTTCGAGCGCGGAGTCCCCTTACAGGCGGTCTCACGAAGGACGGTGCTCACAACAGACGCCTCCAACTTGGGCTGGGGCGCTGTGTGCGAGGGCAGACCGGCCTTCGGCTCGTGGAGCCACGACGAAAGCCGTCTACACATCAACTGTCTAGAGATGCTAGCAGTGATGAAGGCCCTTCAGTTCTTTCAGGCTTACTTGACGGGACGTCATGTCCTAGTTCGGTCAGACAGTATGACTGTGGTGTCATACTTGAACCACCAAGGTGGTCTCTCGTCCAGCCGCTTATGCGCTCTGGCGAAACGTCTTCTGGAATGGGCTCTTCCGAGGCTTCAGTCGCTCAGAGCGACTCATGTTCCTGGCAGGAACAATCTGAGTGCGGACATGTTGTCACAGAGCAACATCCCCTCCGACGAGTGGATGCTCCACCCCCAAGTGGTCCTCAAGATCTGGGAGTTCTTCGGGAAGGCAGAGATAGACCTCTTCGCCTCAGAAGATAACTCTCATTGCCCAATATTTTTCTCGAAGGAAGTAGATGCTCTGGCCCACACATGGCCCAGCACGCTCCTTTACGCTTTCCCTCCGATCGCACTGATCCCCCAGGTCATCAGGCGCATCAGAGAAGACCAGCACAGAGTCCTTCTGGTGGCCCCGCTCTGGAGGAACCAGGTTTGGTCCTCAGAGCTATTCAGGCTCTCCCTGGGAGCCCCGTGGCCGATTCCCCTGAGACGGGACCTCCTCTCTCAGGCAAACAGAACAATCTGGCACCCACAGCCAGAGCTCTGGGCTCTGCACCTCTGGTCCCTCGATGGGAGCCGACTAGCCTCCCCGGGGATGTCCTAAATACCATTTCTCAGGCTAGAGCCCCGTCCACGAGACGCCTCTACGACCAGAAGTGGTCAGTCTTTGTTGATTGGTGTTCGGCACGCAACATAGACCCTGTGGAGAGTGACGTATCTTCCATACTGTCTTTCCTCCAAGAGCGCTTGGGAATGGGGCGCACCCCTTCCACGCTTAAGGTTTACGTAGCAGCCATTGCAGCGTTCCACGCTCCTATTGCTGGCCAATCAGTGGGACGAAATGGGCTTGTGATCCGTTTTTTGAGGGGTGCTAGGCGATTGAATCCTCCCCGCCCTCTCACTGTTCCCCCCTGGGACCTCTCGTTGGTCCTCAGGGCCTTAAAGGGAGCCCCATTTGAACCAATGGGTTCAGCCGACCTCAGGCCCCTAACGCTAAAAACCGCTCTGCTACTAGCACTAGCATCGGTTAAGCGTCTCGGCGATTTGCAGGCTCTCTCTGTGAACCCTGCATGCCTCGAATTCGGGCCTGGTGACTCTAAGGTCGTTCTGAAACCTGGGCATGGCTACGTTCCTAAGGTGCTCTCAACTCCGTTTAGAGCTCAGGTCATTTCGCTCTCTGCTCTTCCTCCCTCGGCGGACGAACTGGAGCTGGAGCTACTCTGCCCAGTCAGGGCATTGAGGACCTACATAGAGCGATCGCGGTCCTTTAGGCAGTCGGATCAGCTCTTTGTTTGTTTTGGCGGCCGCACCAAAGGGTCTCCGGTCTCGAAACAGCGCATCTCCCGTCGGATAGTGGATGCTATTAACCTGTGCTACTCCTCACTGGGTACTAACTGCCCCATAGGAGTCAGGGCCCACTCCACTAGAGGAATGGCTTCCTCGTGGGCTTGGTCCAACGGAGTTTCCATCCAAGACATCTGTGAGGCGGCCGGTTGGTCTTCGCCGTCCACCTTTGTCAGGTTCTATCATCTCGATGTCCCGACCTTACAAGCTCGGGTTCTCTCGGTGTGATTAGCGGCCTCTGACGAGTTCCGCTTCACTCCATCCCAGGAAGTATCTTCCTTAAGTGTAACCATGGGTTCGGTTAGGCTTTGCCTTCTTGCTTGTCTTCTTGGCCCCCTCTTGGTTGGCCAAATGCAAGCTATATCGTTCCCAGCCGTGGCACGGCGTGGTTGAATTCGTTCCCCATACGCAGTACGAGTAAAGTATCGAAAGGGAACGTACTCGGTTACTAACGTAACCTCGGTTCCCTGAGATACGGAACGAGTACTGCGTCACTTGCCGTGCCACGAGGCTGCGGCTCAGGGTCGTCGCTTCAGTCGATTGACACTGAAGTCCTATGGCGAAACGCCCGCTTATATAGCCCTTAACCCCGCCCATTTCGGCGGGAACATTCGCGCGCTTTGTCGCCATAGGCCGCGCAGCTATTGGTTCAACAACTTGTCTATGAGTGAACCAATGAAGGTGCAGTTACACTGCGTTATTGAAAAAGGCTTCAGCAGCGGGGAAAAAGGGAGACCTTTCCCCATACGCAGTACTCGTTCCGTATCTCAGGGAACCGAGGTTACGTTAGTAACCGAGTACGTTTTGTCTCGCGACATTCACGCTGAAAACCAATGCTGCAGCTCAGTCTTTTGCCACTCAGTGTGCGTGACCGCAGTCCTAACGGTCGACGGTGACGTCACGTGCATACCCTCTATAGGCAACAACACCACTTCCGTTGCCAAAATGCGCGCGTAACTATTTGATCACGTGGGCTGTAAAAGGATCTATTACTTTTCATTCATATATTTCATATATTTATACAATATACTATTTGTGGCGACCAGGGCGGGAGAGAGCCATGAGGGAACGGCACGAGGCCGGTGACGCAAGTGATAACGACTCGAGCATCACCTGAGGCGCACCGGCCTTGTTTCTCACGGAGGAGCTCCGGGAGCATAAAAGGAGGACCAGGCCTGGATATTATTATATGTTTTATTATGTTTGTGTGCAGGCACGTGCACATATATAGACAAAAAAGGGGCTTGAGCGCCTGCCCTTTTTCTTCTTCGAGAGAAAGTGCCCTTTTTTCTGGGGTGCTTTTTTCTTTCTTTCTTTTTTTATTTAATTAATATATATTCCTGTTTGCGCACAGCTTCCCTGTCAAACAAATATATTTACTGAATAAAACAAATAAAAAAATACTAGGTCGGCTTTGTTGAGTTCAGATGCCCTCACTCCGCGACGCGCCATTATGGCTGCACGCTATGGCGGGCCGGAAGGTCCAAAAATATGGCTACCGACTTGTCGCGGGAATTCACTATTCAATTGCCAGTAGCCACTGAATTTACCACTGATAGGCCGGCGGTGCATCTGTATACACACTCTCCTCACGCAGCGAACGACTCACTTTCCTCACGCAGCTGACCACTGACTCTCCTTAGCTGGCGACTCACTTTCCTCACGCAGCCGGCGAGTCACTTTCCGCAGCCAGTGACTCACTTTCCTCACGCAGCTGGCGAGTCACTTTCCGCAGCCGGCGAGTCACTTTCCGCAGCCGGCGACTCACTTTACGCAGCCGGTGACTCACTTTCCTCATGCAGCAATTGACTCTCCTCACGTTTCTTTTCAAATACTGTGATGGTGCAATAATAACTAACTACATCTAGTAAAGTTTATAATTTTTTGTGTTGTAATTGTAATTTATTCTGAAGCAATATTCCCATCAGTGTTCTGTAAACTGTTGTTAAGATGTAAACTGTTAATCATCAGATTTGTATATGCCCCCTTAAAGGGATAGGTCAATCAAAAATAAAAATTCTGTCATCCTTGCCTTACCTTCTAGTTGTTCCAAACCTGAGTTTCTTTCTTCTGTTGAACTAAAAATATATTTTGAATGTCAGTAAACAGACAGCTGACTGTAGCGTCAACGATCTTCAAAATATCCTTTTTTAGTTCAACAGAAGAAAGAAACTCATAGGTTTGGAACAACTAGAGTGCAAGTCAATGATGACAGAATTATCATTTAGGTTTAACTATCCCTTGAAATTGATTGTCGTGGCATTTTTTTTTTTTTTACCTTTATAAAAAAGGTAATTTCCCCTAACCTTGGCTATCAATCTCATGTTAATTAGGGCTCACTGTAGGGCTTTTACTATTATTTTTAGATACAAGATACATTTTTGATTTGCAGTTGTCAGGCTTAAACACTGGTTCTGCAGATTTTTTGACATTTCACAATTGCATTGTTTTTGTAACACATTAGTTTAATGTATCTTTAATTAAAGTTATATATTTTATCAACATTTGAACTTTGCAAAAAGGGAAATGTCACTTTTTCAGAATATTGTATATTAAAGATAATTTGTAAAATCCACAAAAGCTTTTTAGATATTTATTGTAAAATTGTTAAACAGTGTTATTCATGCTTGTTTTGCACATTCATATTAAATTTTATACATGCATCTAAATGCCACTTCTGATGCATATTTCCTCTGCCGTGGAAAAAATAATGGTAAAAGCCCTACAGTGAGTTATTCTAATTAGCCTAACATGAAATTGATAGCCAAGGTTAGGGGAAAATTACCTTTTTTATAAAGGTATAAAAAAAACAAAAAAAAAACAAATGACAATCAATTTCAAGGGATAGTTAAACCTATAATTCTGTCATGATTGACTTAACTTGTTCCAAACCTATATGAGTTTCTTTCTTCTGTTGAACTAAAAATGATAATATTTTGAAGAATGTCAGTAACCAGACAGTTGATGTTAACCAGTGACTTAGTATTTTTTTCCTACTATGAAAGTCACTCGCTACAGTCAGCTGTCTGTTTACTGACATTCAAAATATATTTTTAGTTGAACAGAAGAAAGAAACTCATACAGGTTCGGAACAACTAGACTAGACTTTTTTATTTTTGATTGACCTATCCCTTTAAGGGAGCGTATACAAATCTGATGATTTACAGTTTACATCTTAACAGTAGCCTAACAGTTTACAGAACACTGATGGGAATATTGCTTCAGAATAAATTACAATTACAACACAAAAAATGATAAACTTTTATTTGTAAAAAATGAATACTTTAATTCATCATACATTAAAGTGATGAAAAGTGAGTGAAGACATTTGAAATGTTACAAAATATTTATTGCACCATCACAGTATTTGAAAAGAAACGTGAGGAGAGTCAATTGGCTGCGGAAAGTGAGTCGCCGGCTGTGTGAGGAAAGTGAGTCGTTCGCTGCGTGAGGAAAGTGAGTCGTTCACTGTGTGAGGAAAGTGAGTTGTTCGCTGCGTGAGGAAAGTGAGTCGTTCACTGTGTGAGGAAAGTGAGTCGCCGGCTGCGTGAGGAAAGTGAGTCGTTCACTGCGTGAGGAAAGTGAGTCGTTCACTGCGTGAGGAAAGTGAGTCGTTCACTGTGTGAGGAAAGTGAGTCGTTCACTGTGTGAGGAAAGTGAGTCGCCGGCTGCGTGAGGAAAGTGAGTCGCCGGCTGCGTGAGGAAAGTGAGTCGTTCGCTGCGTGAGGAGAGTGAGTCGTTCGCTGCGTGAGGAAAGTGAGTCGTTCACTGTGTGAGGAAAGTGAGTCGTTCACTGTGTGAGGAAAGTGAGTCGCCAGCTGAGGAGAGTCAGTGGTCAGCTGTGTGAGGAAAGTGAGTCGTTCGCTGCGTGAGGAAAGTGAGTCGCCGGCTGCGTGAGGAGAGTGTGTATACAGATGCACCGCCGTAGCCTGACTACGTCAGACTTCCTACTTCCGCTCAATTTCATTTCGCTTCTGTACTCAGTCTGATACAGCTTCAGAGCTTTCTGTTTTCCACCGGTCTGGAAACAGCCGGGCCAATCAACGAACAGAGGGCGGGCTGAGAGTCGTGACGTAGATGCTAAGCGCCGAGTTTTACATTGTAGGTTAGAGAAATCGAAAACCGAAACGACTGTGGAAATGGGATGCAATTCGCTCTGTTATGGAGAACATTCAACTCTTTTTCACTCCGGTATTTCGCTCGCATCATCGTGTTTACAACAGGTTTACAGTGAAAGTTCAATCATAGATTTGAGTTCGATGCATAATGTCTGTGCTTCGATGCGGCTGTACAGGCGCATAACATACGTCATAACTAAACGTATCTGATTGGCTTACGGGTAACCAATGATTTTAAACTTCAGACAAGCGCCCCCTAGCGAGAGAGAAAACACTTCTCTATTATGCCATTCCAGACTCTACGAAGCAAAGTGAAGTAGCAGAGTCTGGTATTACCAGGCTAGCACCGCCGGCCTATCAGTGGTAAATTCATTGGCTACTGGCAATTGTATAGTGAATTCCCGCGACAAGTCGGTAGCCATATTTTTGGACCTTCCGGCCCGCCATAGCACGCACGCTCGCGCGCCCGGCCCCACCCCACCCCACCTCACCTCACCTCACCTCACCTCGAGTTTGCTGTTGGCTGAAAACTTGTGAAAACTATTCCCGCGAAAATGCAACTGCTGTCTGGCGATGAGTAGCGAAAACGAAAAAAGCCCTAGATGGATCCATCCCATGCATTTCTTTCAGATAGGCTAGCCTGTTCACAAACCTGAAACTTTTGGCTATTTAAGGGTAATTCATACATGTAACGCTGCATTAATAGTTTGACCACAATCAACGCATCTGTCTGATTTGATATTAATTTATGTTATATTATAATTTCAATTATTATACTGTGCTTTGCATTGCGTTTTGAACTATGGTGAAGATATCAGTTGGGCTGCCAATACCAGAAGAGGATCATTCCATGAACCGCATCATTACACAGTTTTCTAAGGATGCATGATTTGTTAAAACTATTTAAAAATCATAATACAGCATTAGCTATATAATGATATTCTTAAATCTACACTTACACAGGAGAATACATAAAAGTTTAAACCCTCGCTCTGTCTTTGCATGTTTGATGTCCATATATTCTTGAAGAAATTACAGTGGCTGTAGCATTTCTATCACAAAGAAGTGGCCGAATATTATTATTTAACTAATAATATATTTTTAATCATGGTGGTTGGCTTTGATCGTGCTGTGCTGTGTAACAACAAAAATCAGCAGGCTTTTGGCGCCCTCTGTAGGCATATATATAATATATATAGTTATAATATATAATGCATTAAGCATTAACAGTTCAGGAAAACAAATTATTGATGTTTAAATATGTAAATTAGCTTGTACTGGTTAATTTAGAAGAAATCTACAGATGCAAACAGACAGAGGGTAGTAAGCTTAAAACAAACTCCATTTAAATGTGTAGGGTTAGGGTTGAGTTTTCTTTCCATTAGAGTAAAAGGCATGGCATCAAAAATGAACCAAAATCTTAAAATTGTCCACTTCATGAAAGAAGTATTCCAATAACACCAAAAAAATTAAAACGATTTATTGATTTAAACAAATTATTAATGAAACTATGTCCCTCTCCTTGGTGCAGTCATTTATTCTAAATATATATAGATACTTGAAAATAGTTGCTGTTGACTTCTCTTGTGATAAACTGAGTGAATACTAAAGAAGACCATGGTCTCTATATGTGAACTAATTATTTTGTAGAAATCTGTGGAGTATAAAACAATTGCGTGAGTGTAAGGGAATTTCTCTGGGGGGGCATTGCCCAGGATCCCCAGGATACTTGTTTTTTTGTGATCGCACACAAAATGTAAAAAATATATCAACACTAAATTAGTTACATTCGCGAATTACTAGCGACATTGTGCGGTTGTATTTTTCTGCTGCGGCGCATCCTTTTACAGTTCTCCCTCACAGACATGCTCAGCACTTAAGGTGCTCACACCATGCTAGAATTGCTATAACTACAAGATTTCAACTTGTAAAAAGCATTCATGTCCTCATCAACATCCTTTTTCTAAGCAGTTTTCCAAGACTTTTGCACACCTTCTGATCACTTCTCAAGACAGCCATTGACAATCAAATGAGCAGATGACATGCAGCTCCTTTATAAATGCGCTCTAGTCTCTATTTAAACGCGCACACACCATTAATTCATTGATACACGATCATGAAATACTTGGAAATTTAGCTTGAGTTTTAAAATTGTAATTTCCAAGTCATGAAAAATCTTGAAAATGAAATAATTAAAAACTTTAAAAAAAAAAAATGTAACTGTTCTAGTAAAAGATAAAATAGTTTTGCCCAGTTATGTTCAGCTCTAAAATATTCTATCAGCATTATTGATAGATAATATATTTGTTGAAGAGTAGCCTATTATTTGATGTGATAAGTTACATGCACCTTTCAGAATCTACAAAATAATCATTTAAAAAAAAAAGTGAGATCAAAAAAATATTTTTTTTTTTTTATTATTTAGCACTGCAACAAAAATGTATTATTATGAGAATGTTTACATATTGTTACAACAGAGACGGCACGGAGGCAGATGTAAAAGCAAGTACAATTGTTTATTGATATCAGCAGAGAAATACGGTGAGTATATGGTAATAGAAGTTTGGTATGTAGATAGAAGCAGTGATACTGTCCTTTTGATGATTGCAGATGGAGTACGGAGAAGCACGTTGGAGACTGGAGACTGGGAACACTCACACACAGTAGGATAAGCACACGGGGAAGACTGGAGACACTGGAGACGTTGGAAGCAGGTAAGTAGTAGATTGGAGTCCTTGAGGTAAGTACACATGGAGCTTTGGTACAAACGAGACCGGACAGTGACTGTGTGTGAGTGTGGGGTTTTTGAGGTGGTGGTGATAGCAGTGCTGATGATGTGCAGGTGGCAGTGATTAGTATTCTGGTGATTGGGTGCATGGGTAATGGAAGGAGGTGGAACCTGACGTGTCTGTGACAGTACCCCCCCCTCCCACGGCCCGCTCCTGAGGGCCGAGGACCCCGAAGTCGCGGTGGTCGTCCTCTTGTGCGTGGGGCAGGTCTGTCAGGGTGGCTGGCGTGGAATGCTTGTAGAAGATTGGGATTGAGGATATCGTTTCTAGGCACCCATGAGCGCTCCTCGGGGCCGTAGCCCTCCCAGTTGACAAGGTATTCCAGTAGACCACCACGGCGCCGGGAGTCCAGTATCTCGTGAACCTCGTAAGCAGCACTGTCGTCCAGGATGAGTGGAAGGGGGGGTTCGGCGGCTGCCACGTCAGGTTCTGTGGAGGGAGAAACAGAAGGGTGGTGAGGCTTTAATAGAGAGACATGGAAGGTAGGATGAATTTTGTACGGAGGTGGAAGTTGTAAACGATATGTGACGGGGTTGATCTGTCTGGTGATGGTGAATGGGCCAATGAAGCGAGGACTCAGCTTCTTGCAGGGCAGACGCAATCTGATGTCCCTGGTTGACAGCCAGACCTTCTGCCCTGGTTGGTAGGACGGGGCATTGGAGCGCCGAAGGTCTGCTGTCATCCTGCGTCTGCGCAGGGCTCTCTGCAGTTGATGGTGGGCTGAGTCCCATACCCTCTCACTCTCCCGGAACCAGTAGTTGACTGCGGGGACATTGGAAGGTTCCCCGTCCCAGGGGAACAGCAGGGGTTGGAAACCGAGTACGCATTGGAAGGATGTTAGACCGGTGGAAGGTTGGCGGAGAGAGTTCTGGGCGTACTCAGCCCAGGAGTTCTGGTGGCCATGACAAAAGGTACGCAAGAAGCAGCCAATCTCCTGGATCTTCCGTTCTGTCTGCCCGTTCGTCTGAGGATGGTAGCCAGATGACAGACTGACGGTCACACCCAGGAGCGACAGGAAGGCCTTCCAGACACGGGAGATGAATTGGGGCCCTCGGTCTGATACGATGTCTTTGGGGATTCCATAATATCGGAAGACGTGGTTAAACATGAGCTCGGCTGTAGTTAAGGCGGTAGGTAGACCTCTCAGGGGGATAAGACAGTAGGCCTTGGAGAATCAGTCTACTACTACTAGCACACAGGTGTGACCATCCGATGCCGGGAGATCCGTGATGAAGTCAACCCCCAGGTGTGACCAAGGTCGCTCAGGAACGGGCAGCGGAGAGAGCTTGCCGGCTGGCAGGTGACGAGGGCTCTTGGCGATGGTGCACTCCCTGCAGCCCTGCACGTACCTTCTGACATCCCTGGCCATGCTGGGCCACCAGAAGCGCTCCTTTAGCAGCGAGAGGGTCTCATTGCCCCTCGGGTGACCAGTGCCAAGTGATGAGTGAGCAGAGTGTACCAGTGGAGTGCGACGTGTCCGGGTGACGTACTGACGTACAATAGTAGTGAGTGGTTTCATCTTAATGGAGGGAATGATGGCACTTACCAATGGTCGAGGAGGACGAATTGGGCATGCGGAGATTGCATGCCCCGGAGATCCACAGTATAAACATAAGTTCAGGGTCAGCCTTCTTTGGCGTTCTGAGGGAGATAGACGGGAATTATCTATTTGCATGGGTTCGTTGGCTGGTTCTGGGGAGCTGACGGGTTCGGATCGGTGGGAAAAGATGGTGGAGAGTGGCTGGCCCTGGTGCTCATCGAGACACGACTGCATACGAGTGCCTACGCGGATGGCGAGCTGGATGAAGCGTTCGAGGCCGATGGAATCCTCGTATGCAGCGAGTTGCAACCGTACTCTGGGTTCCAACCCCTGACGAAAGGAAGTGATGAGGACTTGTTCGTTCCATCCGCTACTGGCGGCTAGCGTCCGGAACTGCAAGGCATAATCAGTCACTGAATTTGATCCTGGTTTCAAATTATAGAGTTTCTCACCAATAGAGGAGTCAGCCGAGGGGATTCCAAAGACTTCACGGAAGTGGGTGACGAATGAAGAATATGATTTCACCACGGAACCTTTTTGAGTCCAGAGTGAGTCGGCCCACTGGAGCGCCCTGCCTTACAGTTGGGAGATTATGAATGCTATTTTAGCCGTGTCGGTGGGGTAGAGATTGAGGAGGAATCCGCTGCAATCTTCCGCCGATCCTGAGTAGGGCGCCGGTCGGGCCATGGGACTGGCGTGCATCAACGGTGATTGAGTGGAAGAAGTGGAGGCGGAAGCGGCAGCAGGTGATGGTGATGGTGACGGTGGTTGTGGGGTGAGTGCTCAGCGCAAAGCGTCAACGAGCTCTTGAAATGGGTCTTGGGAGCTCATGCTGATATCCTGTTGGTATGGTCCGGTCTTCTGTTACAACAGAGACGGCACGGAGGCAGATGTAAAAGCAAGTACAGCTGTTTATTGATATCAGCAGAGAAATACGGTGAGTATATGGTAATGTAGATAGATGTAGAAGTATGGTATGTAGATAGAAGCAGTGATACTGTCCTTTTGATGATTGCAGATGGAGTACGGAGAAGCACGTTGGAGACTGGAGACTGGGAGCACTCACACACAGTAGGATAAGCACGCGGGGAAGACTGGAGACACTGGAGACGTTGGAGATGTTGGAAGCAGGTAAGTAGTAGATTGGAGTCCTTGAGGTAAGTAAACATGGAGCTTAGGTACAAACGAGACCAGACAGTGACTGTGTGTAAGTGTGGGGTTTTTGAGGTGGTGGTGATAGCAGTGCTGATGATGTGCAGGTGATTAGTATTCCGGTGATTGAGTGCGTGGTAATGGAAGGAGGTGGAACCTGACGTGTCTGTGACACATATAGTCCACAATATATAATATCTGCCTTTACACAAATTAAGCAGTTCAAACATTTACATACACTTAACTTATTCTCATGTGTGTCATTAATTTACGACTGTTTTTATGATTTTCTTTATGATAAGTCCCATGTTTGGGACTCTTCTCATACCCAACTGTTACAAATGGTGAAAACTTTTACTGATACTCCAGGAGGAAACAATGCATTAAAATTCAGGGAGTATAAACATTTGCACAGGATGACTGGAGGGTAAATTGTTTTTATTTTGTCTTCTAGAAAATGTTTTATGAAGCTTTTGTAGGATAGAACTAAAAAAAGTAGATCTTTAAATAAAATAAGAACTTCCAGTCTTATTCCAGTCAGAATTTTCAGACATCCTGTTCATAGGTTTACAACCCACTGGCTCTCTTATTGTGTTGTGTTGTCTTGGGCATCAGTACATGTTTGCAGCTTTTGATCATCTAGGTAAGAACACACACTATTAAGAATCAAGCATAAAAACTTTTGAACTGGATCTTTTGTGTAAATTCAGTTATTATTATATCTTGTGGTTTTCATTTTTATATAGCCAAAATAACTGAGCACAACTCTACAGAAATGAACCAAAAATATAGGCGAGAAAAACACAAAAAAGGAAAGAATCATGCAACCAGGTCTTCTAATGGTTTAAATTTCTTCAATGAACCAAGTTGTCGTCTTCCACTTTTAAATTTTACCATTGTTAAAGATTTAGAGTAAATCCAAAATTCTTTCTGAAAAACAGAAAACAATGGTTTTGTTTTAAGAAACATACAGTAAATGAATATAACATAAATATAACATTTTCCCTAAATGAAATATTGTTCAGTAGAAATTGAATGTTTCCATTATTATACCAAAATCATCTTTAGAAAATGAAGAAATCAAATTAATTGTAATTTTAAGCCATTCGTATATGTTAGACCAAAAGTCTCTAAACAGTCTAATTAAACAGTTGTACTAACTAAACAGTCAAAAAACAAATGTACTGTTGTTTCAATTTCAGAATCACAGAAAGTACTTTTGTGATCAATATTAAATTTGAAGCTGTTATTAATCTGAAAAAAACTCTAAAAAATGGAGGAAACTGTTTAGTAGTTAAAAGTGGTTGGGGATCATAAACCTATGAATCATAAATCATATTATGCTGCCCCACCAAGTTTTCGAAATGCCCCCCCAGTCACCCAATCCTAGAACCGGGCCTGGGTTTACCCAGATTTAGGCCCCGTCCACACGGAGACGCGTTTCAGTGAAACCGCACAATTTTTTTATCGGATAGGCGTTTCATCCACACGGATCCGGCGCTTTCGAAAGGTGAAACCGGTATTTTTTGAAACCGGGTTCCAAAGTGGAAAAATTTGAAAACGCGGGCTTGGCGTTGTCGTGTGGACTGGGCAATCCGAATAATTTCTGAAATGATGATGTCATCACCCCACGTGTCGACCCTCGTCAGACGCGCTAACACCACAAAACACCACCAACAACAGCAATAGCCGACTCTACATGCTTGTGTTCGTGCTGCAGAAGCTACTGAACCAAAATAAAGTGTTATTTCTAAGCTTTGCTAAAGTTTGTATTCAGCACGCAAGGTTTATGCGCATGCTCCAAGTCTTCTTCACTGCTTTAAGTGCATTTCTGCGGCAGAATTACAGTGCCACATAATGGCCTGGCATGTATACTATATCATTTTGAGTCGTTTCAGTGGTTTCGTGTGGACGCAGATATTTTTTGAGATGAGGAAAAAAAATATCGGTTTAGGGTAAGCTCCGGCTTCGTGTGGACGTAGCCTTAGACTGTATTCGGAGAAAGTTCCTCTGCCCTTGATGAGGTACAAATCGAATGCAGGAAACTTCCGCAAAAGACTGCATACCTCTTTTATTCACTCCTATTTCAGCAGGAGCTGTGGAAGAAATAGACTGTTGAACAGAACATTGTGACACTGATGAGATGATATCAAATTTGGTGAATATCGGCACTTACAGTACTGGTTGGAGATGCTCTTCATGCTCTTGGACAGGTTGTCTACAGCAGTCTGTTTGCGGACTTTCTTGTGAGCCAGTGAGGATGTTAGGATGATGATATAGTCATCATGAAGTGGTCTGATTCACTTATACCGGATGTGGTCTTTGATTAAATTGTTTAATGTTAGTTGTTAATTTCACATTTCACCATAAAAAAAAAAAATCTGTTATTTTCTGTAAAATTAGGATTTTTTTTTTTTTTTTTTTTTTTTTTTTTACAGTGGTAAACTCACTGTCATGTTCAAGAAACCAGTTTGAGATGATTTGAGCTTTGTGACAGTGTGTTATCCTGCTGGAAGTAGCCATCTGAAGACACTGTGGTCATAAAGGGATGGACATGGTCAGCAACAATATTCAGGTAGCTGTGGTATTTAAATTGGTAATAACGGGCCCAAAGTTACTCCAGGACATTGCAACATTTGCAGAAGCACACATTTTGGCTTTGACGTGACTAAACATGACATCTTGTGGTTAATTGAGTTATTTTATTTATTCATGTAATAATAGATGTTTTCTGGTCAGATAAGGGAAATAATGTGAATGCTTATGTAGAAGTGTGTGTGCATTTCTCAGATAATTACAGAATCATGTAGCTGTTTTGTTGAAAGTTTTCTTTGATGTAGATTTTAGATTTATGTCATATAAAGATGCTGCTGCTATTTTCTGTAAAGTGTGATATTGCTCTGTGTATTGAGAACATTACAGTTATTATGGTTATTGTACTGTATCAGTAATTTAACTGATGTACACTGTACAAGTCTGGAATATTTTTTGGAAAGTCTCTTATGTTCACCAAGGCAGCATTTCATTTATTTATTATTGATCAAAAATACAGTAAAAACAGTAATATTGTGATCTATTATTACAATTTAAAATAACTGTTTTCTTCTCTAACATATTGTGAAATGTAATTTATTCCTGTGATGCAAAGCTGAATTTTCAGCAGCCATTACTCTTCAGTCACATGATCCTTCAGAAATCATTTTTTGATGTTAATATTAAGACAACAACACAGTTTATTGTATTCACCAGCTTTACTACTGAAAAATATTGCCAACAAAGGAAAAAAGACAAGCTGTTATAATTTTTTTTTTATGGATGCATAATAATAGAATAAGTAAAATCACTTGACACTGTGATGTGCAAAAAGGAAAGCTATAAAAAGAATGCTATGGAAAAAAAGGATGAACAAATACGTTCTTCATACGGCCCATCAGCACTTTTCTTAACCTGAGAAAAGAAAAGAAAAAGAAGGAAAGAACATGAAATGAAAGACAATAATTATAAAGACCACAAGCCTGCTTGACATGCTTAGCCTAGTGGTTTAAGGTGGAGTTTTCAGAATCACAAATGCTGTTTTTTATTCAAATGACAGGAAAGGCTGAACGTACTGCAGTAGAGTCTGTTAATGCGTAGGATGTCATTGCGGCTCATTTGTTTAGCTTCACCAATCACAACGTTACTGTCAGGAATGGGAATCATGGTTGGCTGATTATTCCGGGAGAAAGCGTTCCTAAAACCACACACATAAAAAAACAAGAGTAAACATTGTCATTGTGGAGACTTGAAATTGAATGAAAAATCCAATATATATATATATTATATATATATATATCCCCATTGAACTACAGACCACTACAAGCATGTTTACCTTGAATAGTGCATCACAGAGTTGTAGTCATAGGGGGTACCCAGATTGTTGGTGTCTGCTTTGTTGAAATTGTACTGCATTGCTGTTACAGTGCACAAGAAAGTATTAAGGACTGTAACTGTAAATCTGGTAAAAACACAGTGAAGTTTAATCTAGACTACAGGAAATGCAATTGTGATTAAATATTATATGCCCTGTTTCATGCATATTGTTTTATTATTGTTTGCTCTATTTTATCATTTTTTTCAACTTTATCTTTTCAACTTTATCTTCTTAATCGCTTCTTTATATTCAAACTTTTTACTTTTCACTCTATATATTTATACAATATACTATTTATATTCATATGTATATTATATATTTTAAATACATATTTACATGTTTGTAAACCATTTTAAAAAGGTAAAAATGTAAGCCTAATTTCAAACAAAAAATATATATTTTTTCCAGTTTCTCTTAAGAATTCTTAACAAAAATACCAGGATCAATGTTCTCATAAAGGATTCGGATGTGTTTGTCACGGTCACTGCGGTTCTGTTCATGATGAAAGCCGAGAGCATGAAGGAGTTCGTGCTGAACAATATAGTGATAGACACAACCAGGATGCTGGAGAGAAACAACCTGTCCTTCACTTTGGCGGCCCAAATATGAATAGCATCTGTCGACCACATAACACATCAGGTTATACATTTGTGTAAAGAGAAAGCACATTTACCATATACACAGAAATGGGATAGAAAGGATCCTTGATAGGTTTACCCAGAATGAGACTGTATGCGGAGATAATTCCTCTGCCCTTGATGAGGTACGAATCGAATGCAGGAAACTTCCGCAAAAGACTGCATACCTCTTTTAATCACTGCTATTTCAGCAGGAGCTGTGGAAGAAATAGACTGTTGAACAGAACATTGTGACACTGATGAGATGATATCAAATTTGGTGAACATCGGCACTTACAGTACTGGTTGGAGATGACGTAGGGCACATAGACATTTCCATCTCTGCTTCTATCCCATTTGCACCCACGAGCAGTACATGGATCTGCATTCTCAAGCCCGCTTGCTACGGCGATGTCTCCAAACTTGATCAAAGGCCTGTCCTGTTCCAGTTCTGCAGTATAATGCACAATAATTCAGTATGTTGATTCTGGTGATATAATTGTTTTAAATGATAAAGAGAGTTGAGGAATTTGCCATGAGCTGCTACACAAAAGATGTGCCTACACCATCAACTTATAGTCTTCAAACTCGTACCTGCATTTTTGGTGTTTTCAATTATAGTTGACACTGGTATATCATCTTTCTCAGTGATGTCACCTGATATATGAATCAGTAAATTATTAATAAAACACTGCAAAATTTACATTTTAGTTTTTTCTTTCTGTGCATGTTACCTGTCTCCCCGGAGATATTTTCAATTATATCCTGTTCAAGAATTTTAAACACGTATATTAGAAACCAAAGATTAAAAATCAAAAGCCGCTTCAATTAGGAAGATGCTGATGCTATTGTTTTCCATGTTGGATATTGTTGACTGTTCTCACCTGAATAGTGCGACTCTGCGCAGGAACAGAGCTCAGCAGTAGAGAGATGACCACCACCAACAAGTACATGATGAGAGCTTTCTGAGAAACCTCTGGATCAAACAGAGCTGACAGTTATATACTCTTCTGAAAGCCTTAACTTCCTTTTCTGTGCAGTAGCCCGGCCTTCATGAATTCAGCGCTAAAATACCACATGGTTTAAAAGCAGAAATGTGCTTGTGTTTGTGCAAGTGCTTAAATTAGTAATTCAGTTTTGAATTAATGATTTTTATTTGTGCTGTAATTTTGTAAATCATTCTTTTAAGGTCAATGTCTGCCAGTCCACAAGAAGAGATAGAGCTTTTTCCTACATGGCTCCTAAAATGCTGAATAGCCTTCTTGACAATTTAGAAGACTATATGTATATATACAGTATCTCACAAAAGTGAGTACACCCCTCACATTTCACCAAGTATTTCATTATGTTCTCAAGGGACAATAGAAATGAGAATTGGATATACTTTAGAGTATAGGCAATGTGCAGCTTGTATAGCAGTACAGATTTACTGTCCTCTAAAAATAACTCAACATACAGCCATTATTGTCAAAATAACTGGCACCAAAAGTGAGTACACCCTAAGTGAACATGTCAAAACTGTGTCCAAAGTGTTAATATTTTGTGTGAGCACCATTGTTATCTAGCACTGCCTTAATCCTCCTGGGCATGGAATTCACCAGAGCTGCACAGGTTGTTGCTGGAATCCTCTTCCACTTCTCCATAATGACACCACGGAGCTGCTGGATGTTAGAAACATGGTGCTTCTCCACCTTCCGCTTGAGGATGCCCCACAGGTGCTCAATAGGGTTCAGGTCTGGAGACATACTTGGCCACTCCATCACCTTCACCTTCAGCTTCCTCAACAAGGCAGTTGTCATCTTGCCAGTGTGTTGTCGTTTGGCCCAGTTTCTGAAGGGAGGGCATCATGTTCTTCTTCAGAATGTCACAGTACATGTTGGAATCCATGTTTCCCTCAATGAAGCAGAGTTCCCCAGTACCAACAGCACTCATGCAGCCCCAGGCCATGATGCTGCCACCACCATGCTTGACTGTAGGCAAGACAAAATTTTCTTGGTACTCCTAACCAGGGCATCGCCACACATGCTGGACACCATCTGAGCCAAACAAGTTTATCTTAGTCTCATCATACCACAGGACATGGTTCCAGTAATTCATGCTCTTGGACAGGTTGTCTACAGCAGTCTGTTTGCGGGCTTTCTTGTGAGCCAGTGAGGATGTGAGGATGATGATATAGTCATCATGAAGTGGTCTGATTCACTTATACCGGATGTGGTCTTTGATTAAATTGTTTAATGTTAGTTGTTAATTTCACATTTCACCATAAAAAAAAAAAAAATCTGTTATTTTCTGTAAAATTAGGATTTTTTTTTTTTTTTTTTACAGTGGTAAACTCACTGTCATGTTCAAGAAACCAGTTTGAGATGATTTGAGCTTTGTGACAGTGTGTTATCCTGCTGGAAGTAGCCATCTGAAGACACTGTGGTCATAAAGGGATGGACATGGTCAGCAACAATATTCAGGTAGCTGTGGTATTTAAATTGGTAATAACGGGCCCAAAGTTACTCCAGGACATTGCAACATTTGCAGAAGCACACATTTTGGCTTTGACGTGACTAAACATGACATCTTGTGGTTAATTTAGTTATTTTATTTATTCATGTAATAATAGATGTTTTCTGGTAAGATAAGGGAAATAATGTGAATGCTTATGTAGAAGTGTGTGTGCATTTCTCAGATAATTACAGAATCATGTAGCTGTTTTGTTGAAAGTTTTCTTTGATGTAGATTTTAGATTTATGTCATATAAAGATGCTGCTGCTATTTTCTGTAAAGTGTGATATTGCTCTGTGTATTGAGAACATTACAGTTATTATGGTTATTGTACTGTATCAGTAATTTAACTGATGTACACTGTACAAGTCTGGAATATTTTTTGGAAAGTCTCTTATGTTCACCAAGGCAACATTTCATTTATTTATTATTGATCAAAAATACAGTAAAAACAGTAATATTGTGATCTATTATTACAATTTAAAATAACTGTTTTCTTCTCTAACATATTGTGAAATGTAATTTATTCCTGTGATGCAAAGCTGAATTTTCAGCAGCCATTACTCTTCAGTCACATGATCCTTCAGAAATCATTTTTTGATGTTAATATTAAGACAACAACACAGTTTATTGTATTCACCAGCTTTACTACTGAAAAATATTGCCAAAAAAGGAAAAAAGACAAGCTGTTATAATTTTTTTTTTTAGGATGCATAATAATAGAATAAGTAAAATCACTTGACACTGTGATGTGCAAAAAGGAAAGCTATAAAAAGAATGCTATGGAAAAAAGGATGAACAAACACGTTCTTCATACGGCCCATCAGCACTTTTCTTAACCTGAGAAAAGAAAAGAAAAAGAAGGAAAGAACATGAAATGAAAGACAATAATTATAAAGACCACAAGCCTGCTTGACATGCTTAGCCTAGTGGTTTAAGGTGGAGTTTTCAGAATCACAAATGCTGTTTTTTATTCAAATGACAGGAAAGGCTGAACGTACTGCAGTAGAGTCTGTTAATGCGTAGGATGTCATTGCGGCTCATTTGTTTAGCTTCACCAATCACAACGTTACTGTCAGGAATGGGAATCATGGTTGGCTCATTATTCCAGGAGAAAGCGTTCCTAAAACCACACACATAAAGAAACAACAGTAAACATTGTCATTGCGGAGACTTCAAATTGAAACAAAAATCCAATAAAAAAAAAAAAAAATAATATATATATATATATATATATATATATATATATATATATATATATATATATATATATATATATATATATATATATGGGGCGTTTCCTCCGAGTAGGCAAGGGAAGCAGTGCCTCCTCAAAAAAATAGGATGAGAAAATAATCCATATTACATATAAAACAACACAAATATTACAAATTATGACATTAAAAAGAGCGCAAGTCACGCGTATTTCTTAAGGAACACTGCCCAACAGCGACACCCGCAGGTAAAGTTACACAGAGGAGTCATGCCTCCCTTTCCTCTCATAGGAATCTATAGAAAATCATCAGAACCCCGGCGTGCGGTGGGTTTTGTGGGGGGTAATTGAGAATGAATGGGGAAAGTCACGTGAGAGGAGGCAACGTCTCCATCGCGCTATGATTGGATGTAATTGGTTATGATTGGATATGATTGGTTTGTGCGATATAAATCCCGCCTCTCGTTGACGTGCGCGTTCCGCGCGTAGGTTTGACTGAACAAATGATGGCGTCAATCGGAAGACTAATCGAAAAGTAAGTAAACAGATCACCCAGTTAGATATATCACTACTTTGTTACGTCAAAATCAAACTTGAAATGGACTGAAAGCATGATTACTGCGGGGTTTTTTAGTGCAATCAGCTTGGTGAAATTAAAAATGCAATTCGTGTCTGTGACAGACGGTGTTAATGGAGGATGACTGTTTATCCAAAATATTCTAGGTTGACAATTAAAAAGAAAAACCGCAATAAACAAATAAAATATATTGTTTAAATTATTATTGCCTTTAGTTATTATTTTGGAATGAATGTAGAAATGCTTAAAACACTTGATGCTTGATGAGATTGACTTGGTTTTGATAAATAGAACATTACATTGTTAATGTAAAATTACAAAATAGAGTTGTATTTGGTTTCTTTTTTTTTTTTTGGATGTACTGTAATGTTCATTTAACAAGGAAGATTTGTCAACTTTAAGAGTAATGCACATGAATTTACAATGATTCATAAAAAAAAAAAAAAAATGTGCCTCCTCATTTCAGAGCACCACTGCACGCCACTGATATATATATATATATATATATATATATATATATACACCCCCCCCCCCCCCCCATTGAACTACAGACCACTACAAGCATGTTTACCTTGAATAGTGCATCACAGAGTTGTAGTCATAGGGGGTACCCAGATTGTTGGTGTCTGCTTTGTTGAAATTGTACTGCATTGCTGTTACAGTACACAAGAAAGTATTAAGGACTGTAACTGTAAATCTGGTAAAAACACAGTGAAGTTTAATCTAGACTACAGGACATGCAATTGTGACTAAATATTATATGCCCTGTTTTATGCATATTGTGTGTTCTATTTTATAATTTTTTTTTAACTTTATCTTTTCAACTTTATCTTCTTAATCGCTTCTTTATATTCAAACTTTTTACTTTTCACTCTATATATTTATACAATATACTATTTATATTCATATGTATATTATATATTTTAAATACATATTTACATGTTTGTAAACCATTTTAAAAAGGTAAAAATGTAAGCCTAATTTCAAACAAAAAAAAAAAAAATTTTCCCGTTTCTCTTAAGAATTCTTAACAAAAATACCAGGATAGATGTTCTCATAAAGGATTCGGATGTGTTTGTCACGGTCACTGCGGTTCTGTTCATGATGAAAGCCGAGAGCATGAAGGAGTTCGTGCTGAACAATATAGTGATAGACACAACCAGGACGCTGGAGAGAAACAACCTGTCCTTCACTTTGGCGGCCCAAATATGAATAGCATCTGTCGACCACATAACACATCAGGTTATACATTTGTGTAAAGAGAAAGCACATTTACCATATACACAGAAATGGGATAGAAAGGATCCTTGATAGGTTTACCCAGATTGAGACTGTATGCGGAGAAAGTTCCTCTGCCCTTGATGAGGTACGAATCGAATGCAGGAAACTTCCGCAAAAGACTGCATACCTCTTTTAATCACTGCTATTTCAGCAGGAGCTGTGGAAGAAATAGACTGTTGAACAGAACATTGTGACACTGATGAGATGATATCAAATTTGGTGAACATCGGCACTTACAGTACTGGTTGGAGATGACGTAGGGCACATAGACATTTCCATCTCTGCTTCTATCCCATTTGCACCCACGAGCAGTACATGGATCTGCATTCTCAAGCCCGCTTGCTACGGCGATGTCTCCAAACTTGATCAAAGGCCTGTCCTGTTCCAGTTCTGCAGTATAATGCACAATAATTCAGTATGTTGATTCTGGTGATATAATTGTTTTAAATGATAAAGAGAGTTGAGGAATTTGCCATGAGCTGCTACACAAAAGATGTGCCTACACCATCAACTTATAGTCTTCAAACTCATACCTGCATTTTTGGTGTTTTCAATTATAGTTGACACTGGTATATCATCTTTCTCAGTGATGTCACCTGATATATGAATCAGTAAATTATTAATAAAACACTGCAAAATTTACATTTTAGTTTTTTCTTTCTGTGCATGTTACCTGTCTCCCCGGAGATATTTTCAATTATATCCTGTTCAAGAATTTTAAACACGTATATTAGAAACCAAAGATTAAAAATCAAAAGCCGCTTCAATTAGGAAGATGCTGATGCTATTGTTTTCCATGTTGGATATTGTTGACTGTTCTCACCTGAATAGTGCGACTCTGCGCAGGAACAGAGCTCAGCAGTAGAGAGATGACCACCACCAACAAGTACATGATGAGAGCTTTCTGAGAAACCTCTGGATCAAACAGAGCTGACAGTTATATACTCTTCTGAAAGCCTTAACTTCCTTTTCTGTGCAGTAGCCCGGCCTTCATGAATTCAGCGCTAAAATACCACATGGTTTAAAAGCAGAAATGTGCTTGTGTTTGTGCAAGTGCTTAAATTAGTAATTCAGTTTTGAATTAATGATTTTTATTTGTGCTGTAATTTTGTAAATCATTCTTTTAAGGTCAATGTCTGCCAGTCCACAAGAAGAGATAGAGCTTTTTCCTACATGGCTCCTAAAATGCTGAATAGCCTTCTTGACAATTTAGAAGACTATATTTTTTTTATGCATGCATTATAAACCAATTGATTTTATTTATAGAATTAATCTAGAATTCTACCCTTACGAAGCCCAAATAATTTTTAGGTACACCTTGCTTGTACTGGGTTAGAACACATTTTGCCTTCAGAAATGCCTTGATTCTATGTGGCATAGATTCAACAAGGTGCATTTCTCAGAGATTTTGGTCCATATTGACATGATAGCATCGTACGGTTGCTGCAGATTTGTCAGTAATTTGAGAATGGTGATTGTCATGTTCAAGAAACCAATTTGATATGATTTGAGCTTTGTGACATAGTCCGTTATCCTGCTGGAAGTAGCCATCAGAAGATGTGTACACTGTGGACATAAATGGATGGAAACAGTTTCCTGTTTTTATCTGACAGGAGTGGCACATGGTGTGGTCTCCCATCTGCTTCAAGGTTTGACGTGTTGTGCGTTCAGAAATTCTTCTCTGCACACCTCAGTTGTAACAAGTGGTTATTTGTGTTATTGTTTACTTTCTATCAGCTCAAACTAGTCTGGCCATTCTCCTCTGACCTCTGGCATCAATGAGGCATTTTCACCCACAAAACTGCTGGATATTCTTTTTCTATTCTCTGTAAACCCTCTGTAAAAGTTGCTGCCATGTGATTGCCTGATTAGATGTCTGTGTTAATAAGCAGTTAAACAGTGTACCTGATAAAATAACCGGTGAGTGTATTAAAGTTTATTATAGCCAATTATACAATTAATATAATTTATTATTATTGCATATGTTATTTTAAAATACAATATATATATATATATATATATATATATACATTCCTTGCCTGTAAGAAATGATACACAGTAGTGTTTGTAATGAGTGAAATAAGAGTAAAATAATATTTAATTAATAATTTATATATTTTTAAATAAATATCCACTCTTAGATAAACACTCTGATTATAACTCAGCTCCATTTACTGCTATTTATTTCTATAGGTAAATGTAGATTTTTATTAAGACAGAAACACAATCAACCATTATTCTTCATATCTGTTGTAAGCTGTTGGGAAACTTTTTCAAACAAAATTAGCATTTTCAAACTGCAATACCTCCCCACAGGAGACCACAAACCTGGTTTACAAAGAGGAAGTTTGTATGTCTCTGGTGTACCGTTAACCAGATGTTGAGTCAACTGATGTAAAGTTAACCTATTCTTCCTAAAGAGGATGTGGAAATATTTCAAAAGATGCCTTGCACAAACATTACAGTTCTACATATAGATCTGAAATATTTACTCCATCAAATTTCACCATTTAACAGACCCTCATTTCAAAAGAAGAGGACCTTGAGCAAACCTTTCAATGTAGGAGAAGGCTGACCGCTAACACACAAACAATAAGATAGACAAAGAGCAATGTTATGTATTTCTTTTATTCAGCTGTGTGTTTTAGAACATTCCATCTCTATGTCAAACTACCAAAAAGTTGCAAACCTCAAATGATTTAAAAACAGCCTCAACTCTAAGGGTTTATAAAATTATGCTAATAACATCACATAAAGTGAATCTGTAAAGTATTTAGTCCTCCATTGAGGACTAGATAACACAGAGATAGATCTTGATAACACAGACTAATTTTTGTTCCATTCTGAAAAAAGAAACATACATACAAACTATAAATGCATTTCCTTATCAGTGTTATTCAAAGCAGACAGCAATTATACCCTGTGCTGACAAAACTTTCAAAATGTTATAAATGTTTTAAGTGAATTAATAAGAGAAGGAAGGACTGCAGTAGAGTCTGTTAACACGCAGAATATCATTTGAACTCATCTTCTCAGCTCGGCCAATAGACATGATACCGTCAGGAATAGGGATGATGGTTGGCTCTCTGTTCTTGGAGAAGGCAAATCTGAAACCACACAAACACCAGTATCAAACATATTCCAGAGGCACACTTGTTTAGTTGTTACAACCATTTTTTCAGCTGTTTTTGGGGTATCCAGATATATTTCTGACTAAACTGCAGAAAAACTTGCCTTCCATAGTGCATTACAGAGTTGTAGTCATAAGCAGTCTCCAGGTTGTTAGTCTTGATTTTGTCAAAGTTTTGCTCCTGCCCTATTACAGTGAATAGCAATCACAAAGGAACAATATTCAGTCATTTTAAAAATCAGTAAATACTCTAATCTCCTGTTTCTGCTTAAAAACTCGGTTACACTTTATTTTACAGTGCCGTAGTTACATTGTAATTACTCAAATAAGTACTGAGTACTATTAATTAACTACATGTACTTACTATAGAGTTACAGTTAGAGTTAGGGTTTGGTTTAGGGTTAGTTACTTGTAATTATGCATAATTTACTGTTATTACTATAGTAGGTACACATAATAACGTGCAACTACGGCACTGTAAAATAAAGTGTTACCAAAAACTCAATAGCACAAACTTTAGTGACTTTTAGCTGCATTTTACAGCAAAAGCTTCTCCACTGAGAAGATTTGCAACAACAGTGTAAAGGGTTTAGAATACAACAATGTACCAGGAATTATGTTTTTAAGAAGGATTTGGACGTGATTGTCGCGATCACTGCGGTTGTGTTCGTGGTGAAAGCCCAGTGTGTGAAGCAGCTCATGCTGCACTATATTCAGGGAGATGCATCCAGTACGGTCCAGAGACACAGTCTGACCTCCGATGCGACGGCCAACAAAAGAGTAGCACCTATGTATCACACATAATGGAAGAATTCAGACATTACTTATAGGATTTAGTACATGTACTACGAGTACAGTTCTCCTGGAGCAACCTGTATTTACAGTATGTATCTTGCTCATGCCTCCTTTTACGTATCAACCAGCAGCAAACTTCTGATTACGAAACGCTTCACCCAATTCACCACACCATGCAGCCTAACATTTACAGTACTGACATAAAATCATACTATATAAAGCCTTGAATAAATTAAATGGAGTTGATTTTAACTCACTGATCGACTCCAAAAGCATCATTGCTAATTTTCTGGTTTTAAACCCATGTGAACATTAGCCATTCTAAGTCCTCTAAACAGATTTGATCTGAGGTACAAAGCATGTGGCCATCGTTCCTGCGCAGTTGTAGGCTATAGCATAATAATTTAATTTCATTTAACATTTGCATTTTAAACAACATTGTGTTGAGTCTATCAGTAAATAAATCTGCAAGGTACATCTTAAATCTTAATTACGTCTTAAATCTTAAGCTCCAATTTATAATACAGTGCATTTTTAAGCACAAATATAGAGCAACAGCAATTGTGTTATAAATGAAAATCTGATTTTTACCCTGAATTAGACTCTATGCTGATATAGTCCCTCTGATTTGTGCGAGGCATGAAGCGAATGCAGGTCGATTTCTCAAAAGATCTCAAGCCTTGAAAAATTACGTCCTTCTCCCTGGAGGCTGTTGGAGAGTTCAGATATTAAAAATGGCTTGAACAGTTATGATGTAGTACATGGTTTTAAGTGAGCTAAGAGCAGTCTCTCACAGTATTCATCAGAGATGACATAGGGCACAAGGACCTGTCCACTTTTGCTTCTTTGCCATTTGCATCCACGAGCTGTGCATGGACCAGCAATTTCTAAGCCTGTTGATACAGCGATGTCTCCAAACATGATTGAAGGCTCATTCAGTCCCTGTCCTGTATGGCATAAAGCACAGAAATCCACTCATCATGCTAATTCTGAGAACATCATAATGAGGTTGTACCTCATCAAGGATAGTTAATAATATAATTTCCTTTCTTTCCCCTCTTTATTGAGCTGCTGACATAAAAAATAAAAAAACACATTCTACAAATAGCATGTCTACTTACCTGCATATTTGTTGGTCCTTTCAATTATAGCTGTCACTGATTTATCAACTTGTCCACTGCTGTTATCTGAGAACCGGTATTAGTTTATTGAAGCGTTAATAAAACAGTCAAATATAAAGATTTTAATTATACTGCACATGGCAATTAGTCATATTACTGAAAATAATTTCTCACCAATCTCTTCAGAGCTCTTTTCAAAGATGTCCTGTTTATGCATAAACATTTTGGACATATGATGGTTAGAATCCCCTAAATAAAAAAGTTCACAGTTCATTTCACCTATTAGTGACATGTTTGTTCTTACCTCAGTATAACGACTCTGGGCTTGAAAAGAGCTCAGCAGAAGACAGATGGCCACCACCAACAGAAACATCATGAGAGCTCCCAGAAAAGCTGTTCTGGGATTTATATACAGATTATATAATGGAAAAGTAAATATATCTAACTTTCTTCCTTTCTCTTTCTTTTTCTTTCTTTCTTTCTTTCTTTCTTTCTTTCTTTCTTTCTTTCTTTCTTTCTTTCTTTCTTTCTCTCTTTCTCTCTTTCTCTCTCTCTCTCTCTCTCTCTCTCTCTCTCTCTCTCTCTCTCTCTCTCTCGGTAAATGGAGATTTGCAATCTTACAAAAAAACCTGGATTCTGCTTTTCAAAATGTTTTGAACAAAATGCTTCCATGAGAAATGGAAGTGATAAATCACTTTTACATTCTTAAATGTAAACTGAAATACCCTCTGATTCACTCCTGTTACAAACATTTCTGTATATTTCATCCCTGCAGAGTAAGATATCAAAAGACACTCACCTCACATTGGTGTAAATATTCAGAATGAAGCCAGCTTTCTGCTTCGTCTCTTAAATGCTTGTTATTAAAATGTAATTCCACCACCTGTCAAATAAGAATTTACAGACAATCTCAGACGATTTATGAAACCACTTAATGATTCAGAGATGTAGAGATACACAGTTCTGTCTGATGAAAGAGTAGCTTGAGCGCCAGGCTTATAACACAGCATTAACCTATTCAGATCAGACCCATACTGAATTAAAATGATATGCACATGTATAAGTGCACGTTATAATGCACACTTTATAAGGAAAAATCCTTTAGCTAAGATTTTATCTGGTGTCTGTTTTCAGAAATCATGTTTCAACAGAAACATGAAATGATGAACGAGAATATTACATTTAAATATATTAAATTCAAATGTATATTCTGTCATTAAAATTGCAAAGTTTAAAGCTACTCTGAGCTGGGTCATATAGCGCATTTAAGCAGCACTGCCACTTTGGAGCAGACACAGATCTACCTAAGGGCAGCCTTACCTCTAATATGTATTAAAGATAACCTAAAATATAATTAAAATTAGGCTACCCTCATTTATATGATAATGTATGATGTTCATAATACTTTCATTTTACTAGAGTAGAGAACTCGGCAAGGCAGCAGTGACCCATACAACTCATGTGGGCCTACTTTTCTTGAACACAGGCACAACTGTGTCTGTTAATGTGATGTAAGCTTGCGCCACCTGCCGGATAATGAAGAAAAAGCTCCCAGTCCCAGTCAGGTGATCAATGTAGACGAGCAACTTCATCACGTGATAAGTCAGTGTTGCCATGTCCGCTTTTTATAAGCGATTTTGTTCTTGTTTTTTTTATTTTTTTTTTTTATTTTTTTATAACGCAATTATAAATATAGGAAATGGGCTGCGGTTTTTAGCAATTAAGAATAAAGTAACGTATCGGGTATTACTTTCCCCAGGTACTACACCAAAGTATGATGACCAACCAATAATAATAGTTGTCACCTGCTGTTCAAGCAGCTTTCTACATAATATATCACGATTAATCGCCTGGATTTGTTTTTGCTTTCTCCAAGACCTCACTTACCCATTATATACTTTACCCACAGGTGTGTGGCCGCACGCGAGTGAAATGTAAATTGATTTCATAGATTGTTGTAGACCAGTTGTAGGTGAATGCTGTATTTTATTTTAATTTTTTGTAAATTATTAGATCAATAAAAATCTGGCAATCATCGGTGGTACAAAAACTGAAATCAATTGTTTAGGTCTATTGTTCGTGAGGAAAATTGCTTATTTTAGGCTTAGATTGTAATGCTAATTTTGTTTGGGGTTTTTCATTTAGCGAAATCTGGCAACACTGTTTTGCGCGTATCACTACCAGCGGACCTTCTCTGTCAAGGAGGGGGACGTTTCGGATTGTCTTAGTAATGGCGGACACATGTGGCCAAGTCCTCCTTGGGTCTGGACTAACAGTCCTTTCCCACCCTCTTATGTACATCAAGGTTTTAGTTCAGGTAAGATTTACACAATAATGAGAGCAGCAGCAGCAAGTTCACGACTGCACATGCGCTGCTGTCGAGCAGTTTCGATAGCATGTTGATAAATGTTAGCCAGTTGGTTTGTTAACAATAACCTGTATAATACATATGGTAATATTTTCTTCTGAGACATGAGCATCTTTGTGTGCAGTAGATGTGTTTACAGGGATAAAGGTGTTGATTCTCGTTGTGTGGTTATTGGTTGTTGTTCTACCAGGGTTATTGACCGCTGTCTAATGTGTGAGTTAATTGAAAGGTCAACCTGTAAGGTCTGTCAGAAGTCATTTTTATAGCAATTATAGCATATATAGCAACAACTCGTACTATTCTAATGTATAATCTTATGCCCCCTGAAAACAATGAGAGCAGCATATTCACACCAGTGTCTGGTGTCATTCAGTGTTGTGGTAAAGCACGTCTGGCTTTCTGGATATTGATTAAGTTTACTGCAGGTTGTGTTTTTTTATTAACATTAAGGCAGTGTGCTCTACACTGTATTGCAGTCTGATATCAAATGTATCTACAGTGTAGTAGGCAAACACAGATCAACACAGTCACCCCATTTGTTTTTTGTGTAAAAGTGAAAGTAAATTGATTCTGCAAAATAATACAAGCTTTTTTATTTTTGTAATCTTAATGAGGTTTATATCTCATTCATTTCACTTTGCTTAATTCTGATACATAATGACAGGTTTTCACAGTAATATTATAAAAGTTTGCCTTTCTTCCAATTCAGATATTGTGTAATATAACTATACTGCAAGAAGGGGCCTTGTGTCTACATATGCTTACTTTCAGGGACAATAAAATGCATTGTGAATCAATTTCACACCCGTCTTTAATGGCACACTAACTTATTTATGTCTTTGCAAATATAGGTTGGACATGAACCTCTTCCTCCTACTCTAGGCAGGAATATGTTTGGTCGACAAGTGTACCAGCTTCCAGGGCTCTTTGCATATGGTAAGATAAAGCGAATAGTTGCTTTTACAATGTGTCCATGTTGTCATTTATATATATGGTCTCCAATGTGATTAAGAATTCTGGAAAATGCATGCAGTTCCTATGCTTACATCTGTGTCTTTCAGCCAAACACATCATCAAAACTGATGGGAAATCAGGCCTGTTTAAGGGTCTCACTCCGAGGCTTTGTGCTGGGACCATTGGCACCATTGTCCACAGTAAAGTCTTGCAGGTATGATATGCACACCAGGTTCTTCAGAGGTTTATTTCCTGTAGACCTCTTTGATAAGAAAGTGTCTGCTAAGAATGGAAATGGAAAGGATTTTTGTTATCATACAGAATATGCAGAGAATGTATTGACTGTGTGAAAGATACCACAGAACTTTTTGGATTGTTGCATGTAAAGTAAAGTGATGTACGTGAAGTGCCAGTCTCCAGATTTTGGAATGTCTGAATTGATTGATTTTTGTAAAAAATCGTGTGGTGTATGATGGACACACACTGCATATTATTATTACTATTATTATTGTTTTTGTAAGCTTCAATTCAGACTATGATTCCATTCATTTGGAGGATATCAAACATATTTAAAATTTTTAGCTGATTCTAGAGCCCAATGTTTTCATTTGTCCTAGCCACGCATTGTTTGCATATCCTATAGCAACAATGTGCATGTTACTGTGAGTTTGTTGTAGGGCTGTCACGATTCCTCAATTAAATTCGAGTACTCATTTTTTTTAAAATTCTCTATTACAATTTACCCATGTTGAATAACCTGCAAAATACCAGAAGTGGCTTATTCCACAGACGAGAATCCACAAACCGTATCATTTTAAAGGCTTAGATCTTTGCTTAGGTCTTTTTTTATTACCACAAAAAAATATAGATCCGATTATTTGATTAATGGTCAAAATAATCGACAAAATTATTATTACTAGTGACAGCCCTAGTTTGTTGCGTTTGGTATGGCTTTGAAGTCTAAAAGTGTGTAATCCTGTCATTTAGTGTATGATGCCCATTAACTAAGTCAGCAAGTGTATGATGCTTTGGTTACATTTGTGTATTCCAGCCTTTAGTTAGATTTCTGTAACTGTGGTCTGTGCAGGGTGTTGCTGGCTGTATGTTGTTCAGGCTGTTACAATGTGACTTATGTTGATCTGGCGGGGCACAGTTGAGCAGAAGTTATTTATACTCCATTTTATCTGGCTCTAACCTTTTGTTATAACCCACAGAAGTGCCAGGAGGAAAAAATTGAGGTAAGAACACTTTCATGTTTACAGAAGTATTAATTTAGTGCTTGAATCAGCACATACATCCCCCCCTTTTTGTTTTCTTTAACTTTGGCTGTCATTGCTGCAGTCTGTTGAACATTTGTGTGTGAGGTGATATAATAGTAATATCTCTTCACCCTCTCAGGTTGTGGGAAGCGGCCAGAAAGCAGAGGATGGTTCTCTGCAACATGTAGTAAATGAGGTGAGACACATAAAGCAGAATTTAAGAATTATATGTAAATCTTGTATGTAGGCGAATGCCTGTTCACATGGTCAAGTCTGATGTGACTGAATGACACATAGAAAATATTTCAAAACAGACTTTCATGTTTGCACCATTCTGTTTTCTGAAACATTTTGTGTATTTCTGCTTTTTTCCCCTACTTTCCTCTTTATTTTATGTCTTCTCAGACCACTAAAGAGATGATTGCGCGCTCATGTGCTACAATTGTCACGCACCCTTTTCACGGTAAATAAAATTAATGCAAAAAATAACATGTTTTGTGATTTGAATCTCACTTTTCACAATGTCACCTGCTGTATTTTTTTCCATGCCAGTGATCACTCTCAGATGCATGGTCCAATTTATTGGTAGAGAAGCCAAATACAGGTCAGTCATTTTCTTTTCTGGGATTTCAGGTTTTCTTCTCTGCATCACACATTAAATTTTTATTTATTTATTTATTTTTGTTCCTTCCAGTGGCGTCTTTGACTCCATAGTTACCATCTACAGGGAAGAGGGAATCCTGGGTTTTTTTGCGTAAGTTCAAAGTGACATTTTCAAGGTAGTCTGTGGTTTGCTTCATGATGCTGTTGTACTTAAGTTGTACTCTTTTAAATGCATGATGCCATGTTGAAACTGCATCGCTTGAGGAGGGATACATATCTGTGAGGAAAATCAGTCAAACCTCAAAAATCTACTTGTCATCTTAAGTGCTAAATAAATGCAAAATATAACTCTGTGTCTTTAGTTTCACTATTAATGTGTTTTTCATCCCACAGTGGCATCATTCCTCGTTTATTGGGTGATGCTCTGTCCCTGTGGATCTGCAACATGCTTGCTCACTTCATAAACACATATGCTATAGACGACTCGGTACGTAAGCACACACAAACTCATGCACGAACAACAAGGCTTCTTGCCCCTAGATTTGTACAAAAATTCCGTATTATAAGTATGTGAGATACTTTTCATCTTTCAGTATTTGTTTCATCATTGCATAGTGTTTTGATAGAACAGCAATTGTACATATGTAGTTATCATAATTGCAGTGTGTGTACTGAGTTTGATTATCCTGTTGTGTCTGTCTCAGACGAGTCATACAGGAGAGATAAAGAACTGCTCTCAAGCTGTGACCGGGGTAAGTCATTTGACACAAGCTATTCACGTGATAAGTGGGAAGCGCAAAGTATTGTTTGATTCTGTTTTGATACCAACCTATACAAAGCATGTAAATCATTCACATATTCTACCAAATTCTGAGCTAAGTGACTAAATAATATCTGCGAATAAGTAGCCATTGGTTAGTAAATTGTTTGAATATACTCATCAGTGATTGAATTGGAGGTTACGAGTAAGTGATATATTTTGTGACGTGTAGTGTCCAGTGAGCGCTTAGGGTTGCCTACTCATTAGAAGACTTGGATTGATGGAAAAGAATGCCAAGCTCATTTATCAGGGCGTGGAAAGATTAGTTTTACATTTCAATATTGCAGGAATAAAGCAAATTGTAATAAAGCATTTTTCAATGTGCTACTGCCAGTGATGGCAGTAGATTTGCAGTGTAAACTCTGTTTAGTTGGCCTTCTGTCGCTTGGTGAAAAAAGGCTCTGTTTGCTCATTGTTTGGAATTATTCAGTATTTTAACCAGTCACATAAAACAAATCATTTAAGACCAAGCAGAAGCCATTGCCAGCTGGTTTCTTCAGCAGTGGTTGGAAATAATGTGCAAACAATATTCCAATCCGCGTTTGGAGTTCAGCAAATCAGTTCAGGGACAAAGCAGACAGTGATTTAATATTCATGAGCCCAGCAGACTGTCTACAGCAGGGATCTCCACTGTCCTGCAGAGTTTAGCTCCGGGTGTGTTTAATTGGGGTTGGAGCTAAACTCTGCAGGACAGTGGCCCTTCAGGACCAAGTTTGGAGACCCCTGGTCTACAGTATAACCTCGGGGAAGATATGAGCTGTCGTCTTTGACTGTTGTTCATTTTGTTAAAGAAATAAAAATATTTTAGTAAATTTTATCGCATTATATTATAATTAGTAGCATGAGTATTATTATTTTATTAGTATTATGGTTAGGATTATGGGGTGATTTAGGCCAGTGCTTCTCTAACCAGGACAGGTTTGAGAAGCACTGGTTTAGGGTTAGTTGCATGTAGTGTAATTATACACAATTTATAGTAGTTACTGACTACATGTAATTTGTAACAAGGATGGTGTAAAATAAAGTGTTACTGTAAGTTTTTAAAAAGCTGCATCGTTTTGTACTTTCAGATTGTTCCTACACTTCTAAATCGTATTGCTAAAAATAATAAAAAGTGTAACTATCAATTTAATTAAGATGTCAAAATTAAAATAAAGTAGAAGTAAAAAACAAGACAACTCTTGGTTTGGAAAACCAGATGACAGCTTAAAGAGTAAATCGGAGAGATATGTTTTGCTTCATATATGTGTGGGTTTGTGTTTGTCTGCCGAGTAAAATAAAAACATTACTAGCCACTGGTGATTCTATTTCCAATGTGTTCATGGAGGGCTGTTTTGAATGAATGACTAGGTTTTGTTATTGCTTTCATTCTAACATTTTCCTCTTTTTCTTTTTGACTTTCACTCAGTTTTTTGCAAGTATGCTGACATATCCATTTGTATTGGTGTCCAACCTGATGGCAGTAAATAACTGTGGGTAAGGGATTTTGTGTGACTCCAGTGGAAGCATTTGCAAGTGGTTTGAGTGGCATTAAAGAAGATTTTATTGTACATGAATAGTGAGTCAGTAGTCAGAGATCTGGTTTCTTCGCTTCATAAGAAGCTTGTAAACTTGTTCTGTAACTATAGTTAACATTTATTCATGAATTCTCCTATGCCAAAAATGTAATGTACTGGCATGTAGGCTACCTGTATTTGCTGAACTGATCCTTAAAATATTTAAGACTAATGGAGGTATTGTTGTAAATGGATAATAATTTGTAAGTAATGTTTCTCCTGATCTGACCCAGGCTGGCTGGAGGTCTGCCACCTTATGCTGCCATTTATCCCAACTGGCTCCACTGCTGGGGTCACTTGAGCCGAGAGGTGAGCATTTTTTTTTTTTTTTTTCTGGGAATGGAGATTTGAATTCTGTTAATGGGTCTTGAATATCTCAGTTCTTCCGCTGATGCGCTTCTAATGTTAATTGGAATCTTACTAGGCTAATCCAATGAAAGGGCTAATAGAATTAAAGCGGCACACTGCTGTAATAATGAGTTGAACTATGTGACTGCAGAAAACCACCAAAAATGGTTTTATTCTAGTCAAGCTGGATCTGATTGTCCTGTTGCTGAAGATGTTTCTCTTGTTGTCCTAATGAGTTCATCTGTTGACTGGATGAGAGGCATTGACATCTTGAGCAACAATGAAGAATGTTTTGTTGATTACTGTCTAGTACTGTCTGTTTTTCTACAGTGACCTACTAACTAAAGAAAGTGTCAGATAATCTAATTCGAATTCCCCCTCTCTCCTTGTGTGTCTCAGGGCAACATGAGCAGAGGCAACAGTCTGTTCTTCAGAAAGTTGCCTGCAGGGAAGATGTACGCCATTGAGCAGAAGAGATTTTTTTGAATGGGAAGCTATCAGCATAGTCTATAATTATGATAATATAATTGAGCTGGCCCACAAAGTTGGACTCCTAATCCTTCGTATGCACTTGTTTAAAATGACAAACTTTTTTTGATAATCAGTCTGCATCAGCCTCCAGGATTATTACTATTAATTGATCAGTACCTTTTCACTACATTGTTATTTGCTTTGATTTGAAATCATGAAGAGCTTTATTTTAATACCCAGGGATTTGTATACATAACCAAGTAAAATAAATCACAGTATAATTTCAGTGAAGCACTCAAGGGCGCTCTAGACCATCTGTGCCTGAATCCAGTACAGGCCCCTAACACCTCTGTTTTTTTTTGTGTTCAACCATAATGCTTGTTAGTAAAACGGTAATTATAGATATGCGTTTGTCTCTACTGGTTCATGCACTGACTGACAAACAACAAATTTTATGTCCTGTTAATAGCAGACTGCACCTTGAGCCACTGTATTGTCAACCTGTTGTCTACCAAATGTGTTTTGCATAACATTGCTAAGCTTGACCCCCATCTTGGACATTTTGACAGATAAGCCTCTTGTGGCTTCATATCAGTGAGTGAGTTTGGACAGTGTGTGTTGGTGAAGGTCGACTTCTACCCACATCTCCATTAGAGCTCCAGTCCAGTCAGAAACTGTTGAGATTTTTATTTCTAACGACATTCAAATGGACCCAAATAAATGTGAGAATGCTTTTTTTGGTCTTTGTGTCTTAGCTGTCCATCATCTGCACAACACTGGTACTAAACATACAGAAACATTTCATGAACTAGCTGTAACATTGTGTTTTTTCATCTTCAATTTTATTGTTATTGTGCAGAAAACAAATACAGGGTAAATGAAATACAGTCTAACAGGAACTGCACATAGAATTTTATGTGCATATGATGCAAGAATATATGGGGGGAATTAATTATTAAATAGGTATTTATTAAAGGTGCAATGTGTACATTTTAGGACGATCTATTAACATAAATGCAATATAATATACATAACTATGTTTTCAGTGGTGTAAAAGACCTTACATAATGAACCGACATGTTTTTATTACCTTAGAATGAGCCATTTCTATCTAAAAAAAAAAAATTTCTATCTACATACACCGCGGGTCACCATTTTGCGCCGGGATGTTTTTATTACAGTAGCCCTAAATGGACAAACTGTTTGGTTGACTGGTTACTCTCTACTGTCTCACCCTGCGTTCCATTCGGAAGGGCTCATCCCTATGCCCTAATCCCTTCAGAGGGTTTACCCTCCGGAGTGAGAGCTTCGAAGGGATGAAGGGTGTAGGGGTAAAAAAAAGCTGTTCTTCTGGAACGCACTTCAGCGTCATCTTAACGAGACAATCAAGGAGGATAAATTGTGCAAGCTGCGCCTTTTGTTTAACGTTATTATTTATTTATTTATTTATTTTAGGTTTACCGCATGTAGGCTATATTGTATCTATGTATTTGAAACATTTGAATGGACTGATAAATGAGCCGTACATTTTTTTTTATTTATTTTTTTTTTTAAGTACAGTGTCATTTTGACCATAATAATGTACCAAATCTAACTTGTATAAATATTACAATAGTACAGAAAAATATTATACATACCTTTATAGTTAAAATCGAACTCCTAACCTCCTGTACCCATTATGTGGCGTCAAACAACTTCCCTGTGCAAAGAATCATGGGGGCCCGAAGTGTCCATCAGTTGTTCCCTACGAAATCCTTCATTCCGAAGGGCCCTTTGAAGTGGCCAGTTTTGAGCACTTTGGTTTGGAACAACCCTTCAATATGGCGGCCATGATTATTTTCACTCCGAAGTGCCCTTCGGAGGGCGATATATCCCGTTTGGAACGCACCGTCAGACGACGATATCTTTGTCCTGTATTGGCCACCGTAGCTTCTCTATATTGCGATTCGCAATCTCACCGCTAGATGCCGCTAAAATGTACACTGCACCTTTAAGGACTATGGATTTAATTTGAACTATGGGTGTTCAAGAGAAATGTTTGTGGGAAAAAAGAAATATGCATTACATGAAATTATTAATATGAACCAAAGCTAAGCTAAAATAGTTAAGCTAAATGTTTAATTGTCATGTCTACACTGAGTATTAATGTAAACCTGAAATGTACGATTATATGGCTTGTACGTCAATATTTTAAAGCCTGTGAAATTCACAAATTATAACCATAAAATATCATGCTTTTTGGCGATAATTAAAGAAGCACTCAGTAATTTTTTGTTTTCTGTTCAGCATGAGGTGACCCTCTTGTAGAATATATGAGATTTTATACAGTAGCCTACTGTAGTACTAAAAAGTACTATTGTTATTTATTTGTAAAAATTACTGAGTCTCTCTGTCCACCAATAAGTTATTGGCCTGAAAAAGACCTCTAATCTACGTAAAAAATTCGTTCTTTTCGTGTTTTATAAACGAGGCAAAATTCAGAGAGCGAACGGATGAGTCCTAAGCAGTTTTCATCCGCCCCAGGTGGGGGCACTGGCACTCCCTGACGCGATCCACAAAAACCCGTTCCTGAGAAGAAGCAGCATTTCAAGATGTCGTCGCTGAATGACAGATCAGTTTGGGATGAGGTGGAGGTCTGATTTTGTGTTTTTTTTGGGTTCTATTCTATTTTCCAAAGCTAGTTAATGTTGTACATATGTGCATAAATATGCTTTTTATTAGGAAGAAAGGTGTTTAAATGATGTTTTAGCACTGACATTGTGTCTGATGGTTTTCTAATGGAAGAGCATAGCATGACACAGTGAATTTCACTTTGCTTCATTTTTGTTTTTTCATTCAAAAGTTTGCATTCATCCCTACGATCATTCAGCGTGATAAATAATGACCGAACAACGATATTTAATTCGGTCCAAAATTACAGGAAGATCCCAAAACCTCTTTAGTAAAAGTGTGATGATAGCTTGCTAGGATAACATTAGCAGAGATAAGCTAACGGTGATCATGGTAACCGATGTTTTCTTCTGCTCATTAAGTTTGATTAGATGTATTACTATTCATTATAATGATATATTGATCGGACGTTTATGAGGTTAGTGTCTGGAAGACTTAAAAACAGGCAGACGTGCTAATGAATAAACGATATTCTTCTTCACACAACCTGTATTCACACAAGACCTCGTCGTATTTTATAGGATGGCATCGGCGAGGAGGTTCTTAAGATGTCCACTGAAGAGATTGTTCAGAGGACTCGTCTTTTGGACAGTGAGATTAAGGTACCCTTCATACTGTAAATCAGACGACAGTTTTCAGTGTCTGCATGCAGTTTTGAATCTCATTATAATGTATATGATTTCAGATCATGAAGAGTGAGGTTCTGCGTGTCACTCATGAGCTGCAGGCCATGAAAGACAAAATCAAGGAAAACACAGAGAAAATCAAAGTGAACAAGACTCTGCCCTACCTCGTCTCTAACGTCATAGAGGTAAAATATCTGTCAGAAAGGGGCAGTAAGGAGTTTTTTAAAAAAAGCGTATGTGTATGGGATTTAGAGTTTGTATGTGTTGTGTTTTTGAATGGAAGCTGCTGGATGTAGATCCCAATGACCAGGAAGAGGATGGGGCCAACATTGATCTGGATTCACAGAGGAAGGGCAAATGTGCCGTTATCAAAACCTCCACACGACAGGTGAGTCAAATAGATTATATGAACAGCTGTAGTCTTGTTATTGTGTGGCTTACCATCATGCTTATGTTTTTTCTTTACAAACATTCTCCAGTAAATTTGTGTAGGTTCTAGAGTTCAGTAACTTTGTCTTAAGGGTTTTAAGGTTTATGACATATAAAGAAGTGATGCACTGAAATTTCAGCAACAAATTTTTGGTTTTGGAGGGCTTAAATAATTGACTGAAATATTGACGTTTAATTGGCGCTTCTCTAATTATGTTTTTATTTCGTGCACACTACATGGATAAGCATAAGCAACAAGTAAACATGTAAGCTGTGTGGACGGCAAGATGTTCTTCACTTTGACAATAATTCTTGAATAGCATTGTGTGTAAAATTTCATCAGTTGAGAATTAGAGATGCACCGATACTAAATTTCTCTGCCGATGCCGATAGTTGATTATTCAGAATGATATCGGCCAATGCCAATACTGATAGTTTGGTTTTTCTTATGGGAAAAAAAAAAAATCTCTCCCAAATAATGTTGCAAACTTTACAGAGAACCCTCTTATTTGGTACAGTACAATATTAGAGGTTACAATTAACAACAGAGGTATTACATTCAACTGCTGTTTATTTTCAGACATAATAATAATAATAATACACTCAAATAAAAACTGAAATGTATAAAACTTAGTAGTACATAAGGTAGTTTTGATAAGCACTTGTCTTCATGGCCACTTCATGGCATGTCTTCATGAACTGAGGCATTACAGCGATCTGACACGTCACATTTAAGAGCGTCAAAATGCCATTTATTGTTTGAGTTTCATGATAAAATGGATTGAAACTTTTATTCTTATCAGAATAACAAGCTTTTTGTGATTATTGGATGGGAGGCGCTACAAATAATATTTGATGTAGGGAAAAAACGCAGACTTGGCAACCCTGTCTTGCACTACGGGTTATTCATAGGTTCAAAAAGAGCCTGCTTTACTATCACCATTTTTAAACTGTTAATGTGTTAAAATTCAACACAAGAGTGAGTTTCTTCACACACAGTATGTATGAGTTGCAGTCTGAACACTGTTTTCCGCACCCTTTTGATTGACAGGATAGAATCTGCCCTGATCATCTGCAGTTTTTAAAAAAATCGGCCGATGGCTGATAGTGGTGATAGCTTTTATTGACCGGTACCGATTGTTGGCCGATACATCGGTACATCTCAAATTGAGATATTTAAGGGTTAATTAACCCAAAAATGAAATTTCTGTCATTAAGTACTCACCCTCATGTCGTTCCACACCCGTAAGACCTTAATTTGTCTTCAGAACACAAATTAATATATTTTTGATGAAATCCAAGAGGTTTTTTTTAATCCCCCATAGAAAGCAATGTAATTACTAGAAAAGTAGTAGATATTGTTAAAATTGAAAACGTGACTACAGTGGTTAACCTTAATGTTATGAAGCGACAGGAATACATTTTGTGCGCAAAACAAAAGTAAGGACTTTATTCAGCAATTTCTTCTCTACCCTGTCGACGTAGTATAGACAGTGCAGAGCTTCCATGTTCTACGTCAAAATGCCAGTCGTTATTTTTTTTTGTTTTTAATGATGTCTTTACCACATTCAAGGTCCAGAAAAGTAGTAATTATGTTGCTTTCTATTGGGGATTAAAAAAAAACTCAGATTTCATCAAAATTATCTTAATTTGTGTTCCGAAGATGAATGAAGGTCTTACGGGTTTGGAACGACATGAGGGTAAGTAATTAATGATAGAAATTTCATTTTCGGGTGAACTAACCCTTTAAGGCATCTTGTTGTCAAACTTTACAATGATCAGTTTATTATGTCACCTGAATACACAGCACCCTGAACATCATACCAAGTTCAGTTACCAAAATTTAATTACCAACGCTTTATTTTTGGTTTGGTTTTTCTGTAAAAAATCATGTTATAATTGCAGACCTATTTCCTGCCTGTGATTGGTTTGGTGGATGCTGAGAAACTGAAACCTGGTGATCTTGTGGTAAGTGAAAAGTAATTTTCCTTGACAGATTTGTGCAGGATGCTCAGTCTTAAATTTTTTTTTTTTTTTTAAAGTCTGGTTTGCCTAGAAATGTGTTGAATGTGCTTCTTGACCTGTTGACAGGGTGTGAATAAGGACTCCTATCTGATTTTGGAGACTCTACCCACTGAGTATGACTCTAGAGTTAAGGCCATGGAAGTGGATGAAAGGCCCACAGAGCAGTACAGTGACATTGGTGGCCTCGACAAACAGATCCAAGAGGTACTGGCTGAAAAATTGCCTCATTCCAGTCACCAGAAGTAGCTCACAATGACAGTTTGGCAGGTACTGAGCTCACTGCTCTTCTCTTTGCAGCTGGTGGAGGCGATTGTTCTGCCCATGAACCACAAAGAGAAGTTTGAGAATCTGGGCATCCAACCACCAAAGGGAGTTCTGATGTATGGACCACCAGGCACAGGAAAGACCTTGCTGGCCAGAGCCTGTGCAGCCCAAACCAAGGTGCAGTGTCTCTGAGTGAGAGAGAGAACCATCAGTGCTCTAGTGCTTCTATAACAGATAACAAATTACAGTGTGATGTATTAACATCCACTACAGTTTTTGTGTTGGTCCCTCACATTTTACCAAACTTTCATTTCTCAGGCAACATTTTTGAAGTTGGCTGGCCCTCAGCTGGTGCAGATGTTTATTGGTGATGGTGCTAAACTGGTGCGTGATGCATTTGCTCTTGCCAAGGAGAAAGCTCCCTCTATCATCTTCATTGATGAGTTAGACGCTATTGGCACCAAGCGCTTTGACAGTGAAAAGGCCGGAGACAGAGAGGTGCAGAGGACCATGCTGGAGCTGCTCAATCAGTTGGACGGCTTCCAGCCCAACATGCAAGTGAAGGTACACACTTGTGCCCATAGTCTACTCTGTCACGAACATGAGCCTCTCAGCCTTATATTGCAACTTGTTTTTTCTTGTCTCCTCCAAGGTTATTGCTGCCACTAACAGAGTGGATATCCTTGACCCGGCTCTGCTGCGTTCAGGTCGTCTGGATCGTAAGATTGAGTTCCCCATGCCCAACGAGGAGGCTCGTGCTCGCATTATGCAGATCCATTCACGCAAAATGAACGTCTGGTATGGAATGTTTGTTCTTTTGTGCTTCAGTTGGTTTTAAATGTTGTGATGAGAAAATATACATTTAATGTATTAATAAATAGGTTGAGCCTTTTGTTTTCTGAAGTGAATGACCATTTACAAGCAAATGCACAGATGAGACACTTGCAGTGGTAGAGCTTGTAGTTATTGTGGGCAAGACATGAAGTTGAACCTGCAAAACCAGCTTTGATATTTAATGTTTTATTGGTTTAATGTATTAAACGTTTTATTTAAAGGTGCCCTAGAATCAAAAATTAAATTTACCTTGGCATGGTTGAATAACAAGAGTTCAGTACATGGAAATGACATGCAGTGAGTCTCAAACACCATTGTTTCCTCCTCCTTATATAAATCTCATTTGTTTAAAAGACCTCCGAAGAACAGGCGAATCTCAACATAACACCAACTGTTACGTAACAGTCGGGATCATTAATATGTACGCCCCCAATATTTGCATATGCCAGCTCATGTTTAAGGCATTAGACAAGGGCAGCCAGTATTAATGTCTGGATGTGCACAGCTGAATCATCAGACTAGGTAAGCAAGCAAGGACAACAGTGAAAAATGGCAGATGGAGCAATAATAACTGACATGATCCATGATGATATGATATTTTTAGTGATATTTGTAAACTGTCTTTCTAAATGCTTCGTTAGCATGTTGCTAATGTACTGTTAAATGTGGTTAAAGTTACCATCATTTCTTACTGTATTCACAGAGATGAGAGCCGTCGCTATTTTCATTTTTAAACACTTGCAGTCTGTATAATTCATAAACACAACTTCATTCTTTATAAATCTCTCCAGCAGTGTGTAATGTTAGCTTTAGCCAAGGATCAACATCAAACTCATTCAGAATCAAATGTAAACATCCAAATAAATACTATACTCACATGATCCGAAGCATGCATGCATGACGAACATTTTGTAAAGATTTATTTGATGGTTATATTAGCTGTGTGAACTTTGTTTATGCACTGTTTTATAGTCCTATATAGTCACATTAACCTCATAGTTAATGATGCCCCAAAATAGGCAGTTAAAAAAATTTAAGAAAAAAATCTATCTGGTATTTTGAGCTGAAACTTCACGGACACATTCAGGGGACACCTTAGACTTATATTACATCTTGTGAAAGAATGTTCTAGGGCACCTTTAATGTTTTATTGGCTTTTTTTTTTTTTTTTTTGATTGCATGAGTCATATTTCAATCTATTAAACTAAAGTGTAACTGTTACGTACATGTGAATTAGAATTCTATGTTCTTTCCCACCATTTATCACATTATCTCTTTATTTCTTTGTGTGCTGTAGTCCTGATGTGAACTATGAAGAATTGGCACGCTGTACTGATGACTTCAATGGAGCTCAGTGCAAAGCGGTGTGTGTTGAGGCTGTAAGTATGATCATTGCAATCTTTAATTCATTTACCTTTACTGCTTATATCTTTTTTGTGTGTGTGGTGGTGTTAACATTGTGGTTAAGGCCCTGGAATTGGATGTAATTTATGTGACAAGTTTGATTTCAAAAAGGGGAGACATATTTATATTAAAAAGTATTCCGGTCTTTCCGTTTTTTTGTTTTGTTTTGTTTTTTGCTTGTAAAACAGAATCTGAATCAAATACTAATTCTCTACTAAATTTCCCATGTTTTTATGGGAAAAGTCATTGCTCCTGATTGTTATTATATGTTAAATGTGTATTGTTCGATTTTTGTGTGTTAGGGCATGATTGCTCTGCGGCGTGGGGCCACTGAACTTAACCATGAAGACTACATGGAGGGCATTCTGGAGGTGCAGGCGAAGAAGAAGGCCAATCTGCAGTACTATGCTTAATGCAGTGGAGGGTGTATGTGTGTGTGTGTGTGTGCGTGTGTGTGTATCTGAGCGTGTAAGTGGTCCAACAGCAGGATCAGGCACACCAGTAAACCTGTGCTGCTAAGATCCAGTACTGTTCTGAGTAATGACCTGGTTCTGATAGAGACAGATCAGCCAAATTTAGACTGGACTGCCTCACATTGATGATTTATTGAATATTTTTCAGTTAACCTTTATGTTTGTCTCTCAATTCAGTAAAACATAAACCTTTTTTCCATTACTTGGTTGTGGCTTTTTTTTCCGATGAAATGTAATGTTTCTGCATATCTCCACTGTCTTTATTAGAGATTGGGAAATTTTATTATCAAGCTTTCCCATTTTTCAAAGCTTAAGTGTAATTTCCACTCCACTGGTGTCAAACAATGACTGTTTTCAAACACTCCCAATCCATTGGTTTCACCAATGCTGCTGCATTTTGCCAAGGATGCTTGAGATCCTCAGACAAATAGGAAAACAAACAACTACATTGCTGGGATTTCAAAAATGATTTATTTTTACAAATTTACATTTAGACACACAAAAATGCATGCCTCCTGACCCTGAAAGTCATTGATATGACTAAATAGACTCAATTTTATTTTACATGTAATAAAAATGATTGCATATATGGGCAAATAACATACTGTAGCTGTTCATAATTCAGCAACAAGCCCACACTGCAGTTGAGCTACATCAGTTTGATGGGAGGTACAGATGTATTTTATCTAAAACTTGTTAGCTCCTCTTCACTCTGGCATAATGTCATGGGAAAACGTTAACTGGATCCTGTCTGTTTATCAATTCCCACACTATGTTGGCAACTTGTTTTCTTGAGGGGGTGAAGTTCATGCTAAATCTCCCAGATGAAAGGGAAATAATCTGATTCTCACAGTCCTGTTTAGGAATTTTCCACAGAAATGGTCCAGCTCAGTCCCACAGCCTGTTTGCCACATCAATCTGTTTGCCTCTTCATTGCTCATCTCTACTAACGGTCACTTCATGTGTCCCAGATGGTATTGGTGAACTCTTGCGTTGTTCCTCCTCTCCTCTCTTCTGACCTCTGCATTTGACCCATACGCACATGAGCAGACCGCTGCAGTGCTTTCGGAGTGCTGGGTCACAGCAAGCGTACAGCAGAGGGTTCAAACAGCTGTTTATGTAGCCCAGACAGATGGAGTATGGATGGGCTGCCACCAACCACTGGTCAAAACTGCAGGAAAAGGGAAGGATGCCCAGTTCTACCATAGCAGAGAGTGTCTTGTTGGTGTGGAAGGGTAGCCAGCAGAGAAAGAAGGCCAGCACAAGGGTGATGATAATGCGGAGGAGCCTGCGTTGGCGCGTATGATCGGGGCGCACGCCTAGGCTGAAGTGTCGGGAAAGGAGACGCCCCAGCCAGCCGTAGCAGAGCAAAAGCACTACAAGAGGTAACAGAAAGCCAAGAAGAGTTGATTTTAACCCCAAAGCTGCTGACCACATCATTTCCGCCTGCTCTGAAGCCGCAGGGTCAAGTTCACTTGAGATCAAACTGGAGTAGTCCATATCACACAAGCAGGAGGACGCATGTCCATCCTGCCCCTCGCCATCAGCTCCTATATCCAAATCCACCTCCCTAACAGTCCGCAGAAGCAAAGCAGGAAGTGCCAGGATTCCAGCCGCCAGCCACACCATACCCACAATCCATTTGGCACGTGTGGTTGACCGTCCCTGCTTTGAGCCGTTGCCACGCTGTCGTGTGATGACACAGTAACGTTCCACACTAAGCCCAGTGAGAGAAAACACACTCGCATACATGTTCAGTGCCACAATGTAACTGCTCACCTGACACAGAACATGGCCAAAGGGCCAGTGGTAGCCCAGCGCTGTGTATGTCGCCCACAAAGGCAGGGTCATGACGAAGGCCAGGTCAGCCAATGCTAGACTGGCTATTAAAGACTCTGTCACTGAACGAGAAGATGTGGGGGAGCGACAAGGAGGAGGATCGGAGGTCTGGGAAGATTTGGAGCAGCTGCCAATTCTCCCACGGCCTCTCACTCGGCGGTCCAGGTACACCCATAGCACTAAGCCGTTACCCAGGGAGCCCACAACAAACACCAAGAGGTACACACTCGGAATCAGCACCCAAGTTGGAGACCATTCACTGTAGTCACATGAGGGAAAGGGAGAGGGCGAAGGCAAGGGCAGAGACCCAGACATCTGAGAGCCACACACTTGCACCTACCGCAGAAAGCAAGTTGATGACGTGTGCAGGAAAGACAGAACTGAAAGATTTTAAGGGATCTAGAAGGGTAATTTTCAAGAAATGCTTCTTCAGTGACTTTTCCTTCTTCCTCAATCTTCTTCAATTTCTGTGAGATATCCCTTAAAGACAAAAGAAAAAAGGGTTATTGGAAGCTGTGCATGAATAGATGAGAAAGAAGTTCTCACATTTCTGGTTGTGTCATTTACATTCTCAAACTGTAAATAACCATATCGAAATGGCTTATACACTGCATGGGCAAAAAAAGTCGCACACTCTCATATGTTGCTGGACTGCCTTTAGCTTTTATTGTGCTGTGCATTCATTGTGGAATTGTTTCAACAAACTTATATAACTTCACAACATTTATTTCCATCAAGAGTTGCAGTAGTTTTTAACCTAATGTTATGAATTGACAAGAATACTTTGTGTACACTGTAAAAAAAAAAAAAAAAAAATTCCGTAGTTTTTACAAAATAATTTCGGCAGCTGTGGATGCCAGAATAATTTTGTAAAAATACAGAAAAACTCAATTTTACAGTATAAAACTGTAATTTAAGAAAATTTGAATGTAAACCAATAAATTCAACAATGCACATTACTACTAAAATCTGTTTTGTACCTTTAACATACTGACAACCACCATAATAATGCAGATAGTAAAAGAGAAAGCCACATGAAGAATCAGAGTTCATCACAAGTAGCTATTCCACGAGTTGAAGTATATACTAATATAAAGAAGGTGCAAAGAGTCATTCATTAAAATACACAGGGAATTGTGGGAACATCAGTTTACAGATTTTGAATGTAAATTATATATTGATTTTGTCTTTTTTACTTATAAAAATTGTAAAATTTACATGTCTGGTTAGAGCTTTTACAGTTTTTCCCTATATATAGTACGGGAACTTACTGTTAACCTATTCAAGCATTTTTACAATATTTTAAAATCACATTCATTTTTTACAGTGTACCAAAAAAAAAAAAGACTTTATTCAACAATATCTAATGATAGGCGATTTCAAAACACTGCTTCATGAAGCTTCAAAGCTTTACAAATCTCTTGTTTCGATTCAGTGGTTCAGAGCGTGAAAGTCATGTGATTTCAGTAAACTAGGCTTCTTTACATCATAAGTGTTTTAAAAATTTGATTCAAAACAAAAGATTCATAAAGCTTCGAAGTTTCATGAAGCAGTTTTTTTAATTCACTAGATGTTCAATAAAATCGTTATTTTGTTTTTTGGTGCACAAAAAGTATTCTCGTCACTTTATAACATTAAGGTTGAACCACTGTAGTCACATGAACTGTTTTAAATATAACTTTAGTACATTTCTGGTCTAAATTAACTTGCTTTCACTGCAGGCCTCACTGAGCCATCAGATTTCATAAAAAATATCTTAATTTATGTTCGAAGATAAACGATGGTCTAAAGGGTGTGGAACGACATGAGGATGAGTAATTAATTACAGAATTGTAATTTTTCATCATCAGTTAGGGTTAAAAGAATTGTTGCCAAACATATAATGTGCCTGAAACACATTAATCACTGCAATAATGATACAATCATAGACTCTTATAAGTATTTGCTTATTTAAATATAAACAGCAATTTTTTTATTTTTTTTTTGACTAGGCGGTGATAAACTGGTTGTAATGAAAAGTGTCTGCTAAATCAGTAAATGTAAATAAAACAGAATATTAATTAAATCGATCATATTTTGTCTAACATAAAACCTGAATGATGTACATACTACATAAATAGAAAAAGCTGCAGTAAAATCTATTCCACAAAAGCAATGCTCAGGTGAAAAACCAACATAAACCAAATAATTTCATACCTGCTTTTCCTGAGGGTTTGTCTCTGCTTCTGTTATTAAATGTGTCCAGTCCCTTCTTCTCTGTGATTAGTCTCTCTCTGTTTTCAGATTGTCTTTTTGAAGGAAAAACGTAAGTCACTCTCTATCCATGGTTTTCTCTTGATCTCCCTTAACATCTTCCTCTCCTAGAATTGAATGCTTCCTTCTGTGTCTCACCTACAGGGGAAGTGTCTGCTTTTTAAAGAAATTCTCCTCTTTGTGTCCATTCCCATTTCTGTTTTGTCCTCCTCCTCTCTCACAGGACCACCCCGCAGCAGTTTTGTGAGATCTCCAAACAGTCCCCCTTAAACAGACTGAGCAAACTCAGAACACCTCAGGCTTGAAAGAAGCTTTATACACATGACAATGTCTTTCACCGTAACAAACAGCAAACCTCTGGCCACTACATACACAAGGTTGTACTAGCAAATATAATGTGCATTCTTACAAACAATGGGTTACCTAAAACATTGGTAGATCAGGAAATCAGAGACATCATGTGTGGCCCATTGTTGTAAAGATGTGTTCATTGAATCAAAATATGGAGGGTGATTTTATACCAAGAAATGTTAGTGTTAGACCTGTTTATTTGTATACATTTGCATATGAGCACATTCCTGAAGTGTTTAAAACTAGTAAAAACACATTTATTGCCGTATCTACTTTCCTGAAGCTCTAAAGTAGAAGCTCTAAAGATATACAATGTTTAAATGTTAGGAAACTTGATATATTATCTCATTAACAATCAGACTCATATAACCACATTTATGTGAACTGTTCACCTGCCTCTGTTTAACTAATGCTTTCATTGTGTTCGTTCTATTTGAGCTCAGCTGCATGTCTGAGGTCCTGTTTGAGTGTTATGTTGTTTAAACACTTCTGAAACTCATGGATTCCCTACTGTGGGATTTGTGTGTTTGCATGTTGAGAGTCTCTATAAGAATGAAAAAAGAGAAAGTCTTTTGTCTTGAAGAAAATCTTGACAGAGTCAACAGGGCAACTATTTATGAGGCAGCACAATGACACACGGCAAATATTTAAACATGCAATTGTGTTTTCTCAAACTAATAGTAATGAATATATATGTGCAGAGGACAATAGTCAGGAGCTGTTGCTCACAGAGAGTTTTATTAGTAGTGTAACACATAAAATGTTCTGTTTGCAACTCCATTTGAACTAGTGTAAACCAATAACACAATAAAACAAAAAACACTGAGCCAATGAGAGGCCCACCCTAGATATTTGATTTTGTGCCCAGTGATTTTAAGTGATAGCTTTGGTTACTGCATGCCATATATATGTAGGATATACATTTCACACTATCCCCTCAGAAAGACATTCATAGGTTTTCCTTTCTTGTCCCTAATTGATTTCAGCTGTACAAACAGTAAGGGTCTATAAAGAAGTCATGAGGTCATATATATGACATGAGTTAAACGCACTCTGTTCCAAAAGCAGTGGGTCAAACTATAAATTGTCAAAAATTGTCATGCAAAACATTTTAAGAAAACAGAATAAACCAACAATAATTTAAGAATTATTAAAAAGTTATTCTAGTTTTCTTTTCATTTATAGCAATCAAAATTGCTATTGAGTGCTTCATAGCTAGTAATAAAAATGCACTTTTGCTGTATGGCCAAAAAGCAGGGCATTCTGCGATGTATCTCCTTTTGTGTTCCAAGAAGAGGAAAAAGTGACATGAAAGTGGGAAAAATTATCTGTGAAGGGTGAAACTCAACTGAACAACAAAAGTGCAGCAAATTACTGAATAAAGGGACTGAAGACATCCACAGATTACAGAGATCCACATCTTTTATATTACAGTGGATTTGTAAAAAACGTAAAATCATCTTCCATCTTTGATGTAAAATACATAAGGTGTGTCCCAATTCGCGTACTTATGCACTATTCTATGACGTTTTTAAGTATAAATAGTGTGAGTAGTGCATTCACACTGAAAGTTCCAAAAAGAAAAAGTACATTTTATATCCCCGGATGATGCACTAAATTAACGGAAAAAACGAAGTGTGAAATGTTGGACACTTCATGCACTCAACTGTTGCAGCTTTAATTACGTAGTGGAGGGGAAGGGAGGATCGGACTCTGTTGTTAAATAACAAAATAACCTCATAAAATTCACGCACTACATGGATGAGTACATAGTGCACAAGTACATAGTGTATAAGTGCATAGTGTATAGTGCGTCATTTGAGACGCAACTATAGTCTCAATTAATAGCAATAATCAATTCAAGTCCATTTTGAAACATATTTATGAAGAATTTTTTATTTTTTTTTATTTTGGCAGTGCAGTCTCTTAGTCCACTCATGTGTGAATCAATTGCATTTAATTTAACCCTCTATGGGACAATGTCATTGATAAATTACGCTAAGAAAATTGCATTCAAAATACAATAATAATGTTGTAATAATAAAATAAAAACAAGTAATTAATAATATCATATGACATCCCCTTGAACTAATAAAATAAAAATCTATTTGCCATGTGCTAGACATTTTTGGCAACAAGAACATGAAGGAGACATTAGTACATCTTAGGTCACATGCTGTAAAGGCACCATAGTGAGTTCATTTTAGACTAAAACACAAAAACTAATTGAAAAAAAATAAATCATTGTAATGTAAAATATAAAGTCGTTTAGTTTTTCTAGCTGTGATTTCACAATTAGTCCCATAAACTTAAATTAAAACTATCACATACTCTTCTATTAAATGTATATAATACAACAAATAATTAAAATAGTCAAATGCAGCATACCAGATAGCAACTTTATGCTGGCCTACATCTGCCACACGTTGTATGATGATCTGGGCCTCATGCGGTGTGGAATGATGGCACTTGGGCGGACCGCTCCTGTTTGCCAGATCTGAGCCACAAGCAGGCCATAGCAATGCCAAGAGCTCTTGTCAGCCAACAGCAAAGAAATGAACCAGAACTGGACCTTAACTGAGCCACAAAATCTTTATATATTAATTATAGAATCATCTTAGCACTAACAAGCCTGTTAACAAGCAGAATCACTGAAGAAAAGAAGAAAACAGAAAAAAGAGACAAACAGAAGAGTTACAACTGACTGGAGAGTAAAAAAATTCTTGGCTCAAAGCTGCGTTTAAAAGTTAGTTATCAAGCATCTCAGTCGTAATTTAAGTGAAGTGTAGGACTAAATTTTAAGTGTCAGAGATGATTCATGACACTTTGCAGTGCCACAAATGGGATTTGGATGACGACATAGGCATAGACCAATCACTGAATAGATTTCCTGTTAGCCAGCACCCCCGCTTTTGGAAAATCCCAAAAAATGACATACCCAAACTAAAACAGATACAGTTCATGAACCCTTTGCCAGTGGTGTAATGTAACGAAGTAATAATACTTCGTTACAGTACTTAAGTATTTTTTGAGAGAATCTGTACTTTACTTGAGTCTTTGTATTTCTGTCAACTTTTACTTTTACTCCACTACATTTCCTAAATAAAATGTATACTTTTACTCCGATACATTTTCCCAAAGCATTTTCGTTACTACAAAATAAAGTCGGAAGAACACAAACTGCAAGCAAGCTAGCACAACCTGCTGGAGCGGCTGAGAAGAGTGCGCTGTCATTATACAGTACGAGAGCGACCTCTAGAGGCGAAATAAAAACTATTACTGATGCCTCGTATAGTTTGTTTTGACACGTGATGTGAGGCTGCGCGCTGCACAGAGCGGGACACTTCAAAAACGGATTTAAAACAAACAACAAAACGGTATGTTATACAGTGTACACTACAGTACATGTTTTCATATCATTATAAAGTAATTAGTTAGATGCTGCATTAGTGGAGAACAGTAGTATGTTCTCCGTCGAGGCTAACATTGTTTTAACCGCTTGAGGTACTACTACTAATGTGACAAAAATACTAACTGTTTAATGTCACGATTGTTACCATTCATTTGCATTAGTTTATATCAATTTGTTCGCTGGTATGCATTCGTTATCCAGCGAAGTTGCATATTTAAACTGTATCATCATCATCCTGCAGCGACAGAAACATTTATCAGAAATGTATTCGATTTGTTCTTTATATTGGCACTAACACATATTTTGATTAGATCATCATCAAGTTTTCTAAAATAGAAGCAAATAATGTGTACATATAATAGACCCATGCTATATTTTGTGTGTAAAGATGGTAAGTTTTAAGCATGGCTGTTATGAAATGGTAACACTTTACAATAAGAGTCCATTTGTAAATTAAAGGTTTATAAAAGTATTGTTCATTGTTAATTTCGACATTTACATTTTTACATTTTAAAGTTGTCTCTTACATTAGTTATAATGCACTATGAATTAACATGAACGATCAATGTATAATTAATATATAAGTATTTTTTATATTTAAAAATTACAATAAACATTTTGCCATTTTTTAATTCAAAGAAACAAAATGTAAGAAAGATTACTGAACACAATCTTGCTGCTCAAACTGTGTATAGAACAATTTTTAATTATATTTTTTGCTCCTTTTGTATTTTACATTTACTTGTACTTTTACTTTCAATACTTAAGTACGTTTAATATAAAAAAAAAAAAAAATACTTTTCGTACTTGAGTACAAAAAATATCACATACTTTAAAACTTTTACTCAAGTAACATTCTAAACAGTGACTTTGACTTCTACCAAAGTCATTTTCGAGTACTTTATACACCACTGCCCGCCTTTGCACTAAAAGCATAAGTAAGGTCTCATTTGAAAGCAGACACTTTGCAGTTTATGGTACACTCATAATTAATTATTGTCACAATGAAGAAAATAGTTAAAAATAGCTTTGAAATTTTAAAAAGTTATTAGAAATTTATTTTTATGAAATATATTTATGAAAATAAAAGTGAAGTTGGCCTTGTGGCAATCTAGAAATGCACTGCAGCTAAAGCCACATGTCTGACCATGTTATATTTCAAATCTAAAGATGATAGGTTTAAAACTCTGAGGTTTTTTTTTTACATTTTTTTCAAGACCATGTCATGAGACTTTATTTAGAAAGGACTCTAAAATGTTAACTGATGTTTATTGTCATCTATTCAAGTGTATTTTCTGTATTGTGTTTGTGGTGCAAACAGCCCCATTCAGATTCAGTCTCCCCTGAACACATTCACACCTCTCCAGCCAGCTTATAGCTCTAATTATTCTTTTCTTTTGTCTCTTATAATTACTGATGTTCTATTCAAGATGATTTAATCCCTCATTTCATTCACCAAACTTCTCACTTCACCTTCTTTCAAACTGTATCTAATGCCCTTCTTGGAAAAAAAAAAAGAGAGAAAAAAACTGAGCTTTACGATTAAAAATTATTTATTTACATTAGCTTAGAACAGGTGCATCTCTGGGCTTGTTAGCATGTTAGCTTAGCACACCATCAAAACACGACAATTTATAAGATTAAAACCACGTTTTTTCTCCAAACTTACTAGTCGATTGTTTTAAATAACCTTCTTTGGTGTGATGTGGCTTTGGATCAAAAATCAGACAGAAAATATATAATTTTAGGCTATTCTGCACAATGAGAAAAGCTATCTCGATTAGCATTGCATTATAAATATAATCTACTATTATGAATACCTAACATGGCGTGAAGAACACAGATAAACCACATATGGTCACAATCGTGTATTTATTACTTTCAAAAGTGACATTCTTTATGATTATATCAATGATTAGCGATGTCTGGTAGCCTCTGTTAGTTCAGTGTATGTCACATGATTGCCTCTTGTTCATGATGTATTATTTGTGGACTAAAGGTGCACAGAGCGCCCTCCGGCTGTGCTGGTATGAGTTGGACACACAGTAATCAGTGTATACAGCGCTCATATGATGAAAACAAGTATGATGAGATACGGAACGAGTACTGCGTATGGGGAAAAGTCTCCCTTTTTCCCCGTCACTGAAGCCTTTTTCAATAACGCAGTGTAACTGCACCATCATTGGTTCACTCATAGACAAGTTGAACCAATGGCGGCGCGGCATAGCTGCGCGACCTATGGCGAGAAAGCGCGCAAACTTTCCCGCCGAAATGGGCGGGGTTAAGTGCTATATAAGCAGGCGTTTCGCCTATGAGCCGCAGCCTCGTGGCACGGCAAGTAACGCAGTACTCGTTCCGTATCTCAGGGAACCGAGGTTACGTTAGTAACCGAGTACGTTCCCTTTCGATTCTTCACTCGTACTGCGTATGGGGAAAGAATTCAACCGCGCCGTGCCACGGCAGGGAACGTCAAAACTTGTTTCGGATGCCGGGAGGGGACCAGGGAAACAAGCAAGAAGGCAAAGCCACCGTATCCCTTGTTACACTACAAGGAAATGAATCCTGTAACGGCGTGAGGCGGAACTCATAAGGGGCCGCCAATCACACTGAAAGAACCCGAGCTTGTAAGGTCGGGACATCAAGATGGTAGAACCTGACAAAAGTGGACGGCGAAGACCACCCGGCCGCCTCACAGATGTCTTTTATGGAAACCAAGCCCATGAGGAAGCCATTCCCCTAGTGGAATGAGCTCTGACTCCTATGGGGCATTCAGCACCCAGGGAGGAGTAACACAGATTAATGGCGTCGACTATCCAACGTGAGAGACGTTGTTTTGAGACCGGAGACCCCTTGGTGAGGCCACCAAAACAAACAAGGAGCTGATCCGACTGCCTGAAAGGCTGAGATCGCTCCACATAGGTCCTCAATGTCGTGACAGGGCAGAGTAATTCCAGCTCTCGTTCATCCATAGAGGAAGGAAGAGCAGAAAGTGAGATGACCTGAGCTCTAAACGGAGTTGAGAGCACTTTGGGAACGTAGCCATGCCTGGGTTTCAGAATGACCTTAGAATCATTAGGTCCGAATTCGAGGCATGCAGGGCTCACAGAGAGGGCCTGCAAATCGCCAACACGCTTGACCGATGCTAGCGCAAGTAGCAGAGCAGTTTTTAGCGTCACGGACCTGAGGTCAGCTGAATGCAGCAGCTCAAAGGGTTTGCCCTTTAGGGCCCTGAGGACCAGAGAAAGGTACCAGGTGGGCACAGTAAGGGGACGAGGCGGATTTAATCGCCTAGAACCCCTTAAGAAACGGACTACAAGGCCGTTTCACCCCACTGATTGGCCGGCAATAGGAGCATGGAACGCTGCGATGGCTGCCACGTAAACTTTAAGCGTTGAAGGGGCACGCCCCATTTCCAAACGCTCTTGGAGGAAAGACAGTATGAAGGATACGTCACTCTCCACAGGGTCTATGTTGCGTGAGGAACACCAATCAACAAAGACTGACCATTTTTGAGTGTAGAGGCGTCTCGTGGACGGGGCTCTCGCCTGAGAAATGGTATTTAGAACGTCCCCGGGGAGGTTAGTCGGCTCCCATCGAGGGACCAGAGGTGTAGAGCCCAGAGCTCTGGCTGTGGGTGCCAGATCGTTCTGTTTGCCTGAGAGAGGAGATCCCGTCTCAGGGGAATCGACCAGGGGGCTCTCGTTGAGAGCTTGAACAGCTCCGAGGACCAGACTTGGCTCTTCCAGAGCGGGGCCACCAGAAGGACTCTGTGTTGGTCTTCTCTGATGCGCCTGATGACCTAAGGGATCAGTGTGATCAGAGGAAAAGCATAAAGGAGCCTGCTGGGCCATGCGTGGGCCCTGTCGTCTCGGGAAGGGAAGGCGCTTCGCAGGGCGCAAGCGCTGGTGGTGCTCCTTAGGTGGCGCTACCTGGATGGCGGGTGGTGTTGGCTTGTTCTGCTGAGCCGGCGCAGTCCTGGGGCGGCTGGAAGCAGAAGCGGAGCTGGAGCACTTGGGCAGAAAGTGTCTCATAGCCTGAAACGACTTCTGCGCCGTGGTGAAGCGCTCAGTAAAGCCATCCACTGCTGGCCCAAAGAGACCGGAGGGTGAGACCGGAGCGTCCAGGAAGGCCGTCTTGTCCAGGTCCTTGATCTCCGTCAAGTTGAGCCACAGGTGGCGCTCCAACACTACCAGGCTGGCCATTGAGCGGCCAATAGAGTTTGGCCTGGAAGACCTGGAATATGGCCATAGTATGGAGCGCAGAGGCAGACTGGCCCGCCGAGGTGTAGGCCCGTCCAGCAAGAGTGGATGTGGTCCGGCAGGGCTTGGAAGGAAGGGCCCTCTTCGTCTTCCATGCCACAGCCGCGGGAGGGCAGAGGTGAGCAGCCACCGCTTCATCTAGGGGTGGCAGATGCTCATATCCCTTCTCCTCGGCGCCGTCGACGGCGGTGAGGGCAGAGCGATGCGTCGTGTGGAGGCGGGCGGAGTACGGAGCGCGCCACGATTTAGTGAGCTCCACGTGGACCTCGGGGAAGAAGGGAGCTGAGCGCTGGCAAAGCGCTTGGCGGCGGCCTGGGAGGAACCATTCGTCCAGCCGGCTGCGAGAAGGCTCCTCTGGAGGGGCCCACTCGAGGTCCATCTCTTCCACGGCTCTGGACAGGATACGGAATAATTCGGCATCCATGCCTTGGCCGTGCTCAATGGGCTCCAAAGGAGGTGGGGGAGCTGGATCTTCCGGCTCACCAGCCCAACCTTCTGCTTCGGAGGCAGCGAGGGACATGGAATCATCCTGCTCGTCGTCCGATCCTCTAAACGAGACGAGGTCACTTGCATCGGCAGAGGGATGCTGCTCGGGTCGGGAGAACAAGACGGGAGAATGTTCCCTTGGAGGAGAAGGCGAGGTACGCGGGGGCTGGGCCGGCGTGAGCTCGCCAAACTCCGGGCGCTGGGTCGCTCTACCCTGCTGTCTCTTCCTTGCCGGCTCGCGGGAGGAAGGAGACGGGAGGGCGCGAGCGGCGAGATCGCCTTCAGTGAAGAAGGCGACCCGCGAGTGCAGGGAAGCGAGACTCATGCTCTCGCAGTGCGGGCATGAGGCTCCAGTGAGCGCGCCGTCAGCGTGGGAATTGCCCAGGTAAGTGACGCACTCGCTGTGACCGTTGTCTATGAGTGAACCAATGGCGGTGCAGTTACACTGCGTTATTGAAAAAGGCTTCAGAGACTGAGAAAAAGGGAGACTTTTCCCCATACGCAGTACGAGTGAAGTATCGAAAGGGAACAGCGCGTTTTGGGTAAAATTTGAATAAATATGACTCCTCTGTATAGAAAATTGACATAAACGTATGACAGTGCATCAATATTTCTCCAAATGTGCATGCTTTTAAGCTAAAAGCCCCGAGGGATGTTATTTTGTGGAGTTTTTTCATGATGATCGTACAGAGTTTTTTCCTCAATGGCTGAAGCTGACGCTCATATTTCAATGAAAAGGTAACGACTCCGTTTCTCATATTCATAATTCCCGACGCATATTAACAAATAACGGTCACTATACGATGTTGAGAGTAAAATAAAGATTAAAAATTGAAGCTTGAGTCTTAGATCTTTTTAATGATGTATAGTTTGTCAAGGTAATTACATTAAATCTAACAGTAAATTTGAGCTAATTAAAACAAAGAAGCTTCGGTGCGTCGGCGTGCCAGTGCTGGTTAACAGGTTAAGAATATTCTCCGATAAATTCACAATGAATGGTGAAATTTACATTTACATTACAATTTATTTGACAATAAAGAATTTTGAAGAGAATACATTATGATATACACATAAATAAAAGATAAACAACTCTAAAGCTGTCTTAAATAACTGGGAGAGTATGCTGGGTTGTTTCAACCCAAATTTGGGTCAAATATGGACAAACTCAACCGTTGGGTTAAAAAATGCATTTATAAATTTAACCCAATGGTTGGGTTTGTCCATTTTTTACCCAAACTTGGGTTGAAACAACCCAGCATTTTTTTAGACAGTAAGAGTGATTCTTAGCTTTAAATTTTATAATTTGCTTTTATGCTTAAGTTTGAAAGTAGGAGTAAATTTCATGAATTCTCAGCACTTAAAATGGCACTTTGAGAAACTTGATAAATACTGGCCCAGATTGACTTTATTTCTGTCATTTATCTACACAAGTTGAGAATTAACAGAAGTTTAAAGCTCATGTTTGTTTCATTTGAAGTCACCATAATGGTGATTGGTGTTTCCATTAGTTGGGCTCTTAACTCTTATGTTTTTTTTTCTAATATATTGTTTTTCACCGTTGTAATAGCATGTCCTAAGAAGACCAGCCATCAGTGAAATCTAGAGACAGAAAAAGATTGACCAATTTTGTCTTTGAAATCTCGTAAGAGAGTGAAGTAACCAAACCGGCCATCTTTTGAAAGTTCACGACAGAACAAAATCCCACTACTACTGGGATCGCATAACCTAACAAAACGGCCATCAGTGAAATCTCATGATATAAGAAAACCGGCTGCCTTTGTTTTCGAAATCTTGTAGAAAAAGTAAGGTAACCAAACCGGCCGTCTTTTTAAAGTTCATGACAGAACAAAATCCCACAACCACTGAGATCACATAACCTAAGAAAACTGGCCATCAGTGAAATCTAGAGACAGAACAAAACCGACTGCCTTTGTCTTCGAAATCTCATAAAAAAAGCAAAGCAACCAAACCGGCCGTCATTTGAAAGTTCATGACAGAACAAAATCCCACCACCATTGAGATTGCGTAACCTAAAAAAAACGGCCATCAGTTAAATCTAGAGACAGAACAAAACCGACTGCCTTTGTCTTCGAAATCTCATAAAAAAAGCAAAGCAACCAAACCGGCCGTCATTTGAAAGTTCAGGACAGAACAAAATCCCACCACCACTGAGATTGCGAAACCTAAAAAAAAATGGCCATCAGTGAAATCTAATGCTATAACAAAACAGACCACCTTTATCTTCAAAATCTGGTAAGAGAGAGAAGTAACCAAATTGGCCGTCTCTTGAAAGTTCGTAATACAACAAAATCCCACCACCCCTGAGATAGTGTGTGCCAAGTAAACCGGCCATCAGTGAAATTTAAAGACAATTTGAAAAGCAAGGTAACCAAACCAGCCGTCTTTTGAAAGTTCATGACAGAACAAAATCTCACCACCGCAGAGATTGCATAAACTAAAAAAAAAGCCATCAGTGAAATCTCATGATGTAATGAAACTGACTGCCATTGTCTTCAAATTCTGGTAAGAATTTCCAAACCGGCCATCAATTAAATCTAGAGACAGAATAAAACCATCCGCTTTAGTCTTTGAAATCTCAAAAGAGAGCGAAGTAATCAAACCGGCCGTCTTTTGAAAATTCTTAACACAACAAAATCCCACCACCACTGAGATTGCGTATCCTAAGAAAACCAGCCATCAGTTAAATCTAGAGACAGAACAAAACCGACTGCCTTTGTCTTTGAAATCTCATAAAGAAGCAAAGCAACCAAACCGGCCGTCATTTGAAAGTTCATGACAGAACAAAATCCCACCACCATTGAGATTGCGTAACCTAAAAAAACGGCCATCAGTTAAATCTAGAGACAGAACAAAACCGACCGCATTTGTCTTTGAAATCTCATAAGAAAGCGAAGTAACCAAACTGGATGTCTTTTGAAAGTTTCATGTTTCGGTCCCAAACAGAAATATAGAATGCACTGCGGCATGAAGCATGTCACCATTGTTGAGATTTATATTTCTACGTAAGAGGGTCTATGGTTGGAAAGATGTTTGGGAAGCCCTGTAGCGGTCAATCTGAAGCTTTCACCTGCACACCCACTGAAGCTAAGCAAGGTTGAGCCCTGTCTGAATCTGGAAGAGAGACCTTCTGAGAGACTGGGTAGCTGCTGGAAGAGGTGTTAGAGAGGCCTGCGGTCTGATCAACCTGTGGCCTGAGTGGGTCCTAACGCCCCAGTACAGTTGCAATAAACTGTACTGCATAAAGGGTGTCACCCTGGTGTAAAAAAGCCCATACAGCACATCACATACTGCCCAAAGCCCCAGTACAGTCGCCATAAACTGTACTGAATATAGGGTTAAAATAAACCCCAGAAAATAAGGGGTGTAACCCTGGGGCAAAAATAATCCCTACATCACATACCATGCAGTTTAGTTAGTTTCACATCACAAATGATATACTACTTTAATTAGTTCTTACAACTTATATGGAAGCACTCTATTTTTTTCATTACTATTTTTAATGTTTTTGAAATAAGTCTCATATGCTCATCATTTCTTTGATCAAAAATACAGAAAATCAGTAATATTGTGAAATACTATTACAATTTAAAATAGGAAAACAATGAAAACCATCCGTCATTTAAATCTTGTAATGAAACAAAACTGACCATCTTTGAAATCTCGTAATTAAACAAAAGTGAGAGTTTGATTTGTTTCAAATTCAACCGTCATTGTAATCTCATAAAAGAACCAGACCGACTGTCATTGAGATCTCGTAACCGAACAAAACCGACCATCGTTGAAATTTCATTAACGAACAGAACCAACCGTCATTGAAATCTCATAACAACACAAAACCACTTGAGAGACCTATCAAGCTGTCTTCAATAACTGGGAGAGTAAGAGTGATTCTTAGCTTTAAGAAATTTGATAACTTGCTTCTATGCTTAAGTTTGAAAGTAGGAGTAAATTTCATGAATTCTCAGCACTTAAAATAGCACTTTGAGAAACTTGATAATATGGGCCCAGATTGATTTTATTTTTGTCATTTATCTACACAAGTTGAGAATTAACAGAAGTTTAAAGCTCGTGTTTGTTTCATTTGAAGTCACCATAATGGTGATTGGTGTTTCCATTAGTTGGGCTCTTAACTCTTATAATATGTTTGTTTTTTAAATATGTTGTTTTTCACCACTGAAATAGCATGTCCTAAGAAAACCAGCCATCAGTGAAATATAAAGACAGAACAAAATAGACTGTTTTTGTCTTTGAAATCTCAAAAGAGAGCAAAGTAACCAAACCGGCCATCTTTTGAAAGTTCATGACAGAACAAAATCCCACCACCACTGAGATTGTGTGTCATAAGAAGACCAGCCATCAGTGAAATCTAGAGACAAAAAAAAAATTGACTGATTTTGTCTTCGAAATCTCGTCAGAGAGGGCGAAGTAACCAAACCGGCCGTCTTTTGGAAATTCTTAACACAACAAAATCCCACCACCACTGAGATTGCGTATCCTAAGAAAACCAGCCATCAGTTAAATCTAGAGACAGAACAAAACCGACTGCCTTTGTCTTTGAAATCTCATAAAGAAGCAGAGCAACCAAACCGGCCGTCATTTGAAAGTTCATGACAGAACAAAATCCCACCACCATTGAGATTGCGTAACCTAAAAAAAACGGCCATCAGTTAAATCTAGAGACAGAACAAAACCGACCGCATTTGTCTTTGAAATCTCATAAGAAAGCGAAGTAACCAAACTGGATGTCTTTTGAAAGTTTCATGTTTCGGTCCCAAACAGAAATATAGAATGCACTGCGGCATGAAGCATGTCACCATTGTTGAGATTTATATTTCTACGTAAGAGGGTCTATGGTTGGAAAGATGTTTGGGAAGCCCTGTAGCGGTCAATCTGAAGCTTTCACCTGCACACCCACTGAAGCTAATCAAGGTTGAGCCCTGTCTGAATCTGGAAGAGAGACCTTCTGAGAGACTGGGTAGCTGCGGGAAGAGGTATTAGAGATTTTTTTGTGTTATGAACTTTTAAAACAATGGGCAGTTTGGATACATCGCTTTCTTACGAGATTTCGAAGACAAAAGAAAAAAAAAATTAGTTCTGTCTCTAAATTTCATTGTTGGCCACTTATTTTAAGGTTACGCAATCTCAGTTGTGGTGGGATTTTGTTCTGTCATGAACTTTCAAAAGACGGCCGGTTTGATTACTTTACTCTCTTTTGAGATTTAGAAGACAAAAGCGGTCGGTTTTGTTCTGTCTCTAGATTTAACTGACGGCCGGTTTGGATACTTCGCTCTTTCTTACCAGAATTTGAATTAGTTTGCTCTCTTACCAGATTTAGAAGACAATGGCAGTCAGTTTCGTTACATCATGAGATTTCACTGATGGCCATTTTTTTTTAGGTTTATGCAATCTAAGTGGTGGTGGGATTTTGTTCTTCATGAACTTTCAAAAGACGGCCGGTTTGGTTACCTTGCTTTTTTCAAAGACAAAAACAGTCAATTTTGTTCTGATAAAGGAAGATAAAGGTGGTCGGTTTAATTATATCATGAGATTTCACTGATGGCCAGTTTTTTTTTCATGACATAACAAAATCCAACCACCACTGAGATCGCATAACCTAACAAAATTGCCATCAGTGACATCTCGTGGTATAAGAAAACTGGCTGCCTTTATCTTCGAAATCTCGTAGAAAAAGCAAGGTAACCAAACCGGCCGTCTTTTGAAAGTTCATGACAGAACAAAATCCCACCACCACTGAGATTGTGTGTCATAAGAAGACCAGCCATCAGTGAAATCTAGAGACAAAAAAAAAATTGACTGATTTTGTCTTCGAAATCTCGTCAGAGAGGGCGAAGTAACCAAACCAGCCATCTTTTGAAAGTTCATGACAGAACAAAATCCAACCACCACTGAGATCGCGTAACCTAACAAAACGGCCATCAGTGAAATCTCTTGGTATAAGAAAACTGGCTGCCTTTATCTTCGAAATCTCGTAGAAAAAGCAAGGTAACCAAACCGTCCGTCTTTTGAAAGTTCATGACAGAACAAAATCCCACCACCAGTGAGATTGCGTAACCTAAAAAAATGGCCATCCGTGTCTTTAAAAATCTCAAAAGAGAGGGAAGTATCCAAACCGGCCATCGTTTGAAAAGTTCATAACACAACAAAATCCCACCACCACTGAGATAGCGTGAAATTTAGAGACAGAATAAAATCGACCACCTTTGTTTTCGAAATCTCGTAAGAGAGCGATGTAACCAACCAGGCTGTCTTTTGAAAGTTCATGACAGAACAAAGTCCCACCGCCACTGAGATTGCATAACCTAAAAAAACAGCCATCAGTGAAACCTCATGATATAACTAAACCGACCGCATTTGTCTTCAAAATCTGGTAAGAGAGCGAAGTAACCAAGAAACTGCACGACTTTTGAAAGTTTATGACAGAACAAAATCCAACCACCCCTGAGATAGTGTGTACTAAGAAAACCGGCCATTAGTTAAATCAAGAGACAGAACAAAACCGACAGCTTTGTTTTCGAAATCTCATAAAAAAGCAAACTAACCAAACCGGCCGCCTTTTGAAAGTTCATGACAGAATAAAATCCCACCACCACTGACATAGTGTGCCTTAAGAAAACCGGCCATCAATTAAATCAAGAGACAGAACAAAACTGACTGCTTTTGTCTTCAAAATCTCAAAAGAGAGGGAAATATCCAAACCGGCCATCTTTTGGAAATTCATAATGCAACAAAATCCCACCACCACTGAGACGGCATGTCTTAAGAAAACCGGCCATCAGTGCAATTTAGAGACAGAACAAAATCGACCGCTTTTATCTTCAAAATCTCGTAAGAGAGCGATGTAAACAACCAGGCTGTCTTTTGAAAGTTCATGAGAGAACAAAATCCCACCACCACTGAAATTGTGTAACCTAAAAACAGCCGTGAGGGAAATCTCATGATATAACGAAACTGAACGCCTTTATCTTCAAAATCTAGTAAGAGAGAGAAGTAACCAAGAAACTGGACGACTTTTGAAAGTTTATGGCAGAACAAAATCCAACCAACCCTGAGATAGCGTGTACTAAGAAAACCGGCCATTAGTTAAATCAAGAGACAGAACAAAACCGACAGCTTTGTTTTCGAACTCTCATAAAAAAGCAAAGTAACCAAACCGGCCGTCTTTTGAAAGTTCATGACAGAACAAAATCCCACCACCACTGAGATTACATAACCTAAAAAAACTGCCCGTCAGTGAAATCTCATGATATAATTAAACCGACCACCTGTATCTTCCTTTATCAGAACAAAATTGACTGTTTTTGTCTTTGAAAAAAGCAAGGTAACCAAACCAGCCGTCTTTTGAAAGTTCATGACAGAACAAAATCCCACCACCGCTGAGATTGCATAACCTAAAAAAAATGCCATCAGTGAAATCTCATGATATTACGAAACTGACTGCCATTGTCTTCAAATTCTGGTAAGAATTTCCAAACTGGCCGTCAGTTAAATGTAGAGACAGAACAAAACTGACTGCTTTTGTCTTCTAAATCTCAAAAGAGAGCGAAGTAATCAAACCGGCCGTCTTTAGAAAATTCTTAACACAACAAAATCCCACCACCATTGAGATTGCGTAACCTAAAAAAAACGGCCATCAGTTAAATCTAGAGACAGAACAAAACCGACCGCCTTTGTCTTCGAAATCGCATAAGAGAGCGAAGTAACCAAACTGCATGTCTTTTGAAAGTTTCATGTTTCGGTCCCAAACAGAAATATAGAATGCACTGCGGCATGAAGCATGTCACCATTGTTGAGATTTATATTTCTACGTAAGAGGGTCTATGGTTGGAAAGATGTTTGGGAAGCCCTGTAGCGGTCAACCTGAAGCTTTCACCTGCACACCCACTGAAGCTAAGCAAGGTTGAGCCCTGTCTGAATCTGGAAGGGAGACCTTCTGAGAGACTGGGTAGCTGCTGGAAGAGGTGTTAGAGAGGCCTGCGGTCTGATCAACCTGTGGCCTGAGTGGGTCCTAACGCCCCAGTACAGTTGCAATAAGCTGTACTGCATAAAGGGTGTCACCCTGGTGTAAAAAAGCCCATACAGCACATCACATACTGCCCAATGCCCCAGTAGTCAAGTCAAGTCAAATTTATTTATATAGCGCTTTTACAATTGGTAATTGTTTCAAAGCAGCTTTACATATTAGAAGCACAGAAAAAAAGGGAAGTGGTTAAAACTGTACAAACAAGCGTGGTAATATGTAACATATACAAGATGGTGCTACATTAAGCCAATGTCGGCTGACTCCCAGGGGTGGAAAAAACCCCCTAGGAGAAAAACCCAGCGTGCTAGCACTGGGAAAATAGTCCTAGGAGGGAAAAAACCCCTTGGAAGATATATATATGTAAATGTATATGGAGATCAAAATCTGAATTGTACATTTTTATTATAGAGATTAAAAATCGATTATATATAAATATATGTAAGCGGATACGGGGATTAAAAATCTGAATTATAGATGCAGCCAGAATTGGATCTTTAGGCCCATTGTCTCCTGGGCTACGTTGTAGTCAGGTCCAGACGCAGGTTGTCCATCTGATCTGGATACGGCCTGGATCCAGCACCCGGCAAACCTCAGGATAAGCAGAGAGACAGATATTAGCGTAGATGCCATTCTTATTCTGATGTACAGGTATATCTAGTGTTATAGGAAATGTTCTCGGTTCCGGCCGACCTAATTATTGCAGCGTAACAATCCTTTAACGGATTTGAAAAATGTTAATGTATTGATAATGTGTTATGTGTATGCAAGAGCAAAGAGATGTGTTTTTAGTCTAGATTTAAACTGACAGAGTGTGTCTGCTTCCCGAACAATGCTAGGAAGATTGTTCCAGAGTTTAGGTGCTAAATAGGAAAAGGATCTGCCGCCTTCAGTTGATTTTGATATTCTGGGTATTATCAACTGGCCTGAATTCTGAGATCGCAATAAACGTGAAGGACTATAATGCATTAAGAGCTCACTTAGGTACTGGGGAGCTAAACCATTTAGAGCTTTGTAAGTAAGTAGCAAGATTTTAAAATCTATACGATGTTTAATAGGGAGCCAATGTAATGTTGACAGAACTGGGCTAATATGGTCATACTTTCTGGTTCTAGTAAGAACTCTAGCTGCCGCATTTTGGACCAACTGTAGTTTGTTTAAAAGCCGAGCAGAACAACCACCCAGTAGAGCGTTACAATAATCTAGTCTTGAGGTCATGAATGCATGAACCAACTGTTCCGCATTTGTCATTGAGAGCATATGTCGTAATTTAGATATATTTTTTAGATGGAAGAAGGCGGTTTTACAGATACTAGAAACATGACTTTCAAATGAAAGATTGGTATCAAAGAGCACACCCAGGTTCCTAACTGAGAACGAAGGTTTAATGGAGCACCCGTCAAGTGTTAGAGAGTATTCAAGGTTTTTTCGTGAGGAAGTTTTTGGTCCAAAGATTAGGAAATCATTTTTTTCTGAATTTAATAATAAGAAATTTCTTGTCATCCAGTTTTTAATGTCAGCTATGCATTCTGTTAGTTTTGTGAATTTGTAGGTTTCGTCAGGGCGCGAGGAAATATAGAGCTGAGTATCGTCAGCGTAGCAGTGAAAACTAACACCATGCTTCCTAATTATCTCTCCTAAGGGCAGCATGTACAGAGTGAAAAGCAACGGTCCTAATACTGAGCCCTGTGGTACCCCATATTTAACCTGTGATCGATACGACATCTCTTCATTTACTACCACAGACTGATAACGGTCAGATAAGTATGATTTGAACCATGCCAAAGCAATTCCACTAATGCCAATATAGTTTTCAAGTCTTTTTAAAAGAATGTTATGATCGATAGTGTCAAAAGCAGCACTGAGATCTAATAACACTAATAGAGAAATACAGCCACGATCAGATGATAGGAGTAGATCGTTTGTAACTCTAACGAGAGCAGTCTCAGTACTATGGTATGGTCTAAATCCTGACTGGAAATCCTCACAGATTCCATTTCTTTCTAAAAAGGAACACAGTTGTGTTGAAACTGCCTTTTCTAGTATCTTTGACAGAAAAGGTAGATTCGAGATTGGCCTGTAATTTACTAAATCTCTCGGATCTAGTTGAGGTTTTTTAATAAGAGGTTTGATAATAGCCTGCTTAAAGGTTTTTGGCACATGTCCTAGTGTTAAAGATGAATTAATTATATCAAGAAGTGGACCTACGACCTCTGGAAGCATTTCTTTCAGTAGTTTAGTCGGCATTGGGTCTAACATACATGTCATTGATTTTGATGATTTGATAAGTTTAGATAATTCTTCCTCTCCTATAGCGGCGAATGATTATAGTTTTACCTCAGGGACACTACAGTGCACTGTCTGAAGAGAAACTGTAGACGGTTGCATGTTTATAATTTTCTCTCTAATATTATCAATCTTGCAAGTAAAGAAGTTCATAAAGTCATTACTGCTGTGCTCTATGGAAACGTCAGCAGTTGAATCTCTGTTTCTAGTTAATTTAGCCACTGTGTCAAATAAATACCTAGGATTATGTTTGTTTTCTATTAAGAGATTTGAAAAATAAGTAGATCTAGCATTTCTTATGGCTGTTCTGTACTCAATCATTTTTTCTTTCCACGAAAGGCGAAAAACTTGTAGTTTTGTTTTCTTCCAACTACGTTCAGCTTTTCTAACAGCTTGTTTTAGAGCCCGAGTGTGCTCATCATACCACGGCGTTGGATTAGTTTCCTTAATCTTCTTTAGACGTAAAGGAGCGAGTCCTACCCTTCGGGCTGGCCCTGTCTCCCCGCGTCTTCACGAAAGTTGTGGAGGGAGCCCTTGTTCCCATGAGAGAACAGGGTGTTCGCATTCTCAACTATCTCGACGACTGGCTCATTCTAGCACAGTCCCGGGATCAGTTGTGCAAACACAGGGATTTGGTGCTCAGACACCTCAGCCAGTTGGGGCTTCAGGTCAACTGGGAAAAGAGCAAACTCGCCCCGGAGCAGAGGATCTCTTTTCTCGGTATGGAGTTGGATTCGGTCGAGCAGATAGCACGCCTCACAGAGGAACGTGCTCGGTCAGTGTTGAACTGCCTGAATACATTCAATGGCAGGACAGCGGTCCCACTGAAGTTCTTTCAGAGGCTCCTGGGGCATATGGCGGCTGCTGCGGCTGTAACACCGCTCGGTCTGCTTCATATGAGACCGCTTCAGCACTGGCTTCACGGCCGAGTCCCGAGATGGGCGTGGCAGCGCGGCACATTCCGGGTGCCAATCACTCAGGAGTGCCGCCGAACCTTCAGTCCGTGGTCGGACCCCTTGTTTCTTCGGGCAGGAGTGCCCCTAGAACAGGTGTCCCGGCATGCTGTGGTGTTCACAGATGCTTCTGCCACCGGCTGGGGTGCCACGTAATACGGGCATGCAGTCTCAGGGGTTTGGACGGGACCCCATCTGCATTGGCACATCAATTGCCTCGAGTTGCTGGCAGTACGCCTTGCTCTGAGCCGCCTCAAAGGCCTGCTTCAGGGCAAGCATGTACTGGTCCGTATGGACAACACTGCGACCGTTGCGTACATCAACCGTCAAGGTGGTCTACGCTCCCGTCGCATGTCACAACTCGCCCGCCATCTCCTCCTGTGGAGTCGGAAGCATCTGAGGTCGCTTCGCGCCATTCATGTCTCCGGTGTGCTCAACCGTGTGGCCGACGAGCTATCACGAGCTGCGCTGCCAGGAGAGTGGCGACTCCACCCCCAGGTGGTTCAGCTGATCTGGAGAGAATTCGGAGAGGCTCAGGTAGATCTGTTTGCCTCACCAGAAACCTCCCACTGCCAGTTGTTTTACTCTCTGACCGAGGGGACACTCGGGACAGATGCACTGGCTCACAGCTGGCCCCGGGGCCTGCGCAAATATGCGTTTCCCCCAGTGAGCCTACTTGCACAGACCCTGTGCAAAGTCAGGGAGGACGAGGAGCAGGTCTTGTTAGTTGCGCCTTACTGGCCCAACCGGACCTGGTTCTCAGAACTCTCACTCCTCGCGACAGCCCCTCCCTGGCCCATCCCTCTGAGGAAAGACCTTCTTTCTCAGAGACGGGGCACTCTTTGGCACCCGCGTCCAGACCTCTGGAAACTCCATGTCTGGTCCCTTGGACGGGATGCGGAGGTTCTATGTGACTTACCCCCTGAGGTACTTAACACCATCACTTCGGCACGTGCACTGTCTACGAGACGTGCTTACGCCTCCAAAGTGGAACCTGTTCGTCGAGTGGTGCTCTTCTCGCCGGGAAGACCCCCGAAGATGCTCGATCAGAGTCGTGCTTTCCTTCTTGCAGTAGGGTTGGAGCGTAGACTGTCCCCCCTCCACCCTCAAAGTCCATACTGCTGCTATATCCGCTTACCACGACCACTTAGATGGCAAATCTGTTGGTCAGCACGACCTGGTCATCAGGTTCCTTAGGGGGGGGCGAGACGGTTAAATCCTTCTCGTCCCCTCTCCATACCCTCTTGGGACCTCACTCTGGTGCTGAGAGCACTTCAGATTGCTCCCTTTGAGCCTTTGCTGTCAGCAGACTTAAAGATTCTGTCTATGAAGACTTTGCTGCTGGTGGCATTGGCCTCCATCAAGAGGGTAGGGGACCTGCAGTCATTTTCGGTCGACGAATCGTGCCTGGAGTTCGGGCCGGGTGATAGCCACGTGGTACTAAGACCCCGGCCTGGCTATGTGCCCAAGGTTCCTACCACTCCCTTCAGGGACCAGGTGGTGAGCCTGCAAGCGCTGCCCTCGGAGGAGGCAGACCCAGCCCTGGCTTTACTCTGTCCAGTCCGCGCTTTGCGACTGTACATAGACAGAACCTAAAGCCTCAGGACCTCAGACCAGCTCTTGTCTGTTATGGAGGCCAGCAGAAGGGAAAGGCTGTCTCCAAGCAGGGGATGGCCCACTGGATAGTGGATGCCATCGCCCTGGCTTACCAAGCTCAGGGTGTGCCCTGCCTGCTCAGGTTGCATGCTCACTCCACGAGAGGTGTCGCATCCTCCTGGGCGCTGGCTCGTGGCGCCTCGCTGACAGACATTTGTAGAGCTGCGGGCTGGGCGACACCTAACACGTTCGCTAGATACTATAGCCTTCGTGTCGAGCCGGTCTCCTCCCATGTTCTCGCCACAGGTCAGAGGCACGGAGAGGCCCCGGCTTAGTGTCGGCTTGCTGCGCTACATGCGCTTCTTTTCTCCAGAGAGTCCCTACAAGGCAGACCCTGTCGAGTCCTCCGATATCCCTTCGGCAGCCGACGTGGCGGAGCGTCTGGCGCCAGGCCTATACTCCGTTGTATCCTTGAGAACCGGGTTTAGGCTGGGTTCCATATGTGTGACCCTACGGGGATCCCATATGGTTGGTTCCACGGTTGCTCCTAAACGTAGCCCGTGTCTTTCCCTCTGGGAGAACCTACCCTTCATCGGGTTGGAGTCACCCCAGCTCTTCCATATGTAGCACAGCCCTACAGGGTTAGTCCATATGTACTTCTCCACATAACTCCTTCGGGGAAGGATGTGGCTTCCGCAGCGTTCCTTTCCCAGCGAAGGGTACGCTTTCCCAGCGTTATCCAATAGTCTCACTGAATGGGTTTTGGGGAACAGCAGTGATCGACTCTCTCTGTGTTAGCCCTGTCCCACCATCCTCAGGCAAGGGGGTTCAGGTGGCTTACAACAGAGCGCTGGAAGGGGGCAGCTCCTGTGGCGCTTTGGTAGGGATTCCTATTCGTCGGTCTGTCCGACGTACGTCGAACGTGACCGACTGAATGGGAACGTCTCGGTTACAAAGGTAACCCTCGTTCCCTGAAGGAGGGAACGGAGACGTACGTCCCGTCGCCACAGTCGCTGTACCCCGCTGATGCTGCCACCTATCCGGTTCGGCTCCTCAGCGAAAACCTGAAGATGCAACGCACCTGCTGCTCATTATATACCCGCGCTGCGAGGCGAGCAGCTGATGCATATGATTGCATGCCAATGTGCATTGGCTCGTTTAGTTACACTCGAAGTAGATTGGCCTCTCTAGCGAGATTCCTATTCGTCGGTCTGTACGACGTACGTCTCCGTTCCCTCCTTCAGGGAACGAGGGTTACCTTTGTAACCGAGACGCTTTATCATTTGTTTATCTGATTTATCTGTGATTTTCATTTTTTGAACATCAATTAAATTTTTACCCTTAAAAGGTTTCGGAAGTTTTTTGTATTTACTAGTTCGAGGTACAGACACAGTCTCTATGTGATAATATCTAGGTGAAAGTGTTTCTATGTGCTGTGAATTATCTGAGTTCTGTGACGTGAGGCGGCTAGCAGACGGTCGGTTTAGCCAGTTTGTCTGCGTCCTGATCTGGGCCCTGGTTTGTCATGTTTCAGCTCTAAGACTATTTGCCAAATTTCTAGAGAGAAGAGCAGCACCATCCCGGGAGGGATGAATACCATCTCTTTTCAACAGATCAGGTCTGCCCCAAAAGCTTTTCCAATTGTCTATGAAACCTATATTATTCTGCGCACACCACTTAGACAGCCAGCCATTGAGTGATGATAACCTGCTAACTATAAACAGCCATAAACAGTACTGAATAAAGGGTTAAAATAAACCCCAAAAAATAAGGGGTGTAACCCTGGGGCAAAAATAATCCCTACATCACATACCATGCAGTTTAGTTAGTTTCACATCACAAATGATATACTACTTTAATTAGTTCTTACAACTTATATGGAAGCACTCTATTTTTTTCATTACTATTTTTAATGTTTTTGAAATAAGTCTCATTTGCTCATCAAGCCTGCATTTCTTTGATCAAAAATACAGAAAATCAGTAATATTGTGAAATACTATTACAATTTAAAATATGAAAACAATGAAAACCAACCATCATTTAAATCTTGTAATGAAACAAAACTGACCATCTTTGAAATCTCGTAATTAAACAAAAGTGAGAGTTTGATTTGTTTCATATTCAACCGTCATTGTAATCTCATAAAAGAACCCGACCGACTGTCATTGAGATCTCGTAACCGAACAAAACCGACCATTATTGAAATTTCATTAACGAACAGAACCAACCGTCATTGAAATCTCATAACAACACAAAACCACTTGAGAGACCTATCAAGCTGTCTTCATTAACTGGGAGAGTAAGAGTGATTCTTAGCTTTAAGAAATTTGATAACTTGCTTTTATGCTTAAGTTTGAAAGTAGGAGTAAATTTCATGAATTCTCAGCACTTAAAATAGCACTTTGAGAAACTTGATAATATGGGCCCAGATTGATTTTATTTTTGTCATTTATCTACACAAGTTGAGAATTAACAGAAGTTTAAAGCTCGTGTTTGTTTCATTTGAAGTCACCATAATGGTGATTGGTGTTTCCATTAGTTGGGCTCTTAACTCTTATAATATGTTTGTTTTTTAAATATGTTGTTTTTCACCACTGAAATAGCATGTCCTAAGAAAACCAGCCATCAGTGAAATATAAAGACAGAACAAAATAGACTGTTTTTTAGTGATGGGATTTATGGCTCTTTGAGGGGATCCGGATCTTCGCGATCCGTTCCTTTCAAAGAGCCGTTCAAAAGAACGGCTCTTTTGGCTCTTTTTAAATATTTAGTCAGTTTTAAGAAGCCAGCTTGGGGGCATCTCAGTTTATCCTGGAAATAATCACTGGGAGGAATGATGAGGTGAGATTTGTAGTCAAATAATTAAAACTCGGATATCACACACCAATATCTGAGTTTGAATTATTCTGAAATATTGATTATTACCTCATTTGTCATGTGTGGACTATATTCCATAGGGTTGCACAAAATCCCTCTGCTTAGACAGTGACATCACTATTTTGGATTTACCTTTAGTAGCTACAAAGTGTGTGTGTGTGTGTGTGTGTGTGTGTGTGTGTAAATCTACGTTGACTTATGTTATTCATACAATACCTACTCACAAATAAACATCAAAAACAAAGCCGGCTGCAATGAATTTCTGTGCAAAACAGCTTTTACTACAAACACTTCCACACAAGAACATTGTTATCACACAAGAACATTTTGATAGAAAACAAAAAAATATTTAAAGTAGATAAAATTAGAATAAATAAAATGGAAATGGCTCCGCTCCTACCCAATGACAGAGGAACGCAGGGTTTTTTTCCACTGGAGTACTCACGTGAAGGATGCGTGCACAACTAATAACTAATATCATCACGCTATAAAGGGTTGGCCTGCGCTGGGTGCGCCCCTCCCCCTATAACTGTTCTGTCTCGCGGAGGAGCTCATTTGTGTGCATCTGTGTGAAACACGCATAGGAAAAAAGAACGACAGAAAGAACGGCTCCCCTCCAGCCGCGACTCGGCTCCCATCGTTCATGTTTATGAGCCGTTCAAAAGAATCGGTTCGTTCGCGAACGTCACAACTCTACTGTTTTTGTCTTTGAAATCTCAAAAGAGAGCAAAGTAACCAAACCGGCCATCTTTTGAAAGTTCATGACAGAACAAAATCCCACCACCACTGAGATTGTGTGTCATAAGAAGACCAGCCATCAGTGAAATCTAGAGACAAAAAAAAAAATTGACTGATTTTGTCTTCGAAATCTCGTCAGAGAGGGCGAAGTAACCAAACCGGCCATCTTTTGAAAGTTCATGACAGAACAAAATCCAACCACCACTGAGATCGCGTAACCTAACAAAACGGCCATCAGTGAAATCTCTTGGTATAAGAAAACTGGCTGCCTTTATCTTCGAAATCTCGTAGAAAAAGCAAGGTAACCAAACCGGCCGTCTTTTGAAAGTTCATGACAGAACAAAATCCCACCACCACTGAGATTGCGTAACCTAAAAAAATGGCCATCCGTGTCTTTAAAAATCTCAAAAGAGAGGGAAGTATCCAAACCGGCCATCGTTTGAAAAGTTCATAACACAACAAAATCCCACCACCACTGAGATAGCGTGAAATTTAGAGACAGAATAAAATCGACCACTTTTGTTTTCGAAATCTCGTAAGAGAGCGATGTAACCAACCAGGCTGTCTTTTGAAAGTTCATGACAGAACAAAGTCCCACCACCACTGAGATTGCATAACCTAAAAAAACAGCCATCAGTGAAACCTCATGATATAACTAAACCGACCGCATTTGTCTTCAAAATCTGGTAAGAGAGCGAAGTAACCAAGAAACTGCACGACTTTTGAAAGTTTATGACAGAACAAAATCCAACCACCCCTGAGATAGTGTGTACTAAGAAAACCGGCCATTAGTTAAATCAAGAGACAGAACAAAACCGACAGCTTTGTTTTCGAAATCTCATAAAAAAGCAAAGTAACCAAACCGGCCGCCTTTTGAAAGTTCATGACAGAACAAAATTCCACCACCACTGAGATTACATAACCTAAAAATAAGCAGCCATCAGTGAAATCTTATGATATAACGAAACTGAATGCCATTGTCTTCAAATTGTGGTAAGAATTTCCAAACCGGCCGTCAGTTAAATCTAGAGACAGAATAAAACCATCCGCTTTTGTCTTTAAAATCTCAAAAGAGAGCGAAGTAATCAAACCGGCCATCTTTTGAAAATTCTTAACACAACAAAATCCCACCACCACTGAGATTGCGTATCCTAAGAAAACCGGCCATCAGTTAAATCTAGAAACAGAACAGTTCCGGCTGCCTTTGTCTTCGAAATATCATAAAAAAAACAAAGCAACCAAACCGGCCGTCATTTGAAAGTTCATGACAGAACAAAATCCCACCACCATTGAGATTGCGTAACCTAAAAAAAAAAAGGCCATCAGTGAAATTTCATGATATAACGAAACTGACTGCCATTGTCTTCAAATTCTGGTAAGAAAGAACAAAGTATCCAAATCAGCTGTCTTTTGAAAGTTCATGACAGAACAAAATCCCACCACCTCTGAGATCGCATAACCTAACAAAACCGGCCATCATTGAAATCTAACAATATAACGAAACTGACTGCCTTTGTCTTCAAATTCTTGTAAGACAAAGCGAAGTAACCAAACCGGCCGACTTTTGAAGTTCATGACAGAATAAAATCCCACCACCACTGACATAGTGTGCCTTAAGAAAACCGGCCATCAATTAAATCAAGAGACAGAACAAAACTGACTGCTTTTGTCTTCAAAATCTCAAAAGAGAGGGAAATATCCAAACCGGCCATCTTTTGGAAATTCATAATGAAACAAAATCCCACCACCACTGAGACGGCATGTCTTAAGAAAACCGGCCATCAGTGCGATTTAGAAACAGAACAAAATCGACCGCTTTTATCTTCAAAATCTCGTAAGAGAGCGATGTAAACAACCAGGCTGTCTTTTGAAAGTTCATGAGAGAACAAAATCCCACCACCACTGAAATTGTGTAACCTAAAAACAGCCATGAGTGAAATCTCATGATATAACGAAACTGAACGCCTTTATCTTCAAAATCTAGTAAGAGAGAGAAGTAACCAAGAAACTGGACGACTTTTGAAAGTTTATGGCAGAACAAAATCCAACCAACCCTGAGATAGCGTGTACTAAGAAAACCGGCCATTAGTTAAATCAAGAGACAGAACAAAACCGACAGCTTTGTTTTCGAACTCTCATAAAAAAGCAAAGTAACCAAACCGGCCGTCTTTTGAAAGTTCATGACAGAACAAAATCCCACCACCACTGAGATTACATAACCTAAAAAAACTGGCCGTCAGTGAAATCTCATGATATAATTAAACCGACCACCTGTATTTTCCTTTATCAGAACAAAATTGACTGTTTTTGTCTTTGAAAAAAGCAAGGTAACCAAACCAGCCGTCTTTTGAAAGTTCATGACAGAACAAAATCCCACCACCGCTGAGATTGCATAACCTAAAAAAAATGCCATCAGTGAAATCTCATGATATTACGAAACTGACTGCCATTGTCTTCAAATTCTGGTAAGAATTTCCAAACTGGCCGTCAGTTAAATGTAGAGACAGAACAAAACTGACTGCTTTTGTCTTCTAAATCTCAAAAGAGAGCGAAGTAATCAAACCGGCCGTCTTTAGAAAATTCTTAACACAACAAAATCCCACCACCATTGAGATTGCGTAATCTAAAAAAAACGGCCATCAGTTAAATCTAGAGACAGAACAAAACCGACCGCCTTTGTCTTCGAAATCGCATAAGAGAGCGAAGTAACCAAACTGCATGTCTTTTGAAAGTTTCATGTTTCGGTCCCAAACAGAAATATAGAATGCACTGCGGCATGAAGCATGTCACCATTGTTGAGATTTATATTTCTACGTAAGAGGGTCTATGGTTGGAAAGATGTTTGGGAAGCCCTGTAGCGGTCAACCTGAAGCTTTCACCTGCACACCCACTGAAGCTAAGCAAGGTTGAGCCCTGTCTGAATCTGGAAGGGAGACCTTCTGAGAGACTGGGTAGCTGCTGGAAGAGGTGTTAGAGAGGCCTGCGGTCTGATCAACCTGTGGCCTGAGTGGGTCCTAACGCCCCAGTACAGTTGCAATAAGCTGTACTGCATAAAGGGTGTCACCCTGGTGTAAAAAAGCCCATACAGCACATCACATACTGCCCAACGCCCCAGTACAATCGCCATAAACTGTACTGAATAAAGGGTTAAAATAAACCCCAGAAAATAAGGGGTGTAACCCTGGGGCAAAAATAATCCCTACATCACATACCATGCAGTTTAGTTAGTTTCACATCACAAATGATATACTACTTTAATTAGTTCTTACAACTTATATGGAAGCACTCTATTTTTTTCATTACTATTTTTAATGTTTTTGAAATAAGTCTCATTTGCTCATCAAGCCTGCATTTCTTTGATCAAAAATACAGAAAATCAGTAATATTGTGAAATACTATTACAATTTAAAATATGAAAACAATGAAAACCAACCATCATTTAAATCTTGTAATGAAACAAAACTGACCATCTTTGAAATCTCGTAATTAAACAAAAGTGAGAGTTTGATTTGTTTCAAATTCAACCGTCATTGTAATCTCATAAAAGAACCCGACCGACTGTCATTGAGATCTCGTAACCGAACAAAACCGACCATCATTGAAATTTCATTAACGAACAGAACCAACCGTCATTGAAATCTCATAACAACACAAAACCACTTGAAAGACCTATCAAGCTGTCTTCAATAACTGGGAGAGTAAGAGTGATTCTTAGCTTTAAGAAATTTGATAACTTGCTTTTATGCTTAAGTTTGAAAGTAGGAGTAAATTTCATGAATTCTCAGCACTTAAAATAGCACTTTGAGAAACTTGATAATATGGGCCCAGATTGATTTTATTTTTGTCATTTATCTACACAAGTTGAGAATTAACAGAAGTTTAAAGCTCGTGTTTGTTTCATTTGAAGTCACCATAATGGTGATTGGTGTTTCCATTAGTTGGGCTCTTAACTCTTATAATATGTTTGTTTTTTAAATATGTTGTTTTTCACCACTGAAATAGCATGTCCTAAGAAAACCAGCCATCAGTGAAATATAAAGACAGAACAAAATAGACTGTTTTTGTCTTTGAAATCTCAAAAGAGAGCAAAGTAACCAAACCGGCCATCTTTTGAAAGTTCATGACAGAACAAAATCCCACCACCACTGAGATTGTGTGTCATAAGAAGACCAGCCATCAGTGAAATCTAGAGACAAAAAAAAAAATTGACTGATTTTGTCTTCGAAATCTCGCCAGAGAGGGCGAAGTAACCAAACCGGCCATCTTTTGAAAGTTCATGACAGAACAAAATCCAACCACCACTGAGATCGCGTAACCTAACAAAACGGCCATCAGTGAAATCTCTTGGTATAAGAAAACTGGCTGCCTTTATCTTCGAAATCTCGTAGAAAAAGCAAGGTAACCAAACCGGCCGTCTTTTGAAAGTTCATGACAGAACAAAATCCCACCACCAGTGAGATTGCGTAACCTAAAAAAATGGCCATCCGTGTCTTTAAAAATCTCAAAAGAGAGGGAAGTATCCAAACCGGCCATCGTTTGAAAAGTTCATAACACAACAAAATCCCACCACCACTGAGATAGCGTGAAATTTAGAGACAGAATAAAATCGACCACTTTTGTTTTTGAAATCTCGTAAGAGAGCGATGTAACCAACCAGGCTGTCTTTTGAAAGTTCATGACAGAACAAAGTCCCACCACCACTGAGATTGCATAACCTAAAAAAACAGCCATCAGTGAAACCTCATGATATAACTAAACCGACCGCATTTGTCTTCAAAATCTGGCAAGAGAGCGAAGTAACCAAGAAACTGCACGACTTTTGAAAGTTTATGACAGAACAAAATCCAACCACCCCTGAGATAGTGTGTACTAAGAAAACCGGCCATTAGTTAAATCAAGAGACAGAACAAAACCGACAGCTTTGTTTTCGAAATCTCATAAAAAAGCAAAGTAACCAAACCGGCCGCCTTTTGAAAGTTCATGACAGAACAAAATTCCACCACCACTGAGATTACATAACCTAAAAATAAGCAGCCATCAGTGAAATCTTATGATATAACGAAACTGAATGCCATTGTCTTCAAATTGTGGTAAGAATTTCCAAACCGGCCGTCAGTTAAATCTAGAGACAGAATAAAACCATCCGCTTTTGTCTTTAAAATCTCAAAAGAGAGCGAAGTAATCAAACCGGCCATCTTTTGAAAATTCTTAACACAACAAAATCCCACCACCACTGAGATTGCGTATCCTAAGAAAACCGGCCATCAGTTAAATCTAGAAACAGAACAGTTCCGGCTGCCTTTGTCTTCGAAATATCATAAAAAAAAACAAAGCAACCAAACCAGCCGTCATTTGAAAGTTCATGACAGAACAAAATCCCACCACCATTGAGATTGCGTAACCTAAAAAAAAAAAGGCCATCAGTGAAATTTCATGATATAACGAAACTGACTGCCATTGTCTTCAAATTCTGGTAAGAAAGAACAAAGTATCCAAATCAGCTGTCTTTTGAAAGTTCATGACAGAACAAAATCCCACCACCACTGAAATTGTGTAACCTAAAAACAGCCATGAGTGAAATCTCATGATATAACGAAACTGAACGCCTTTATCTTCAAAATCTAGTAAGAGAGAGAAGTAACCAAGAAACTGGACGACTTTTGAAAGTTTATGGCAGAACAAAATCCAACCAACCCTGAGATAGCGTGTACTAAGAAAACCGGCCATTAGTTAAATCAAGAGACAGAACAAAACCGACAGCTTTGTTTTCGAACTCTCATAAAAAAGCAAAGTAACCAAACCGGCCGTCTTTTGAAAGTTCATGACAGAACAAAATCCCACCACCACTGAGATTACATAACCTAAAAAAACTGGCCGTCAGTGAAATCTCATGATATAATTAAACCGACCACCTGTATCTTCCTTTATCAGAACAAAATTGACTGTTTTTGTCTTTGAAAAAAGCAAGGTAACCAAACCAGCCGTCTTTTGAAAGTTCATGACAGAACAAAATCCCACCACCGCTGAGATTGCATAACCTAAAAAAAATGCCATCAGTGAAATCTCATGATATTACGAAACTGACTGCCATTGTCTTCAAATTCTGGTAAGAATTTCCAAACTGGCCGTCAGTTAAATGTAGAGACAGAACAAAACTGACTGCTTTTGTCTTCTAAATCTCAAAAGAGAGCGAAGTAATCAAACCGGCCGTCTTTAGAAAATTCTTAACACAACAAAATCCCACCACCATTGAGATTGCGTAACCTAAAAAAAACGGCCATCAGTTAAATCTAGAGACAGAACAAAACCGACCGCCTTTGTCTTCGAAATCGCATAAGAGAGCGAAGTAACCAAACTGCATGTCTTTTGAAAGTTTCATGTTTCGGTCCCAAACAGAAATATAGAATGCACTGCGGCATGAAGCATGTCACCATTGTTGAGATTTATATTTCTACGTAAGAGGGTCTATGGTTGGAAAGATGTTTGGGAAGCCCTGTAGCGGTCAACCTGAAGCTTTCACCTGCACACCCACTGAAGCTAAGCAAGGTTGAGCCCTGTCTGAATCTGGAAGGGAGACCTTCTGAGAGACTGGGTAGCTGCTGGAAGAGGTGTTAGAGAGGCCTGCGGTCTGATCAACCTGTGGCCTGAGTGGGTCCTAACGCCCCAGTACAGTTGCAATAAGCTGTACTGCATAAAGGGTGTCACCCTGGTGTAAAAAAGCCCATACAGCACATCACATACTGCCCAACGCCCCAGTACAATCGCCATAAACTGTACTGAATAAAGGGTTAAAATAAACCCCAGAAAATAAGGGGTGTAACCCTGGGGCAAAAATAATCCCTACATCACATACCATGCAGTTTAGTTAGTTTCACATCACAAATGATATACTACTTTAATTAGTTCTTACAACTTATATGGAAGCACTCTATTTTTTTCATTACTATTTTTAATGTTTTTGAAATAAGTCTCATTTGCTCATCAAGCCTGCATTTCTTTGATCAAAAATACAGAAAATCAGTAATATTGTGAAATACTATTACAATTTAAAATATGAAAACAATGAAAACCAACCATCATTTAAATCTTGTAATGAAACAAAACTGACCATCTTTGAAATCTCGTAATTAAACAAAAGTGAGAGTTTGATTTGTTTCAAATTCAACCGTCATTGTAATCTCATAAAAGAACCCGACCGACTGTCATTGAGATCTCGTAACCGAACAAAACCGACCATCATTGAAATTTCATTAACGAACAGAACCAACCGTCATTGAAATCTCATAACAACACAAAACCACTTGAGAGACCTATCAAGCTGTCTTCAATAACTGGGAGAGTAAGAGTGATTCTTAGCTTTAAGAAATTTGATAACTTGCTTTTATGCTTAAGTTTGAAAGTAGGAGTAAATTTCATGAATTCTCAGCACTTAAAATAGCACTTTGAGAAACTTGATAATATGGGCCCAGATTGATTTTATTTTTGTCATTTATCTACACAAGTTGAGAATTAACAGAAGTTTAAAGCTCGTGTTTGTTTCATTTGAAGTCACCATAATGGTGATTGGTGTTTCCATTAGTTGGGCTCTTAACTCTTATAATATGTTTGTTTTTTAAATATGTTGTTTTTCACCACTGAAATAGCATGTCCTAAGAAAACCAGCCATCAGTGAAATATAAAGACAGAACAAAATAGACTGTTTTTGTCTTTGAAATCTCAAAAGAGAGCAAAGTAACCAAACCGGCCATCTTTTGAAAGTTCATGACAGAACAAAATCCCACCACCACTGAGATTGTGTGTCATAAGAAGACCAGCCATCAGTGAAATCTAGAGACAAAAAAAAATTGACTGATTTTGTCTTCGAAATCTCGTCAGAGAGGGCGAAGTAACCAAACCGGCCATCTTTTGAAAGTTCATGACAGAACAAAATCCAACCACCACTGAGATCGCGTAACCTAACAAAACGGCCATCAGTGAAATCTCTTGGTATAAGAAAACTGGCTGCCTTTATCTTCGAAATCTCGTAGAAAAAGCAAGGTAACCAAACCGGCCGTCTTTTGAAAGTTCATGACAGAACAAAATCCCACCACCACTGAGATTGCGTAACCTAAAAAAATGGCCATCCGTGTCTTTAAAAATCTCAAAAGAGAGGGAAGTATCCAAACCGGCCATCGTTTGAAAAGTTCATAACACAACAAAATCCCACCACCACTGAGATAGCGTGAAATTTAGAGACAGAATAAAATCGACCACTTTTGTTTTTGAAATCTCGTAAGAGAGCGATGTAACCAACCAGGCTGTCTTTTGAAAGTTCATGACAGAACAAAGTCCCACCACCACTGAGATTGCATAACCTAAAAAAACAGCCATCAGTGAAATCTCATGATATAACTAAACAGTTCACGACCGCCTTTGTCTTCGAAATATCATAAAAAAAACAAAGCAACCAAACCGGCCGTCATTTGAAAGTTCATGACAGAACAAAATCCCACCACCATTGAGATTGCGTAACCTAAAAAAAAAAAGGCCATCAGTGAAATTTCATGATATAACGAAACTGACTGCCATTGTCTTCAAATTCTGGTAAGAAAGAACAAAGTATCCAAATCAGCTGTCTTTTGAAAGTTCATGACAGAACAAAATCCCACCACCTCTGAGATCGCATAACCTAACAAAACCGGCCATCATTGAAATCTAACAATATAACGAAACTGACTGCCTTTGTCTTCAAATTCTTGTAAGAATTTCCAAACCGGCCGTCAGTTAAATCTAGAGACAGAATAAAACCATCCGCTTTTGTCTTTAAAATCTCAAAAGAGAGCGAAGTAACCAAACCGGCCGACTTTTGAAGTTCATGACAGAATAAAATCCCACCACCACTGACATAGTGTGCCTTAAGAAAACCGGCCATCAATTAAATCAAGAGACAGAACAAAACTGACTGCTTTTGTCTTCAAAATCTCAAAAGAGAGGGAAATATCCAAACCGGCCATCTTTTGGAAATTCATAATGCAACAAAATCCCACCACCACTGAGACGGCATGTCTTAAGAAAACCGGCCATCAGTGCAATTTAGAGACAGAACAAAATCGACCGCTTTTATCTTCAAAATCTCGTAAGAGAGCGATGTAAACAACCAGGCTGTCTTTTGAAAGTTCATGAGAGAACAAAATCCCACCACCACTGAAATTGTGTAACCTAAAAACAGCCATGAGTGAAATCTCATGATATAACGAAACTGAACGCCTTTATCTTCAAAATCTAGTAAGAGAGAGAAGTAACCAAGAAACTGGACGACTTTTGAAAGTTTATGGCAGAACAAAATCCAACCAACCCTGAGATAGCGTGTACTAAGAAAACCGGCCATTAGTTAAATCAAGAGACAGAACAAAACCGACAGCTTTGTTTTCGAACTCTCATAAAAAAGCAAAGTAACCAAACCGGCCGTCTTTTGAAAGTTCATGACAGAACAAAATCCCACCACCACTGAGATTACATAACCTAAAAAAACTGGCCGTCAGTGAAATCTCATGATATAATTAAACCGACCACCTGTATTTTCCTTTATCAGAACAAAATTGACTGTTTTTGTCTTTGAAAAAAGCAAGGTAACCAAACCAGCCGTCTTTTGAAAGTTCATGACAGAACAAAATCCCACCACCGCTGAGATTGCATAACCTAAAAAAAATGCCATCAGTGAAATCTCATGATATTACGAAACTGACTGCCATTGTCTTCAAATTCTGGTAAGAATTTCCAAACTGGCCGTCAGTTAAATGTAGAGACAGAACAAAACTGACTGCTTTTGTCTTCTAAATCTCAAAAGAGAGCGAAGTAATCAAACCGGCCGTCTTTAGAAAATTCTTAACACAACAAAATCCCACCACCATTGAGATTGCGTAATCTAAAAAAACGGCCATCAGTTAAATCTAGAGACAGAACAAAACCGACCGCCTTTGTCTTCGAAATCGCATAAGAGAGCGAAGTAACCAAACTGCATGTCTTTTGAAAGTTTCATGTTTCGGTCCCAAACAGAAATATAGAATGCACTGCGGCATGAAGCATGTCACCATTGTTGAGATTTATATTTCTACGTAAGAGGGTCTATGGTTGGAAAGATGTTTGGGAAGCCCTGTAGCGGTCAACCTGAAGCTTTCACCTGCACACCCACTGAAGCTAAGCAAGGTTGAGCCCTGTCTGAATCTGGAAGGGAGACCTTCTGAGAGACTGGGTAGCTGCTGGAAGAGGTGTTAGAGAGGCCTGCGGTCTGATCAACCTGTGGCCTGAGTGGGTCCTAACGCCCCAGTACAGTTGCAATAAGCTGTACTGCATAAAGGGTGTCACCCTGGTGTAAAAAAGCCCATACAGCACATCACATACTGCCCAACGCCCCAGTACAATCGCCATAAACTGTACTGAATAAAGGGTTAAAATAAACCCCAGAAAATAAGGGGTGTAACCCTGGGGCAAAAATAATCCCTACATCACATACCATGCAGTTTAGTTAGTTTCACATCACAAATGATATACTACTTTAATTAGTTCTTACAACTTATATGGAAGCACTCTATTTTTTTCATTACTATTTTTAATGTTTTTGAAATAAGTCTCATTTGCTCATCAAGCCTGCATTTCTTTGATCAAAAATACAGAAAATCAGTAATATTGTGAAATACTATTACAATTTAAAATATGAAAACAATGAAAACCAACCATCATTTAAATCTTGTAATGAAACAAAACTGACCATCTTTGAAATCTCGTAATTAAACAAAAGTGAGAGTTTGATTTGTTTCAAATTCAACCGTCATTGTAATCTCATAAAAGAACCGACTGTCATTGAGATCTCGTAACCGAACAAAACCGACCATCATTGAAATTTCATTAACGAACAGAACCAACCGTCATTGAAATCTCATAACAACACAAAACCACTTGAAAGACCTATCAAGCTGTCTTCAATAACTGGGAGAGTAAGAGTGATTCTTAGCTTTAAGAAATTTGATAACTTGCTTTTATGCTTAAGTTTGAAAGTAGGAGTAAATTTCATGAATTCTCAGCACTTAAAATAGCACTTTGAGAAACTTGATAATATGGGCCCAGATTGATTTTATTTTTGTCATTTATCTACACAAGTTGAGAATTAACAGAAGTTTAAAGCTCGTGTTTGTTTCATTTGAAGTCACCATAATGGTGATTGGTGTTTCCATTAGTTGGGCTCTTAACTCTTATAATATGTTTGTTTTTTAAATATGTTGTTTTTCACCACTGAAATAGCATGTCCTAAGAAAACCAGCCATCAGTGAAATATAAAGACAGAACAAAATAGACTGTTTTTGTCTTTGAAATCTCAAAAGAGAGCAAAGTAACCAAACCGGCCATCTTTTGAAAGTTCATGACAGAACAAAATCCCACCACCACTGAGATTGTGTGTCATAAGAAGACCAGCCATCAGTGAAATCTAGAGACAAAAAAAAATTGACTGATTTTGTCTTCGAAATCTCGTCAGAGAGGGCGAAGTAACCAAACCGGCCATCTTTTGAAAGTTCATGACAGAACAAAATCCAACCACCACTGAGATCGCGTAACCTAACAAAACGGCCATCAGTGAAATCTCTTGGTATAAGAAAACTGGCTGCCTTTATCTTCGAAATCTCGTAGAAAAAGCAAGGTAACCAAACCGGCCGTCTTTTGAAAGTTCATGACAGAACAAAATCCCACCACCAGTGAGATTGCGTAACCTAAAAAAATGGCCATCCGTGTCTTTAAAAATCTCAAAAGAGAGGGAAGTATCCAAACCGGCCATCGTTTGAAAAGTTCATAACACAACAAAATCCCACCACCACTGAGATAGCGTGAAATTTAGAGACAGAATAAAATCGACCACTTTTGTTTTTGAAATCTCGTAAGAGAGCGATGTAACCAACCAGGCTGTCTTTTGAAAGTTCATGACAGAACAAAGTCCCACCACCACTGAGATTGCATAACCTAAAAAAACAGCCATCAGTGAAACCTCATGATATAACTAAACCGACCGCATTTGTCTTCAAAATCTGGTAAGAGAGCGAAGTAACCAAGAAACTGCACGACTTTTGAAAGTTTATGACAGAACAAAATCCAACCACCCCTGAGATAGTGTGTACTAAGAAAACCGGCCATTAGTTAAATCAAGAGACAGAACAAAACCGACAGCTTTGTTTTCGAAATCTCATAAAAAAGCAAAGTAACCAAACCGGCCGCCTTTTGAAAGTTCATGACAGAACAAAATTCCACCACCACTGAGATTACATAACCTAAAAATAAGCAGCCATCAGTGAAATCTTATGATATAACGAAACTGAATGCCATTGTCTTCAAATTGTGGTAAGAATTTCCAAACCGGCCGTCAGTTAAATCTAGAGACAGAATAAAACCATCCGCTTTTGTCTTTAAAATCTCAAAAGAGAGCGAAGTAATCAAACCGGCCATCTTTTGAAAATTCTTAACACAACAAAATCCCACCACCACTGAGATTGCGTATCCTAAGAAAACCGGCCATCAGTTAAATCTAGAAACAGAACAGTTCCGGCTGCCTTTGTCTTCGAAATATCATAAAAAAAACAAAGCAACCAAACCGGCCGTCATTTGAAAGTTCATGACAGAACAAAATCCCACCACCATTGAGATTGCGTAACCTAAAAAAAAAAAAAGGCCATCAGTGAAATTTCATGATATAACGAAACTGACTGCCATTGTCTTCAAATTCTGGTAAGAAAGAACAAAGTATCCAAATCAGCTGTCTTTTGAAAGTTCATGACAGAACAAAATCCCACCACCTCTGAGATCGCATAACCTAACAAAACCGGCCATCATTGAAATCTAACAATATAACGAAACTGACTGCCTTTGTCTTCAAATTCTTGTAAGACAAAGCGAAGTAACCAAACCAGCCGACTTTTGAAGTTCATGACAGAATAAAATCCCACCACCACTGACATAGTGTGCCTTAAGAAAACCGGCCATCAATTAAATCAAGAGACAGAACAAAACTGACTGCTTTTGTCTTCAAAATCTCAAAAGAGAGGGAAATATCCAAACCGGCCATCTTTTGGAAATTCATAATGCAACAAAATCCCACCACCACTGAGACGGCATGTCTTAAGAAAACCGGCCATCAGTGCAATTTAGAGACAGAACAAAATCGACCGCTTTTATCTTCAAAATCTCGTAAGAGAGCGATGTAAACAACCAGGCTGTCTTTTGAAAGTTCATGAGAGAACAAAATCCCACCACCACTGAAATTGTGTAACCTAAAAACAGCCATGAGTGAAATCTCATGATATAACGAAACTGAACGCCTTTATCTTCAAAATCTAGTAAGAGAGAGAAGTAACCAAGAAACTGGACGACTTTTGAAAGTTTATGGCAGAACAAAATCCAACCAACCCTGAGATAGCGTGTACTAAGAAAACCGGCCATTAGTTAAATCAAGAGACAGAACAAAACCGACAGCTTTGTTTTCGAACTCTCATAAAAAAGCAAAGTAACCAAACCGGCCGTCTTTTGAAAGTTCATGACAGAACAAAATCCCACCACCACTGAGATTACATAACCTAAAAAAACTGGCCGTCAGTGAAATCTCATGATATAATTAAACCGACCACCTGTATCTTCCTTTATCAGAACAAAATTGACTGTTTTTGTCTTTGAAAAAAGCAAGGTAACCAAACCAGCCGTCTTTTGAAAGTTCATGACAGAACAAAATCCCACCACCGCTGAGATTGCATAACCTAAAAAAAATGCCATCAGTGAAATCTCATGATATTACGAAACTGACTGCCATTGTCTTCAAATTCTGGTAAGAATTTCCAAACTGGCCTGCAGTTAAATGTAGAGACAGAACAAAACTGACTGCTTTTGTCTTCTAAATCTCAAAAGAGAGCGAAGTAATCAAACCGGCCGTCTTTAGAAAATTCTTAACACAACAAAATCCCACCACCATTGAGATTGCGTAACCTAAAAAAAACGGCCATCAGTTAAATCTAGAGACAGAACAAAACCGACCGCCTTTGTCTTCGAAATCGCATAAGAGAGCGAAGTAACCAAACTGCATGTCTTTTGAAAGTTTCATGTTTCGGTCCCAAACAGAAATATAGAATGCACTGCGGCATGAAGCATGTCACCATTGTTGAGATTTATATTTCTACGTAAGAGGGTCTATGGTTGGAAAGATGTATGGGAAGCCCTGTAGCGGTCAACCTGAAGCTTTCACCTGCACACCCACTGAAGCTAAGCAAGGTTGAGCCCTGTCTGAATCTGGAAGGGAGACCTTCTGAGAGACTGGGTAGCTGCTGGAAGAGGTGTTAGAGAGGCCTGCGGTCTGATCAACCTGTGGCCTGAGTGGGTCCTAACGCCCCAGTACAGTTGCAATAAGCTGTACTGCATAAAGGGTGTCACCCTGGTGTAAAAAAGCCCATACAGCACATCACATACTGCCCAAAGCCCCAGTACAGTTGCCATAAACTGTACTGAATAAAGGGTTAAAATAAACCCCAGAAAATAAGGGGTGTAACCCTGGGGCAAAAATAATCCCTACATCACATACCATGCAGTTTAGTTAGTTTCACATCAAAAATGATATACTACTTTAATTAGTTCTTACAACTTATATGGAAGCACTCTATTTTTTTCATTACTATTTTTAATGTTTTTGAAATAAGTCTCATTTGCTCATCAAGCCTGCATTTCTTTGATCAAAAATACAGAAAATCATTAATATTGTGAAATACTATTACAATTTAAAATATGAAAACAATGAAAACCAACCATCATTTAAATCTTGTAATGAAACAAAACTGACCATCTTTGAAATCTCGTAATTAAACAAAAGTGAGAGTTTGATTTGTTTCAAATTCAACCGTCATTGTAATCTCATAAAAGAACCCGACCGACTGTCATTGAGATCTCGTAACCGAACAAAACCGACCATCATTGAAATTTCATTAACGAACAGAACCAACCGTCATTGAAATCTCATAACAACACAAAACCACTTGAGAGACCTATCAAGCTGTCTTCAATAACTGGGAGAGTAAGAGTGATTCTTAGCTTTAAGAAATTTGATAACTTGCTTTTATGCTTAAGTTTGAAAGTAGGAGTAAATTTCATGAATTCTCAGCACTTAAAATAGCACTTTGAGAAACTTGATAATATGGGCCCAGATTGATTTTATTTTTGTCATTTATCTACACAAGTTGAGAATTAACAGAAGTTTAAAGCTCGTGTTTGTTTCATTTGAAGTCACCATAATGGTGATTGGTGTTTCCATTAGTTGGGCTCTTAACTCTTATAATATGTTTGTTTTTTAAATATGTTGTTTTTCACCACTGAAATAGCATGTCCTAAGAAAACCAGCCATCAGTGAAATATAAAGACAGAACAAAATAGACTGTTTTTGTCTTTGAAATCTCAAAAGAGAGCAAAGTAACCAAACCGGCCATCTTTTGAAAGTTCATGACAGAACAAAATCCCACCACCACTGAGATTGTGTGTCATAAGAAGACCAGCCATCAGTGAAATCTAGAGACAAAAAAAAATTGACTGATTTTGTCTTCGAAATCTCGTCAGAGAGGGCGAAGTAACCAAACCGGCCATCTTTTGAAAGTTCATGACAGAACAAAATCCAACCACCACTGAGATCGCGTAACCTAACAAAACGGCCATCAGTGAAATCTCTTGGTATAAGAAAACTGGCTTCCTTTATCTTCGAAATCTCGTAGAAAAAGCAAGGTAACCAAACCGGCCGTCTTTTGAAAGTTCATGACAGAACAAAATCCCACCACCACTGAGATTGCGTAACCTAAAAAAATGGCCATCCGTGTCTTTAAAAATCTCAAAAGAGAGGGAAGTATCCAAACCGGCCATCGTTTGAAAAGTTCATAACACAACAAAATCCCACCACCACTGAGATAGCGTGAAATTTAGAGACAGAATAAAATCGACCACTTTTGTTTTTGAAATCTCGTAAGAGAGCGATGTAACCAACCAGGCTGTCTTTTGAAAGTTCATGACAGAACAAAGTCCCACCACCACTGAGATTGCATAACCTAAAAAAACAGCCATCAGTGAAACCTCATGAAACAGAACAGTTCCGGCTGCCTTTGTCTTCAAAATCTGGTAAGAGAGCGAAGTAACCAAGAAACTGCACGACTTTTGAAAGTTTATGACAGAACAAAATCCAACCACCCCTGAGATAGTGTGTACTAAGAAAACCGGCCATTAGTTAAATCAAGAGACAGAACAAAACCGACAGCTTTGTTTTCGAAATCTCATAAAAAAGCAAAGTAACCAAACCGGCCGCCTTTTGAAAGTTCATGACAGAACAAAATTCCACCACCACTGAGATTACATAACCTAAAAATAAGCAGCCATCAGTGAAATCTTATGATATAACGAAACTGAATGCCATTGTCTTCAAATTGTGGTAAGAATTTCCAAACCGGCCGTCAGTTAAATCTAGAGACAGAATAAAACCATCCGCTTTTGTCTTTGAAATCTCAAAAGAGAGCAAAGTAATCAAACCGGCCATCTTTTGAAAATTCTTAACACAACAAAATCCCACCACCACTGAGATTGTGTAGCCTAAAAAAAAGGCCATCAGTTAAATCTAGAAACAGAACAAAACCGGCTGCCTTTGTCTTCGAAATATCATAAAAAAAGGGAAATATCCAAACCAGCCATCATTTGAAAGTTCATGACAGAACAAAATCCCACCACCATTGAGATTGCGTAACCTAAAAAAAAAGGCCATCAGTGAAATTTCATGATATAACAAAATCGACTGCCATTGTCTTCAAAATCTGGTAAGAAAGAACAAAGTATCCAAATCAGCTGTCTTTTGAAAGTTCATGACAGAACAAAATCCCACCACCACTGAAATTGTGTAACCTAAAAACAGCCATGAGTGAAATCTCATGATATAACGAAACTGAACGCCTTTATCTTCAAAATCTAGTAAGAGAGAGAAGTAACCAAGAAACTGGACGACTTTTGAAAGTTTATGGCAGAACAAAATCCAACCAACCCTGAGATAGCGTGTACTAAGAAAACCGGCCATTAGTTAAATCAAGAGACAGAACAAAACCGACAGCTTTGTTTTCGAACTCTCATAAAAAAGCAAAGTAACCAAACCGGCCGTCTTTTGAAAGTTCATGACAGAACAAAATCCCACCACCACTGAGATTACATAACCTAAAAAAACTGGCCGTCAGTGAAATCTCATGATATAATTAAACCGACCACCTGTATCTTCCTTTATCAGAACAAAATTGACTGTTTTTGTCTTTGAAAAAAGCAAGGTAACCAAACCAGCCGTCTTTTGAAAGTTCATGACAGAACAAAATCCCACCACCGCTGAGATTGCATAACCTAAAAAAAATGCCATCAGTGAAATCTCATGATATTACGAAACTGACTGCCATTGTCTTCAAATTCTGGTAAGAATTTCCAAACTGGCCGTCAGTTAAATGTAGAGACAGAACAAAACTGACTGCTTTTGTCTTCTAAATCTCAAAAGAGAGCGAAGTAATCAAACCGGCCGTCTTTAGAAAATTCTTAACACAACAAAATCCCACCACCATTGAGATTGCGTAACCTAAAAAAAACGGCCATCAGTTAAATCTAGAGACAGAACAAAACCGACCGCCTTTGTCTTCGAAATCGCATAAGAGAGCGAAGTAACCAAACTGCATGTCTTTTGAAAGTTTCATGTTTCGGTCCCAAACAGAAATATAGAATGCACTGCGGCATGAAGCATGTCACCATTGTTGAGATTTATATTTCTACGTAAGAGGGTCTATGGTTGGAAAGATGTTTGGGAAGCCCTGTAGCGGTCAACCTGAAGCTTTCACCTGCACACCCACTGAAGCTAAGCAAGGTTGAGCCCTGTCTGAATCTGGAAGGGAGACCTTCTGAGAGACTGGGTAGCTGCTGGAAGAGGTGTTAGAGAGGCCTGCGGTCTGATCAACCTGTGGCCTGAGTGGGTCCTAACGCCCCAGTACAGTTGCAATAAGCTGTACTGCATAAAGGGTGTCACCCTGGTGTAAAAAAGCCCATACAGCACATCACATACTGCCCAACGCCCCAGTACAATCGCCATAAACTGTACTGAATAAAGGGTTAAAATAAACCCCAGAAAATAAGGGGTGTAACCCTGGGGCAAAAATAATCCCTACATCACATACCATGCAGTTTAGTTAGTTTCACATCACAAATGATATACTACTTTAATTAGTTCTTACAACTTATATGGAAGCACTCTATTTTTTTCATTACTATTTTTAATGTTTTTGAAATAAGTCTCATTTGCTCATCAAGCCTGCATTTCTTTGATCAAAAATACAGAAAATCAGTAATATTGTGAAATACTATTACAATTTAAAATATGAAAACAATGAAAACCAACCATCATTTAAATCTTGTAATGAAACAAAACTGACCATCTTTGAAATCTCGTAATTAAACAAAAGTGAGAGTTTGATTTGTTTCAAATTCAACCGTCATTGTAATCTCATAAAAGAACCGACTGTCATTGAGATCTCGTAACCGAACAAAACCGACCATCATTGAAATTTCATTAACGAACAGAACCAACCGTCATTGAAATCTCATAACAACACAAAACCACTTGAAAGACCTATCAAGCTGTCTTCAATAACTGGGAGAGTAAGAGTGATTCTTAGCTTTAAGAAATTTGATAACTTGCTTTTATGCTTAAGTTTGAAAGTAGGAGTAAATTTCATGAATTCTCAGCACTTAAAATAGCACTTTGAGAAACTTGATAATATGGGCCCAGATTGATTTTATTTTTGTCATTTATCTACACAAGTTGAGAATTAACAGAAGTTTAAAGCTCGTGTTTGTTTCATTTGAAGTCACCATAATGGTGATTGGTGTTTCCATTAGTTGGGCTCTTAACTCTTATAATATGTTTGTTTTTTAAATATGTTGTTTTTCACCACTGAAATAGCATGTCCTAAGAAAACCAGCCATCAGTGAAATATAAAGACAGAACAAAATAGACTGTTTTTGTCTTTGAAATCTCAAAAGAGAGCAAAGTAACCAAACCGGCCATCTTTTGAAAGTTCATGACAGAACAAAATCCCACCACCACTGAGATTGTGTGTCATAAGAAGACCAGCCATCAGTGAAATCTAGAGACAAAAAAAAAAATTGACTGATTTTGTCTTCGAAATCTCGTCAGAGAGGGCGAAGTAACCAAACCGGCCATCTTTTGAAAGTTCATGACAGAACAAAATCCAACCACCACTGAGATCGCGTAACCTAACAAAACGGCCATCAGTGAAATCTCTTGGTATAAGAAAACTGGCTGCCTTTATCTTCGAAATCTCGTAGAAAAAGCAAGGTAACCAAACCGGCCGTCTTTTGAAAGTTCATGACAGAACAAAATCCCACCACCAGTGAGATTGCGTAACCTAAAAAAATGGCCATCCGTGTCTTTAAAAATCTCAAAAGAGAGGGAAGTATCCAAACCGGCCATCGTTTGAAAAGTTCATAACACAACAAAATCCCACCACCACTGAGATAGCGTGAAATTTAGAGACAGAATAAAATCGACCACTTTTGTTTTTGAAATCTCGTAAGAGAGCGATGTAACCAACCAGGCTGTCTTTTGAAAGTTCATGACAGAACAAAGTCCCACCACCACTGAGATTGCATAACCTAAAAAAACAGCCATCAGTGAAACCTCATGATATAACTAAACCGACCGCATTTGTCTTCAAAATCTGGTAAGAGAGCGAAGTAACCAAGAAACTGCACGACTTTTGAAAGTTTATGACAGAACAAAATCCAACCACCCCTGAGATAGTGTGTACTAAGAAAACCGGCCATTAGTTAAATCAAGAGACAGAACAAAACCGACAGCTTTGTTTTCGAAATCTCATAAAAAAGCAAAGTAACCAAACCGGCCGCCTTTTGAAAGTTCATGACAGAACAAAATTCCACCACCACTGAGATTACATAACCTAAAAATAAGCAGCCATCAGTGAAATCTTATGATATAACGAAACTGAATGCCATTGTCTTCAAATTGTGGTAAGAATTTCCAAACCGGCCGTCAGTTAAATCTAGAGACAGAATAAAACCATCCGCTTTTGTCTTTAAAATCTCAAAAGAGAGCGAAGTAATCAAACCGGCCATCTTTTGAAAATTCTTAACACAACAAAATCCCACCACCACTGAGATTGCGTATCCTAAGAAAACCGGCCATCAGTTAAATCTAGAAACAGAACAGTTCCGGCTGCCTTTGTCTTCGAAATATCATAAAAAAAACAAAGCAACCAAACCGGCCGTCATTTGAAAGTTCATGACAGAACAAAATCCCACCACCATTGAGATTGCGTAACCTAAAAAAAAAAAAGGCCATCAGTGAAATTTCATGATATAACGAAACTGACTGCCATTGTCTTCAAATTCTGGTAAGAAAGAACAAAGTATCCAAATCAGCTGTCTTTTGAAAGTTCATGACAGAACAAAATCCCACCACCTCTGAGATCGCATAACCTAACAAAACCGGCCATCATTGAAATCTAACAATATAACGAAACTGACTGCCTTTGTCTTCAAATTCTTGTAAGACAAAGCGAAGTAACCAAACCAGCCGACTTTTGAAGTTCATGACAGAATAAAATCCCACCACCACTGACATAGTGTGCCTTAAGAAAACCGGCCATCAATTAAATCAAGAGACAGAACAAAACTGACTGCTTTTGTCTTCAAAATCTCAAAAGAGAGGGAAATATCCAAACCGGCCATCTTTTGGAAATTCATAATGCAACAAAATCCCACCACCACTGAGACGGCATGTCTTAAGAAAACCGGCCATCAGTGCAATTTAGAGACAGAACAAAATCGACCGCTTTTATCTTCAAAATCTCGTAAGAGAGCGATGTAAACAACCAGGCTGTCTTTTGAAAGTTCATGAGAGAACAAAATCCCACCACCACTGAAATTGTGTAACCTAAAAACAGCCATGAGTGAAATCTCATGATATAACGAAACTGAACGCCTTTATCTTCAAAATCTAGTAAGAGAGAGAAGTAACCAAGAAACTGGACGACTTTTGAAAGTTTATGGCAGAACAAAATCCAACCAACCCTGAGATAGCGTGTACTAAGAAAACCGGCCATTAGTTAAATCAAGAGACAGAACAAAACCGACAGCTTTGTTTTCGAACTCTCATAAAAAAGCAAAGTAACCAAACCGGCCGTCTTTTGAAAGTTCATGACAGAACAAAATCCCACCACCACTGAGATTACATAACCTAAAAAAACTGGCCGTCAGTGAAATCTCATGATATAATTAAACCGACCACCTGTATCTTCCTTTATCAGAACAAAATTGACTGTTTTTGTCTTTGAAAAAAGCAAGGTAACCAAACCAGCCGTCTTTTGAAAGTTCATGACAGAACAAAATCCCACCACCGCTGAGATTGCATAACCTAAAAAAAATGCCATCAGTGAAATCTCATGATATTACGAAACTGACTGCCATTGTCTTCAAATTCTGGTAAGAATTTCCAAACTGGCCTGCAGTTAAATGTAGAGACAGAACAAAACTGACTGCTTTTGTCTTCTAAATCTCAAAAGAGAGCGAAGTAATCAAACCGGCCGTCTTTAGAAAATTCTTAACACAACAAAATCCCACCACCATTGAGATTGCGTAACCTAAAAAAAACGGCCATCAGTTAAATCTAGAGACAGAACAAAACCGACCGCCTTTGTCTTCGAAATCGCATAAGAGAGCGAAGTAACCAAACTGCATGTCTTTTGAAAGTTTCATGTTTCGGTCCCAAACAGAAATATAGAATGCACTGCGGCATGAAGCATGTCACCATTGTTGAGATTTATATTTCTACGTAAGAGGGTCTATGGTTGGAAAGATGTATGGGAAGCCCTGTAGCGGTCAACCTGAAGCTTTCACCTGCACACCCACTGAAGCTAAGCAAGGTTGAGCCCTGTCTGAATCTGGAAGGGAGACCTTCTGAGAGACTGGGTAGCTGCTGGAAGAGGTGTTAGAGAGGCCTGCGGTCTGATCAACCTGTGGCCTGAGTGGGTCCTAACGCCCCAGTACAGTTGCAATAAGCTGTACTGCATAAAGGGTGTCACCCTGGTGTAAAAAAGCCCATACAGCACATCACATACTGCCCAAAGCCCCAGTACAGTTGCCATAAACTGTACTGAATAAAGGGTTAAAATAAACCCCAGAAAATAAGGGGTGTAACCCTGGGGCAAAAATAATCCCTACATCACATACCATGCAGTTTAGTTAGTTTCACATCAAAAATGATATACTACTTTAATTAGTTCTTACAACTTATATGGAAGCACTCTATTTTTTTCATTACTATTTTTAATGTTTTTGAAATAAGTCTCATTTGCTCATCAAGCCTGCATTTCTTTGATCAAAAATACAGAAAATCATTAATATTGTGAAATACTATTACAATTTAAAATATGAAAACAATGAAAACCAACCATCATTTAAATCTTGTAATGAAACAAAACTGACCATCTTTGAAATCTCGTAATTAAACAAAAGTGAGAGTTTGATTTGTTTCAAATTCAACCGTCATTGTAATCTCATAAAAGAACCCGACCGACTGTCATTGAGATCTCGTAACCGAACAAAACCGACCATCATTGAAATTTCATTAACGAACAGAACCAACCGTCATTGAAATCTCATAACAACACAAAACCACTTGAGAGACCTATCAAGCTGTCTTCAATAACTGGGAGAGTAAGAGTGATTCTTAGCTTTAAGAAATTTGATAACTTGCTTTTATGCTTAAGTTTGAAAGTAGGAGTAAATTTCATGAATTCTCAGCACTTAAAATAGCACTTTGAGAAACTTGATAATATGGGCCCAGATTGATTTTATTTTTGTCATTTATCTACACAAGTTGAGAATTAACAGAAGTTTAAAGCTCGTGTTTGTTTCATTTGAAGTCACCATAATGGTGATTGGTGTTTCCATTAGTTGGGCTCTTAACTCTTATAATATGTTTGTTTTTTAAATATGTTGTTTTTCACCACTGAAATAGCATGTCCTAAGAAAACCAGCCATCAGTGAAATATAAAGACAGAACAAAATAGACTGTTTTTGTCTTTGAAATCTCAAAAGAGAGCAAAGTAACCAAACCGGCCATCTTTTGAAAGTTCATGACAGAACAAAATCCCACCACCACTGAGATTGTGTGTCATAAGAAGACCAGCCATCAGTGAAATCTAGAGACAAAAAAAAAAATTGACTGATTTTGTCTTCGAAATCTCGTCAGAGAGGGCGAAGTAACCAAACCGGCCATCTTTTGAAAGTTCATGACAGAACAAAATCCAACCACCACTGAGATCGCGTAACCTAACAAAACGGCCATCAGTGAAATCTCTTGGTATAAGAAAACTGGCTTCCTTTATCTTCGAAATCTCGTAGAAAAAGCAAGGTAACCAAACCGGCCGTCTTTTGAAAGTTCATGACAGAACAAAATCCCACCACCACTGAGATTGCGTAACCTAAAAAAATGGCCATCCGTGTCTTTAAAAATCTCAAAAGAGAGGGAAGTATCCAAACCGGCCATCGTTTGAAAAGTTCATAACACAACAAAATCCCACCACCACTGAGATAGCGTGAAATTTAGAGACAGAATAAAATCGACCACTTTTGTTTTTGAAATCTCGTAAGAGAGCGATGTAACCAACCAGGCTGTCTTTTGAAAGTTCATGACAGAACAAAGTCCCACCACCACTGAGATTGCATAACCTAAAAAAACAGCCATCAGTGAAACCTCATGATATAACTAAACCGACCGCATTTGTCTTCAAAATCTGGTAAGAGAGCGAAGTAACCAAGAAACTGCACGACTTTTGAAAGTTTATGACAGAACAAAATCCAACCACCCCTGAGATAGTGTGTACTAAGAAAACCGGCCATTAGTTAAATCAAGAGACAGAACAAAACCGACAGCTTTGTTTTCGAAATCTCATAAAAAAGCAAAGTAACCAAACCGGCCGCCTTTTGAAAGTTCATGACAGAACAAAATTCCACCACCACTGAGATTACATAACCTAAAAATAAGCAGCCATCAGTGAAATCTTATGATATAACGAAACTGAATGCCATTGTCTTCAAATTGTGGTAAGAATTTCCAAACCGGCCGTCAGTTAAATCTAGAGACAGAATAAAACCATCCGCTTTTGTCTTTAAAATCTCAAAAGAGAGCGAAGTAATCAAACCGGCCATCTTTTGAAAATTCTTAACACAACAAAATCCCACCACCACTGAGATTGCGTATCCTAAGAAAACCGGCCATCAGTTAAATATAGAAACAGAACAGTTCCGGCTGCCTTTGTCTTCGAAATATCATAAAAAAAACAAAGCAACCAAACCAGCCGTCATTTGAAAGTTCATGACAGAACAAAATCCCACCACCATTGAGATTGCGTAACCTAAAAAAAAAAAGGCCATCAGTGAAATTTCATGATATAACGAAACTGACTGCCATTGTCTTCAAATTCTGGTAAGAAAGAACAAAGTATCCAAATCAGCTGTCTTTTGAAAGTTCATGACAGAACAAAATCCCACCACCACTGAAATTGTGTAACCTAAAAACAGCCATGAGTGAAATCTCATGATATAACGAAACTGAACGCCTTTATCTTCAAAATCTAGTAAGAGAGAGAAGTAACCAAGAAACTGGACGACTTTTGAAAGTTTATGGCAGAACAAAATCCAACCAACCCTGAGATAGCGTGTACTAAGAAAACCGGCCATTAGTTAAATCAAGAGACAGAACAAAACCGACAGCTTTGTTTTCGAACTCTCATAAAAAAGCAAAGTAACCAAACCGGCCGTCTTTTGAAAGTTCATGACAGAACAAAATCCCACCACCACTGAGATTACATAACCTAAAAAAACTGGCCGTCAGTGAAATCTCATGATATAATTAAACCGACCACCTGTATCTTCCTTTATCAGAACAAAATTGACTGTTTTTGTCTTTGAAAAAAGCAAGGTAACCAAACCAGCCGTCTTTTGAAAGTTCATGACAGAACAAAATCCCACCACCGCTGAGATTGCATAACCTAAAAAAAATGCCATCAGTGAAATCTCATGATATTACGAAACTGACTGCCATTGTCTTCAAATTCTGGTAAGAATTTCCAAACTGGCCGTCAGTTAAATGTAGAGACAGAACAAAACTGACTGCTTTTGTCTTCTAAATCTCAAAAGAGAGCGAAGTAATCAAACCGGCCGTCTTTAGAAAATTCTTAACACAACAAAATCCCACCACCATTGAGATTGCGTAACCTAAAAAAAACGGCCATCAGTTAAATCTAGAGACAGAACAAAACCGACCGCCTTTGTCTTCGAAATCGCATAAGAGAGCGAAGTAACCAAACTGCATGTCTTTTGAAAGTTTCATGTTTCGGTCCCAAACAGAAATATAGAATGCACTGCGGCATGAAGCATGTCACCATTGTTGAGATTTATATTTCTACGTAAGAGGGTCTATGGTTGGAAAGATGTTTGGGAAGCCCTGTAGCGGTCAACCTGAAGCTTTCACCTGCACACCCACTGAAGCTAAGCAAGGTTGAGCCCTGTCTGAATCTGGAAGGGAGACCTTCTGAGAGACTGGGTAGCTGCTGGAAGAGGTGTTAGAGAGGCCTGCGGTCTGATCAACCTGTGGCCTGAGTGGGTCCTAACGCCCCAGTACAGTTGCAATAAGCTGTACTGCATAAAGGGTGTCACCCTGGTGTAAAAAAGCCCATACAGCACATCACATACTGCCCAACGCCCCAGTACAATCGCCATAAACTGTACTGAATAAAGGGTTAAAATAAACCCCAGAAAATAAGGGGTGTAACCCTGGGGCAAAAATAATCCCTACATCACATACCATGCAGTTTAGTTAGTTTCACATCACAAATGATATACTACTTTAATTAGTTCTTACAACTTATATGGAAGCACTCTATTTTTTTCATTACTATTTTTAATGTTTTTGAAATAAGTCTCATTTGCTCATCAAGCCTGCATTTCTTTGATCAAAAATACAGAAAATCAGTAATATTGTGAAATACTATTACAATTTAAAATATGAAAACAATGAAAACCAACCATCATTTAAATCTTGTAATGAAACAAAACTGACCATCTTTGAAATCTCATAATTAAACAAAAGTGAGAGTTTGATTTGTTTCAAATTCAACCGTCATTGTAATCTCATAAAAGAACCGACTGTCATTGAGATCTCGTAACCGAACAAAACCGACCATCATTGAAATTTCATTAACGAACAGAACCAACCGTCATTGAAATCTCATAACAACACAAAACCACTTGAAAGACCTATCAAGCTGTCTTCAATAACTGGGAGAGTAAGAGTGATTCTTAGCTTTAAGAAATTTGATAACTTGCTTTTATGCTTAAGTTTGAAAGTAGGAGTAAATTTCATGAATTCTCAGCACTTAAAATAGCACTTTGAGAAACTTGATAATATGGGCCCAGATTGATTTTATTTTTGTCATTTATCTACACAAGTTGAGAATTAACAGAAGTTTAAAGCTCGTGTTTGTTTCATTTGAAGTCACCATAATGGTGATTGGTGTTTCCATTAGTTGGGCTCTTAACTCTTATAATATGTTTGTTTTTTAAATATGTTGTTTTTCACCACTGAAATAGCATGTCCTAAGAAAACCAGCCATCAGTGAAATATAAAGACAGAACAAAATAGACTGTTTTTGTCTTTGAAATCTCAAAAGAGAGCAAAGTAACCAAACCGGCCATCTTTTGAAAGTTCATGACAGAACAAAATCCCACCACCACTGAGATTGTGTGTCATAAGAAGACCAGCCATCAGTGAAATCTAGAGACAAAAAAAAAAAATTGACTGATTTTGTCTTCGAAATCTCGTCAGAGAGGGCGAAGTAACCAAACCGGCCATCTTTTGAAAGTTCATGACAGAACAAAATCCAACCACCACTGAGATCGCGTAACCTAACAAAACGGCCATCAGTGAAATCTCTTGGTATAAGAAAACTGGCTGCCTTTATCTTCGAAATCTCGTAGAAAAAGCAAGGTAACCAAACCGGCCGTCTTTTGAAAGTTCATGACAGAACAAAATCCCACCACCAGTGAGATTGCGTAACCTAAAAAAATGGCCATCCGTGTCTTTAAAAATCTCAAAAGAGAGGGAAGTATCCAAACCGGCCATCGTTTGAAAAGTTCATAACACAACAAAATCCCACCACCACTGAGATAGCGTGAAATTTAGAGACAGAATAAAATCGACCACTTTTGTTTTTGAAATCTCGTAAGAGAGCGATGTAACCAACCAGGCTGTCTTTTGAAAGTTCATGACAGAACAAAGTCCCACCACCACTGAGATTGCATAACCTAAAAAAACAGCCATCAGTGAAACCTCATGATATAACTAAACCGACCGCATTTGTCTTCAAAATCTGGTAAGAGAGCGAAGTAACCAAGAAACTGCACGACTTTTGAAAGTTTATGACAGAACAAAATCCAACCACCCCTGAGATAGTGTGTACTAAGAAAACCGGCCATTAGTTAAATCAAGAGACAGAACAAAACCGACAGCTTTGTTTTCGAAATCTCATAAAAAAGCAAAGTAACCAAACCGGCCGCCTTTTGAAAGTTCATGACAGAACAAAATTCCACCACCACTGAGATTACATAACCTAAAAATAAGCAGCCATCAGTGAAATCTTATGATATAACGAAACTGAATGCCATTGTCTTCAAATTGTGGTAAGAATTTCCAAACCGGCCGTCAGTTAAATCTAGAGACAGAATAAAACCATCCGCTTTTGTCTTTAAAATCTCAAAAGAGAGCGAAGTAATCAAACCGGCCATCTTTTGAAAATTCTTAACACAACAAAATCCCACCACCACTGAGATTGCGTATCCTAAGAAAACCGGCCATCAGTTAAATCTAGAAACAGAACAGTTCCGGCTGCCTTTGTCTTCGAAATATCATAAAAAAAACAAAGCAACCAAACCGGCCGTCATTTGAAAGTTCATGACAGAACAAAATCCCACCACCATTGAGATTGCGTAACCTAAAAAAAAAAAGGCCATCAGTGAAATTTCATGATATAACGAAACTGACTGCCATTGTCTTCAAATTCTGGTAAGAAAGAACAAAGTATCCAAATCAGCTGTCTTTTGAAAGTTCATGACAGAACAAAATCCCACCACCTCTGAGATCGCATAACCTAACAAAACCGGCCATCATTGAAATCTAACAATATAACGAAACTGACTGCCTTTGTCTTCAAATTCTTGTAAGACAAAGCGAAGTAACCAAACCAGCCGACTTTTGAAGTTCATGACAGAATAAAATCCCACCACCACTGACATAGTGTGCCTTAAGAAAACCGGCCATCAATTAAATCAAGAGACAGAACAAAACTGACTGCTTTTGTCTTCAAAATCTCAAAAGAGAGGGAAATATCCAAACCGGCCATCTTTTGGAAATTCATAATGCAACAAAATCCCACCACCACTGAGACGGCATGTCTTAAGAAAACCGGCCATCAGTGCAATTTAGAGACAGAACAAAATCGACCGCTTTTATCTTCAAAATCTCGTAAGAGAGCGATGTAAACAACCAGGCTGTCTTTTGAAAGTTCATGAGAGAACAAAATCCCACCACCACTGAAATTGTGTAACCTAAAAACAGCCATGAGTGAAATCTCATGATATAACGAAACTGAACGCCTTTATCTTCAAAATCTAGTAAGAGAGAGAAGTAACCAAGAAACTGGACGACTTTTGAAAGTTTATGGCAGAACAAAATCCAACCAACCCTGAGATAGCGTGTACTAAGAAAACCGGCCATTAGTTAAATCAAGAGACAGAACAAAACCGACAGCTTTGTTTTCGAACTCTCATAAAAAAGCAAAGTAACCAAACCGGCCGTCTTTTGAAAGTTCATGACAGAACAAAATCCCACCACCACTGAGATTACATAACCTAAAAAAACTGGCCGTCAGTGAAATCTCATGATATAATTAAACCGACCACCTGTATCTTCCTTTATCAGAACAAAATTGACTGTTTTTGTCTTTGAAAAAAGCAAGGTAACCAAACCAGCCGTCTTTTGAAAGTTCATGACAGAACAAAATCCCACCACCGCTGAGATTGCATAACCTAAAAAAAATGCCATCAGTGAAATCTCATGATATTACGAAACTGACTGCCATTGTCTTCAAATTCTGGTAAGAATTTCCAAACTGGCCTGCAGTTAAATGTAGAGACAGAACAAAACTGACTGCTTTTGTCTTCTAAATCTCAAAAGAGAGCGAAGTAATCAAACCGGCCGTCTTTAGAAAATTCTTAACACAACAAAATCCCACCACCATTGAGATTGCGTAACCTAAAAAAAACGGCCATCAGTTAAATCTAGAGACAGAACAAAACCGACCGCCTTTGTCTTCGAAATCGCATAAGAGAGCGAAGTAACCAAACTGCATGTCTTTTGAAAGTTTCATGTTTCGGTCCCAAACAGAAATATAGAATGCACTGCGGCATGAAGCATGTCACCATTGTTGAGATTTATATTTCTACGTAAGAGGGTCTATGGTTGGAAAGATGTATGGGAAGCCCTGTAGCGGTCAACCTGAAGCTTTCACCTGCACACCCACTGAAGCTAAGCAAGGTTGAGCCCTGTCTGAATCTGGAAGGGAGACCTTCTGAGAGACTGGGTAGCTGCTGGAAGAGGTGTTAGAGAGGCCTGCGGTCTGATCAACCTGTGGCCTGAGTGGGTCCTAACGCCCCAGTACAGTTGCAATAAGCTGTACTGCATAAAGGGTGTCACCCTGGTGTAAAAAAGCCCATACAGCACATCACATACTGCCCAAAGCCCCAGTACAGTTGCCATAAACTGTACTGAATAAAGGGTTAAAATAAACCCCAGAAAATAAGGGGTGTAACCCTGGGGCAAAAATAATCCCTACATCACATACCATGCAGTTTAGTTAGTTTCACATCAAAAATGATATACTACTTTAATTAGTTCTTACAACTTATATGGAAGCACTCTATTTTTTTCATTACTATTTTTAATGTTTTTGAAATAAGTCTCATTTGCTCATCAAGCCTGCATTTCTTTGATCAAAAATACAGAAAATCATTAATATTGTGAAATACTATTACAATTTAAAATATGAAAACAATGAAAACCAACCATCATTTAAATCTTGTAATGAAACAAAACTGACCATCTTTGAAATCTCGTAATTAAACAAAAGTGAGAGTTTGATTTGTTTCAAATTCAACCGTCATTGTAATCTCATAAAAGAACCCGACCGACTGTCATTGAGATCTCGTAACCGAACAAAACCGACCATCATTGAAATTTCATTAACGAACAGAACCAACCGTCATTGAAATCTCATAACAACACAAAACCACTTGAGAGACCTATCAAGCTGTCTTCAATAACTGGGAGAGTAAGAGTGATTCTTAGCTTTAAGAAATTTGATAACTTGCTTTTATGCTTAAGTTTGAAAGTAGGAGTAAATTTCATGAATTCTCAGCACTTAAAATAGCACTTTGAGAAACTTGATAATATGGGCCCAGATTGATTTTATTTTTGTCATTTATCTACACAAGTTGAGAATTAACAGAAGTTTAAAGCTCGTGTTTGTTTCATTTGAAGTCACCATAATGGTGATTGGTGTTTCCATTAGTTGGGCTCTTAACTCTTATAATATGTTTGTTTTTTAAATATGTTGTTTTTCACCACTGAAATAGCATGTCCTAAGAAAACCAGCCATCAGTGAAATATAAAGACAGAACAAAATAGACTGTTTTTGTCTTTGAAATCTCAAAAGAGAGCAAAGTAACCAAACCGGCCATCTTTTGAAAGTTCATGACAGAACAAAATCCCACCACCACTGAGATTGTGTGTCATAAGAAGACCAGCCATCAGTGAAATCTAGAGACAAAAAAAAAATTGACTGATTTTGTCTTCGAAATCTCGTCAGAGAGGGCGAAGTAACCAAACCGGCCATCTTTTGAAAGTTCATGACAGAACAAAATCCAACCACCACTGAGATCGCGTAACCTAACAAAACGGCCATCAGTGAAATCTCTTGGTATAAGAAAACTGGCTGCCTTTATCTTCGAAATCTCGTAGAAAAAGCAAGGTAACCAAACCGGCCGTCTTTTGAAAGTTCATGACAGAACAAAATCCCACCACCACTGAGATTGCGTAACCTAAAAAAATGGCCATCCGTGTCTTTAAAAATCTCAAAAGAGAGGGAAGTATCCAAACCGGCCATCGTTTGAAAAGTTCATAACACAACAAAATCCCACCACCACTGAGATAGCGTGAAATTTAGAGACAGAATAAAATCGACCACTTTTGTTTTTGAAATCTCGTAAGAGAGCGATGTAACCAACCAGGCTGTCTTTTGAAAGTTCATGACAGAACAAAGTCCCACCACCACTGAGATTGCATAACCTAAAAAAACAGCCATCAGTGAAACCTCATGATATAACTAAACCGACCGCATTTGTCTTCAAAATCTGGTAAGAGAGCGAAGTAACCAAGAAACTGCACGACTTTTGAAAGTTTATGACAGAACAAAATCCAACCACCCCTGAGATAGTGTGTACTAAGAAAACCGGCCATTAGTTAAATCAAGAGACAGAACAAAACCGACAGCTTTGTTTTCGAAATCTCATAAAAAAGCAAAGTAACCAAACCGGCCGCCTTTTGAAAGTTCATGACAGAACAAAATTCCACCACCACTGAGATTACATAACCTAAAAATAAGCAGCCATCAGTGAAATCTTATGATATAACGAAACTGAATGCCATTGTCTTCAAATTGTGGTAAGAATTTCCAAACCGGCCGTCAGTTAAATCTAGAGACAGAATAAAACCATCCGCTTTTGTCTTTAAAATCTCAAAAGAGAGCGAAGTAATCAAACCGGCCATCTTTTGAAAATTCTTAACACAACAAAATCCCACCACCACTGAGATTGCGTATCCTAAGAAAACCGGCCATCAGTTAAATCTAGAAACAGAACAGTTCCGGCTGCCTTTGTCTTCGAAATATCATAAAAAAAACAAAGCAACCAAACCAGCCGTCATTTGAAAGTTCATGACAGAACAAAATCCCACCACCATTGAGATTGCGTAACCTAAAAAAAAAAGGCCATCAGTGAAATTTCATGATATAACGAAACTGACTGCCATTGTCTTCAAATTCTGGTAAGAAAGAACAAAGTATCCAAATCAGCTGTCTTTTGAAAGTTCATGACAGAACAAAATCCCACCACCACTGAAATTGTGTAACCTAAAAACAGCCATGAGTGAAATCTCATGATATAACGAAACTGAACGCCTTTATCTTCAAAATCTAGTAAGAGAGAGAAGTAACCAAGAAACTGGACGACTTTTGAAAGTTTATGGCAGAACAAAATCCAACCAACCCTGAGATAGCGTGTACTAAGAAAACCAGCCATTAGTTAAATCAAGAGACAGAACAAAACCGACAGCTTTGTTTTCGAACTCTCATAAAAAAGCAAAGTAACCAAACCGGCCGTCTTTTGAAAGTTCATGACAGAACAAAATCCCACCACCACTGAGATTACATAACCTAAAAAAACTGGCCGTCAGTGAAATCTCATGATATAATTAAACCGACCACCTGTATCTTCCTTTATCAGAACAAAATTGACTGTTTTTGTCTTTGAAAAAAGCAAGGTAACCAAACCAGCCATCTTTTGAAAGTTCATGACAGAACAAAATCCCACCACCGCTGAGATTGCATAACCTAAAAAAAATGCCATCAGTGAAATCTCATGATATTACGAAACTGACTGCCATTGTCTTCAAATTCTGGTAAGAATTTCCAAACTGGCTGTCAGTTAAATGTAGAGACAGAACAAAACTGACTGCTTTTGTCTTCTAAATCTCAAAAGAGAGCGAAGTAATCAAACCGGCCGTCTTTAGAAAATTCTTAACACAACAAAATCCCACCACCATTGAGATTGCGTAACCTAAAAAAAACGGCCATCAGTTAAATCTAGAGACAGAACAAAACCGACCGCCTTTGTCTTCGAAATCGCATAAGAGAGCGAAGTAACCAAACTGCATGTCTTTTGAAAGTTTCATGTTTCGGTCCCAAACAGAAATATAGAATGCACTGCGGCATGAAGCATGTCACCATTGTTGAGATTTATATTTCTACGTAAGAGGGTCTATGGTTGGAAAGATGTTTGGGAAGCCCTGTAGCGGTCAACCTGAAGCTTTCACCTGCACACCCACTGAAGCTAAGCAAGGTTGAGCCCTGTCTGAATCTGGAAGGGAGACCTTCTGAGAGACTGGGTAGCTGCTGGAAGAGGTGTTAGAGAGGCCTGCGGTCTGATCAACCTGTGGCCTGAGTGGGTCCTAACGCCCCAGTACAGTTGCAATAAGCTGTACTGCATAAAGGGTGTCACCCTGGTGTAAAAAAGCCCATACAGCACATCACATACTGCCCAACGCCCCAGTACAATCGCCATAAACTGTACTGAATAAAGGGTTAAAATAAACCCCAGAAAATAAGGGGTGTAACCCTGGGGCAAAAATAATCCCTACATCACATACCATGCAGTTTAGTTAGTTTCACATCACAAATGATATACTACTTTAATTAGTTCTTACAACTTATATGGAAGCACTCTATTTTTTTCATTACTATTTTTAATGTTTTTGAAATAAGTCTCATTTGCTCATCAAGCCTGCATTTCTTTGATCAAAAATACAGAAAATCAGTAATATTGTGAAATACTATTACAATTTAAAATATGAAAACAATGAAAACCAACCATCATTTAAATCTTGTAATGAAACAAAACTGACCATCTTTGAAATCTCGTAATTAAACAAAAGTGAGAGTTTGATTTGTTTCAAATTCAACCGTCATTGTAATCTCATAAAAGAACCCGACCGACTGTCATTGAGATCTCGTAACCGAACAAAACCGACCATCATTGAAATTTCATTAACGAACAGAACCAACCGTCATTGAAATCTCATAACAACACAAAACCACTTGAAAGACCTATCAAGCTGTCTTCAATAACTGGGAGAGTAAGAGTGATTCTTAGCTTTAAGAAATTTGATAACTTGCTTTTATGCTTAAGTTTGAAAGTAGGAGTAAATTTCATGAATTCTCAGCACTTAAAATAGCACTTTGAGAAACTTGATAATATGGGCCCAGATTGATTTTATTTTTGTCATTTATCTACACAAGTTGAGAATTAACAGAAGTTTAAAGCTCGTGTTTGTTTCATTTGAAGTCACCATAATGGTGATTGGTGTTTCCATTAGTTGGGCTCTTAACTCTTATAATATGTTTGTTTTTTAAATATGTTGTTTTTCACCACTGAAATAGCATGTCCTAAGAAAACCAGCCATCAGTGAAATATAAAGACAGAACAAAATAGACTGTTTTTGTCTTTGAAATCTCAAAAGAGAGCAAAGTAACCAAACCGGCCATCTTTTGAAAGTTCATGACAGAACAAAATCCCACCACCACTGAGATTGTGTGTCATAAGAAGACCAGCCATCAGTGAAATCTAGAGACAAAAAAAAATTGACTGATTTTGTCTTCGAAATCTCGTCAGAGAGGGCGAAGTAACCAAACCGGCCATCTTTTGAAAGTTCATGACAGAACAAAATCCAACCACCACTGAGATCGCGTAACCTAACAAAACGGCCATCAGTGAAATCTCTTGGTATAAGAAAACTGGCTGCCTTTATCTTCGAAATCTCGTAGAAAAAGCAAGGTAACCAAACCGGCCGTCTTTTGAAAGTTCATGACAGAACAAAATCCCACCACCAGTGAGATTGCGTAACCTAAAAAAATGGCCATCCGTGTCTTTAAAAATCTCAAAAGAGAGGGAAGTATCCAAACCGGCCATCGTTTGAAAAGTTCATAACACAACAAAATCCCACCACCACTGAGATAGCGTGAAATTTAGAGACAGAATAAAATCGACCACTTTTGTTTTTGAAATCTCGTAAGAGAGCGATGTAACCAACCAGGCTGTCTTTTGAAAGTTCATGACAGAACAAAGTCCCACCACCACTGAGATTGCATAACCTAAAAAAACAGCCATCAGTGAAACCTCATGATATAACTAAACCGACCGCATTTGTCTTCAAAATCTGGTAAGAGAGCGAAGTAACCAAGAAACTGCACGACTTTTGAAAGTTTATGACAGAACAAAATCCAACCACCCCTGAGATAGTGTGTACTAAGAAAACCGGCCATTAGTTAAATCAAGAGACAGAACAAAACCGACAGCTTTGTTTTCGAAATCTCATAAAAAAGCAAAGTAACCAAACCGGCCGCCTTTTGAAAGTTCATGACAGAACAAAATTCCACCACCACTGAGATTACATAACCTAAAAATAAGCAGCCATCAGTGAAATCTTATGATATAACGAAACTGAATGCCATTGTCTTCAAATTGTGGTAAGAATTTCCAAACCGGCCGTCAGTTAAATCTAGAGACAGAATAAAACCATCCGCTTTTGTCTTTAAAATCTCAAAAGAGAGCGAAGTAATCAAACCGGCCATCTTTTGAAAATTCTTAACACAACAAAATCCCACCACCACTGAGATTGCGTATCCTAAGAAAACCGGCCATCAGTTAAATCTAGAAACAGAACAGTTCCGGCTGCCTTTGTCTTCGAAATATCATAAAAAAAACAAAGCAACCAAACCGGCCGTCATTTGAAAGTTCATGACAGAACAAAATCCCACCACCATTGAGATTGCGTAACCTAAAAAAAAAAAGGCCATCAGTGAAATTTCATGATATAACGAAACTGACTGCCATTGTCTTCAAATTCTGGTAAGAAAGAACAAAGTATCCAAATCAGCTGTCTTTTGAAAGTTCATGACAGAACAAAATCCCACCACCTCTGAGATCGCATAACCTAACAAAACCGGCCATCATTGAAATCTAACAATATAACGAAACTGACTGCCTTTGTCTTCAAATTCTTGTAAGACAAAGCGAAGTAACCAAACCAGCCGACTTTTGAAGTTCATGACAGAATAAAATCCCACCACCACTGACATAGTGTGCCTTAAGAAAACCGGCCATCAATTAAATCAAGAGACAGAACAAAACTGACTGCTTTTGTCTTCAAAATCTCAAAAGAGAGGGAAATATCCAAACCGGCCATCTTTTGGAAATTCATAATGCAACAAAATCCCACCACCACTGAGACGGCATGTCTTAAGAAAACCGGCCATCAGTGCAATTTAGAGACAGAACAAAATCGACCGCTTTTATCTTCAAAATCTCGTAAGAGAGCGATGTAAACAACCAGGCTGTCTTTTGAAAGTTCATGAGAGAACAAAATCCCACCACCACTGAAATTGTGTAACCTAAAAACAGCCATGAGTGAAATCTCATGATATAACGAAACTGAACGCCTTTATCTTCAAAATCTAGTAAGAGAGAGAAGTAACCAAGAAACTGGACGACTTTTGAAAGTTTATGGCAGAACAAAATCCAACCAACCCTGAGATAGCGTGTACTAAGAAAACCGGCCATTAGTTAAATCAAGAGACAGAACAAAACCGACAGCTTTGTTTTCGAACTCTCATAAAAAAGCAAAGTAACCAAACCGGCCGTCTTTTGAAAGTTCATGACAGAACAAAATCCCACCACCACTGAGATTACATAACCTAAAAAAACTGGCCGTCAGTGAAATCTCATGATATAATTAAACCGACCACCTGTATCTTCCTTTATCAGAACAAAATTGACTGTTTTTGTCTTTGAAAAAAGCAAGGTAACCAAACCAGCCGTCTTTTGAAAGTTCATGACAGAACAAAATCCCACCACCGCTGAGATTGCATAACCTAAAAAAAATGCCATCAGTGAAATCTCATGATATTACGAAACTGACTGCCATTGTCTTCAAATTCTGGTAAGAATTTCCAAACTGGCCTGCAGTTAAATGTAGAGACAGAACAAAACTGACTGCTTTTGTCTTCTAAATCTCAAAAGAGAGCGAAGTAATCAAACCGGCCGTCTTTAGAAAATTCTTAACACAACAAAATCCCACCACCATTGAGATTGCGTAACCTAAAAAAAACGGCCATCAGTTAAATCTAGAGACAGAACAAAACCGACCGCCTTTGTCTTCGAAATCGCATAAGAGAGCGAAGTAACCAAACTGCATGTCTTTTGAAAGTTTCATGTTTCGGTCCCAAACAGAAATATAGAATGCACTGCGGCATGAAGCATGTCACCATTGTTGAGATTTATATTTCTACGTAAGAGGGTCTATGGTTGGAAAGATGTATGGGAAGCCCTGTAGCGGTCAACCTGAAGCTTTCACCTGCACACCCACTGAAGCTAAGCAAGGTTGAGCCCTGTCTGAATCTGGAAGGGAGACCTTCTGAGAGACTGGGTAGCTGCTGGAAGAGGTGTTAGAGAGGCCTGCGGTCTGATCAACCTGTGGCCTGAGTGGGTCCTAACGCCCCAGTACAGTTGCAATAAGCTGTACTGCATAAAGGGTGTCACCCTGGTGTAAAAAAGCCCATACAGCACATCACATACTGCCCAAAGCCCCAGTACAGTCGCCATAAACTGTACTGAATAAAGGGTTAAAATAAACCCCAGAAAATAAGGGGTGTAACCCTGGGGCAAAAATAATCCCTACATCACATACCATGCAGTTTAGTTAGTTTCACATCACAAATGATATACTACTTTAATTAGGTCTTACAACTTATATGGAAGCACTCTATTTTTTTCATTACTATTTTTAATGTTTTTGAAATAAGTCTCATTTGCTCATCAAGCCTGCATTTCTTTGATCAAAAATACAGAAAATCATTAATATTGTGAAATACTATTACAATTTAAAATATGAAAACAATGAAAACCAACCATCATTTAAATCTTGTAATGAAACAAAACTGACCATCTTTGAAATCTCGTAATTAAACAAAAGTGAGAGTTTGATTTGTTTCAAATTCAACCGTCATTGTAATCTCATAAAAGAACCCGACCGACTGTCATTGAGATCTCGTAACCGAACAAAACCGACCATCATTGAAATTTCATTAACGAACAGAACCAACCGTCATTGAAATCTCATAACAACACAAAACCACTTGAGAGACCTATCAAGCTGTCTTCAATAACTGGGAGAGTAAGAGTGATTCTTAGCTTTAAGAAATTTGATAACTTGCTTTTATGCTTAAGTTTGAAAGTAGGAGTAAATTTCATGAATTCTCAGCACTTAAAATAGCACTTTGAGAAACTTGATAATATGGGCCCAGATTGATTTTATTTTTGTCATTTATCTACACAAGTTGAGAATTAACAGAAGTTTAAAGCTCGTGTTTGTTTCATTTGAAGTCACCATAATGGTGATTGGTGTTTCCATTAGTTGGGCTCTTAACTCTTATAATATGTTTGTTTTTTAAATATGTTGTTTTTCACCACTGAAATAGCATGTCCTAAGAAAACCAGCCATCAGTGAAATATAAAGACAGAACAAAATAGACTGTTTTTGTCTTTGAAATCTCAAAAGAGAGCAAAGTAACCAAACCGGCCATCTTTTGAAAGTTCATGACAGAACAAAATCCCACCACCACTGAGATTGTGTGTCATAAGAAGACCAGCCATCAGTGAAATCTAGAGACAAAAAAAAAATTGACTGATTTTGTCTTCGAAATCTCGTCAGAGAGGGCGAAGTAACCAAACCGGCCATCTTTTGAAAGTTCATGACAGAACAAAATCCAACCACCACTGAGATCGCGTAACCTAACAAAACGGCCATCAGTGAAATCTCTTGGTATAAGAAAACTGGCTGCCTTTATCTTCGAAATCTCGTAGAAAAAGCAAGGTAACCAAACCGGCCGTCTTTTGAAAGTTCATGACAGAACAAAATCCCACCACCACTGAGATTGCGTAACCTAAAAAAATGGCCATCCGTGTCTTTAAAAATCTCAAAAGAGAGGGAAGTATCCAAACCGGCCATCGTTTGAAAAGTTCATAACACAACAAAATCCCACCACCACTGAGATAGCGTGAAATTTAGAGACAGAATAAAATCGACCACTTTTGTTTTTGAAATCTCGTAAGAGAGCGATGTAACCAACCAGGCTGTCTTTTGAAAGTTCATGACAGAACAAAGTCCCACCACCACTGAGATTGCATAACCTAAAAAAACAGCCATCAGTGAAACCTCATGATATAACTAAACCGACCGCATTTGTCTTCAAAATCTGGTAAGAGAGCGAAGTAACCAAGAAACTGCACGACTTTTGAAAGTTCATGACAGAACAAAATCCCACCACCACTGAGATTGCGTAACATAATAAAAAAAGGCCAACAGTTAAATCAAGAGACAGAACAAAACTGACTGCCATTGTCTTCAAATTCTGGTAAGAAAGAACAAAGTATCCAAATCAGCTGTCTTTTGAAAGTTCATGACAGAACAAAATCCCACCACCAGTGAGATCGCATAACCTAACAAAACCGGCCATCATTGAAATCTAACAATATAACGAAACTGACTGCCTTTGTCTTCAAATTCTTGTAAGACAAAGCGAAGTAACCAAACCGGCCGACTTTTGAAGTTCATAACAGAATAAAATCCCACCACCACTGAGATAACGTGCCCTAAGAAAACCGGCCATCAATTAAATCAAGAGAGAGAACAAAACTGACTGCTTTTGTCTTCAAAATCTCAAAAGAGAGGGAAGTATCCAAACCGGCCATCTTTTGGAAATTCATAATGCAACAAAATCCCACCACCACTGAGACGGCATGTCTTAAGAAAACCGGCCATCAGTGCAATTTAGAGACAGAACAAAATCGACCGCTTTTATCTTCAAAATCTCGTAAGAGAGCATTGTAAACAACCAGACTGTCTTTTGAAAGTTCATGAGAGAACAAAATCCCACCACCACTGAAATTGTGTAACCTAAAAAAACGTCCATCAGTGAAATCTCATGATATAACGAAACTGAATGCCTTTATCTTCAAAATCTAGTAAGAGAGAGAAGTAACCAAGAAACTGGACGACTTTTGAAAGTTTATGGCAGAACAAAATCCAACCAACCCTGAGATAGCGTGTACTAAGAAAACCGGCCATTAGTTAAATCAAGAGACAGAACAAAACCGACAGCTTTGTTTTCGAACTCTCATAAAAAAGCAAAGTAACCAAACCGGCCGTCTTTTGAAAGTTCATGACAGAACAAAATCCCACCACCACTGAGATTACATAACCTAAAAAAACTGGCCGTCAGTGAAATCTCATGATATAATTAAACCGACCACCTGTATCTTCCTTTATCAGAACAAAATTGACTGTTTTTGTCTTTGAAAAAAGCAAGGTAACCAAACCAGCCGTCTTTTGAAAGTTCATGACAGAACAAAATCCCACCACCGCTGAGATTGCATAACCTAAAAAAAATGCCATCAGTGAAATCTCATGATATTACGAAACTGACTGCCATTGTCTTCAAATTCTGGTAAGAATTTCCAAACTGGCCGTCAGTTAAATGTAGAGACAGAACAAAACTGACTGCTTTTGTCTTCTAAATCTCAAAAGAGAGCGAAGTAATCAAACCGGCCGTCTTTAGAAAATTCTTAACACAACAAAATCCCACCACCATTGAGATTGCGTAACCTAAAAAAAACGGCCATCAGTTAAATCTAGAGACAGAACAAAACCGACCGCCTTTGTCTTCGAAATCGCATAAGAGAGCGAAGTAACCAAACTGCATGTCTTTTGAAAGTTTCATGTTTCGGTCCCAAACAGAAATATAGAATGCACTGCGGCATGAAGCATGTCACCATTGTTGAGATTTATATTTCTACGTAAGAGGGTCTATGGTTGGAAAGATGTTTGGGAAGCCCTGTAGCGGTCAACCTGAAGCTTTCACCTGCACACCCACTGAAGCTAAGCAAGGTTGAGCCCTGTCTGAATCTGGAAGGGAGACCTTCTGAGAGACTGGGTAGCTGCTGGAAGAGGTGTTAGAGAGGCCTGCGGTCTGATCAACCTGTGGCCTGAGTGGGTCCTAACGCCCCAGTACAGTTGCAATAAGCTGTACTGCATAAAGGGTGTCACCCTGGTGTAAAAAAGCCCATACAGCACATCACATACTGCCCAACGCCCCAGTACAATTGCCATAAACTGTACTGAATAAAGGGTTAAAATAAACCCCAGAAAATAAGGGGTGTAACCCTGGGGCAAAAATAATCCCTACATCACATACCATGCAGTTTAGTTAGTTTCACATCACAAATGATATACTACTTTAATTAGTTCTTACAACTTATATGGAAGCACTCTATTTTTTTCATTACTATTTTTAATGTTTTTGAAATAAGTCTCATTTGCTCATCAAGCCTGCATTTCTTTGATCAAAAATACAGAAAATCAGTAATATTGTGAAATACTATTACAATTTAAAATATGAAAACAATGAAAACCAACCATCATTTAAATCTTGTAATGAAACAAAACTGACCATCTTTGAAATCTCGTAATTAAACAAAAGTGAGAGTTTGATTTGTTTCAAATTCAACCGTCATTGTAATCTCATAAAAGAACCCGACCGACTGTCATTGAGATCTCGTAACCGAACAAAACCGACCATCATTGAAATTTCATTAACGAACAGAACCAACCGTCATTGAAATCTCATAACAACACAAAACCACTTGAGAGACCTATCAAGCTGTCTTCAATAACTGGGAGAGTAAGAGTGATTCTTAGCTTTAAGAAATTTGATAACTTGCTTTTATGCTTAAGTTTGAAAGTAGGAGTAAATTTCATGAATTCTCAGCACTTAAAATAGCACTTTGAGAAACTTGATAATATGGGCCCAGATTGATTTTATTTTTGTCATTTATCTACACAAGTTGAGAATTAACAGAAGTTTAAAGCTCGTGTTTGTTTCATTTGAAGTCACCATAATGGTGATTGGTGTTTCCATTAGTTGGGCTCTTAACTCTTATAATATGTTTGTTTTTTAAATATGTTGTTTTTCACCACTGAAATAGCATGTCCTAAGAAAACCAGCCATCAGTGAAATATAAAGACAGAACAAAATAGACTGTTTTTGTCTTTGAAATCTCAAAAGAGAGCAAAGTAACCAAACCGGCCATCTTTTGAAAGTTCATGACAGAACAAAATCCCACCACCACTGAGATTGTGTGTCATAAGAAGACCAGCCATCAGTGAAATCTAGAGACAAAAAAAAATTGACTGATTTTGTCTTCGAAATCTCGTCAGAGAGGGCGAAGTAACCAAACCGGCCATCTTTTGAAAGTTCATGACAGAACAAAATCCAACCACCACTGAGATCGCGTAACCTAACAAAACGGCCATCAGTGAAATCTCTTGGTATAAGAAAACTGGCTGCCTTTATCTTCGAAATCTCGTAGAAAAAGCAAGGTAACCAAACCGGCCGTCTTTTGAAAGTTCATGACAGAACAAAATCCCACCACCAGTGAGATTGCGTAACCTAAAAAAATGGCCATCCGTGTCTTTAAAAATCTCAAAAGAGAGGGAAGTATCCAAACCGGCCATCGTTTGAAAAGTTCATAACACAACAAAATCCCACCACCACTGAGATAGCGTGAAATTTAGAGACAGAATAAAATCGACCACTTTTGTTTTTGAAATCTCGTAAGAGAGCGATGTAACCAACCAGGCTGTCTTTTGAAAGTTCATGACAGAACAAAGTCCCACCACCACTGAGATTGCATAACCTAAAAAAACAGCCATCAGTGAAACCTCATGATATAACTAAACCGACCGCATTTGTCTTCAAAATCTGGTAAGAGAGCGAAGTAACCAAGAAACTGCACGACTTTTGAAAGTTTATGACAGAACAAAATCCAACCACCCCTGAGATAGTGTGTACTAAGAAAACCGGCCATTAGTTAAATCAAGAGACAGAACAAAACCGACAGCTTTGTTTTCGAAATCTCATAAAAAAGCAAAGTAACCAAACCGGCCGCCTTTTGAAAGTTCATGACAGAACAAAATTCCACCACCACTGAGATTACATAACCTAAAAATAAGCAGCCATCAGTGAAATCTTATGATATAACGAAACTGAATGCCATTGTCTTCAAATTGTGGTAAGAATTTCCAAACCGGCCGTCAGTTAAATCTAGAGACAGAATAAAACCATCCGCTTTTGTCTTTAAAATCTCAAAAGAGAGCGAAGTAATCAAACCGGCCATCTTTTGAAAATTCTTAACACAACAAAATCCCACCACCACTGAGATTGCGTATCCTAAGAAAACCGGCCATCAGTTAAATCTAGAAACAGAACAGTTCCGGCTGCCTTTGTCTTCGAAATATCATAAAAAAAACAAAGCAACCAAACCGGCCGTCATTTGAAAGTTCATGACAGAACAAAATCCCACCACCATTGAGATTGCGTAACCTAAAAAAAAAAAAGGCCATCAGTGAAATTTCATGATATAACGAAACTGACTGCCATTGTCTTCAAATTCTGGTAAGAAAGAACAAAGTATCCAAATCAGCTGTCTTTTGAAAGTTCATGACAGAACAAAATCCCACCACCTCTGAGATCGCATAACCTAACAAAACCGGCCATCATTGAAATCTAACAATATAACGAAACTGACTGCCTTTGTCTTCAAATTCTTGTAAGACAAAGCGAAGTAACCAAACCAGCCGACTTTTGAAGTTCATGACAGAATAAAATCCCACCACCACTGAGATAACGTGCCCTAAGAAAACCGGCCATCAATTAAATCAAGAGAGAGAACAAAACTGACTGCTTTTGTCTTCAAAATCTCAAAAGAGAGGGAAGTATCCAAACCGGCCATCTTTTGGAAATTCATAATGCAACAAAATCCCACCACCACTGAGACGGCATGTCTTAAGAAAACCGGCCATCAGTGCAATTTAGAGACAGAACAAAATCGACCGCTTTTATCTTCAAAATCTCGTAAGAGAGCGATGTAAACAACCAGGCTGTCTTTTGAAAGTTCATGAGAGAACAAAATCCCACCACCACTGAAATTGTGTAACCTAAAAAAACGTCCATCAGTGAAATCTCATGATATAACGAAACTGAACGCCTTTATCTTCAAAATCTAGTAAGAGAGAGAAGTAACCAAGAAACTGGACGACTTTTGAAAGTTTATGGCAGAACAAAATCCAACCAACCCTGAGATAGCGTGTACTAAGAAAACCGGCCATTAGTTAAATCAAGAGACAGAACAAAACCGACAGCTTTGTTTTCGAACTCTCATAAAAAAGCAAAGTAACCAAACCGGCCGTCTTTTGAAAGTTCATGACAGAACAAAATCCCACCACCACTGAGATTACATAACCTAAAAAAACTGGCCGTCAGTGAAATCTCATGATATAATTAAACCGACCACCTGTATCTTCCTTTATCAGAACAAAATTGACTGTTTTTGTCTTTGAAAAAAGCAAGGTAACCAAACCAGCCGTCTTTTGAAAGTTCATGACAGAACAAAATCCCTCCATCGCTGAGATTGCATAACCTAAAAAACAAGGCCATCAGTGAAATCTTATGATATAACGAAACTGAATGCCATTGTCTTCAAATTGTGGTAAGAATTTCCAAACCGGCCGTCAGTTAAATGTAGAGACAGAACAAAACCGACTGCTTTTGTCTTCTAAATCTCAAAAGAGAGCAAAGTAATCAAACCGGCCATCTTTTGAAAATTCTTAACACAACAAAATCCCACCACCACTGAGATTGCGTAACCTAAAAAAAACGGCCATCAGTTAAATCTAGAAACAGAACAAAACCGGCTGCCTTTGTCTTCGATATCGCATAAGAGAGCGAAGTAACCAAACTGGATGTCTTTTGAAAGTTTCATGTTTCGGTCCCAAACAGAAATATAGAATGCACTGCGGCATGAAGCATGTCACCATTGTTGAGCTTTATATTTCTACGTAAGAGGGTCTATGGTTGGAAAGATGTTTGGGAAGCCCTGTAGCAGTCAACCTGAAGCTTTCACCTGCACACCCACTGAAGCTAAGCAAGGTTGAGCCCTGTCTGAATCTGGAAGGGAGACCTTCTGAGAGACTGGGTAGCTGCTGGAAGAGGTGTTAGAGAGGCCTGCGGTCTGATCAATCTGTGGCCTGAGTGGGTCCTAACGCCCCAGTACAGTTGCAATAAGCTGTACTGCATAAAGGGTGTCACCCTGGTGTAAAAAAGCCCATACAGCACATCACATACTGCCCAACACCCCAGTACAGTCGCCATAAACTGTACTGAATAAAGGGTTAAAATAAACCCCAGAAAATAAGGGGTGTAACCCTGGGGCAAAAATAATCCCTACATCACATACCATGCAGTTTAGTTAGTTTCACATCACAAATGATATACTACTTTAATTAGTTCTTACAACTTATATGGAAGCACTCTATTTTTTTCATTACTATTTTTAATGTTTTTGAAATAAGTCTCATATGCTCATCAAGCCTGCATTTCTTTGATCAAAAATACAGAAAATCAGTAATATTGTGAAATACTATTACAATTTAAAATATGAAAACAATGAAAACCAACCGTCATTTAAATCTTGTAATGAAACAAAACTGACCATCTTTGAAATCTCGTAATTAAACAAAAGTGAGAGTTTGATTTGTTTCAAATTCAACCGTCATTGTAATCTCATAAAAGAACCCGACCGACTGTCATTGAGATCTCGTAACCGAACAAAACCGACCATCATTGAAATTTCATTAACGAACAGAACCAACCGTCATTGAAATCTCATAACAACACAAAACCACTTGAGAGACCAATCAAGCTGTCTTCAATAATTGGGAGAGTAAGAGTGATTCTTAGCTTTAAGAAATTTGATAACTTGCTTTTATGCTTAAGTTTGAAAGTAGGAGTAAATTTCATGAATTCTCAGCACTTAAAATAGCACTTTGAGAAACTTGATAATATGGGCCCAGATTGATTTTATTTTTGTCATTTATCTACACAAGTTGAGAATTAACAGAAGTTTAAAGCTCGTGTTTGTTTCATTTGAAGTCACCATAATGGTGATGGGTGTTTCCATTAGTTGGGCTCTTAACTCTTATAATATGTTTGTTTTTTAAATATGCTGTTTTTCACCACTGAAATAGCATGTCTTAAGAAAACCAGCCATCAGTGAAATCTAAAGACAGAACAAAATAGACCATTTTAGTGATGGGAAGTTCGGATCATTTTACTGACTTAGACTTTTGAGTCTCGTTCAACAAAATGAACGAATCTTTTTTTGAGTCATTTCGTTCATTCATTAATTTTAGCAAAATGTAATTAAAATGTTACGTGTTACTTTCCCAACACATCTACTACTTATGCAAAAGTTGATCCCACTACAAACAATACAAAACTACAATGCTATAAGATTCAGAAATGATTAATTCATTCTTTACCTGGGTCTTCAGTTTATGACAAGCTGATTAAGCTCACCTCACCTCTTGTCTGACAAGTCTTCGGGTTTAAGTCATTCCTTAATGACGTGACAGGCAGTCCCATGCTAAACCAATGCATTCTGAGCCGGAAAGAGAATTGATTAGTTCTCTTCATGAGTCTTTCGGGTTTTTGAGTCGTTCCTTAAACACGAGACAGACCCATACACTAAGCCAATGCATTCTGAGCCGGAAAGAGAATTGATTAGTTCTTTTTATGAATCTTTCGGGTTTTGAGTGGTTCCTTAATCACGTGACAGACCCATACGCTATTTCTGACATTTCTGTCACTGTTTTTGTTACTGTTTCTTGAGGATCTGTGGTGTGTTATTATAAATAAATAAAGCCCTGTTATAAATAAAGTATTGATTAATTTATCTTTTTGACTGTCTATCTGTCAATAAACACTAGGCTATATAATAATATAATAATCCAAGCCTACAATACAAAGTATTTATAGCCTAGTTTGTTCATTTTTACTCCAATTTTGAGTTTGCTGTTATAATAATTGCTTTTCCTAGTCAGACTTGACATATTAGTCTAATATATGTATAAGAAGATTGCTCAAAAAGGACATAATGACATAAATTAAAAGCAAATAACATTTTCAATTTGAATTATTAATGTTAGTTTAAGACATCAAGGTTATGATAACTTCAGCTTTAACAGTTGTAACACAAACTCAAACAAAACTGGATAGTTAACGTTATTTACTAATAAATATAATGTGCTTGGGTCACACAGCATAGCGTATGGGTCTGTCACGTGATTAAAGAACGACTCAAAAACCCGAAAGACTTATAAAAAGAACTAATCAATTCTCTTTCCGGCTCAGAATGCATTGGTAGCGTATGGGTCTGTCACGTGATTAAGGAACGACTCAAAAACCCGCGTTACCAGCTTAACTTATTACTAACCACTGACTTTTTTTCTGTTAGGCCTGGGACACACTAGACGATTTTCAATTCTTAACCGATTTTAAAACTGTGGAAGAACCATAGACAAAATGATAGTTTCAACAAGGGCTGGGTATTGACACAATTTTAAGACTTCAACCCAATTTTCATTTTCAACCAACATCCAATGTCTTTTCGATATTGAAGTCTATATCATGTGCCTGATGGAAGAATATTCTCACTGTAAGCAGTTATGATTGACAGGTGATGAACATGCACAACCCAATGTCTGTTTACAGCTAAATTTGTTAAAATTTATATATTTTTTATTTATTTATTTCTAAAAATATATTTATTGACAACAAGGGCTGGGTATACACAATTTTCAAGATTCGATTCGATTTCTATTCACAAGCTTGCGATTCGATTCAATTCTGATTTGATTTGATATAGATTATTTTGGATGTATACCAGATATATCAGACATGACAAATTTTCTAGAGGAAAAAAAATCTTGCAACTAATGCTGTAAACTAAACAAGGGAGTCAGTTGGTACTACTTTACTATAATAATGAAGGTTAAAATTAACATTTATGTACAAACACTTAAATTACACTCTGTTTTTTATTATAAATAAAGTTATAATACTAACTTCAGAATTACAATCACATTTCTACTCCAACTCGTTTTTTGAAATATAAACATTTAAATCTTGGCTGTCATAACTTATTTATTCATACATGCATGAAGTATTGAAGAACTTCAAAATTATAATAAATATATAATTGTAATAAACCAGTGAGATTTTTGTAGGTAGGTTTCTTCAAGCATCTTGGAGACATTGTTGGTTGTTCTTCTGGGTTTAGTCTGTCTCAGTTTTTACTGTTTCTTCATGTAATCCCAGACAGACTCATGATGTTGAGATCAGATCTCCATGTGGAGCACCGGCTATTGTCAGACTCACTGTGCATACAAAAATCTCACTGGATTATTTCACTGCAAAGATATAAATAACTGGCTTAAAACTTTTTTTGTGTGTGTGTGTGTATATATATGTATATACAGTACAGTCCAAAAGTTTGGAACCACTAAGATTTTTAATGTTTTTAAAGGAAGTTTCGTCTGCTCACCAAGGCTACATTTATTTAATTAAAAATACAGTAAAAACAGTAATATTGTGAAATATTATTACAATTTAAAATAACTGTTTTCTATTTGAATATATTTGACAAAGTAATTTATTCCTGTGATGCAAAGCTGAATTTTCAGCATCATTACTCCAGCCTTCATTGTCACATGATCCTTCAGAAATCATTCTAATATGCTGATCTGCTGCTCAAGAAACATTTAATATGTACATTTGTACAAAATATTTGTGTACAATATTTTTTTTCAGGATTGTTCTTTTGAACTTTCTATTCATCAAATAGTGTTTATCTGAAATCTAATCTTTTGTAAAATTATAAATGTCTTTACTGCCAATTTTGATTGATTTAATGCATCCTTGCTGAATAAAAGTATTAATTTCTTTAATTTCTTTAAAAAAAATTAAAAATAAAACTTCTTACTGACCCCAAACTTTTGAACGGTAGTGTATAATGCTACAGAAGCTTTGTATTTCAGATAAATGCTGTTCTTTTGAACTTTCTATTCATCAAGGAATCCTGAAAAAAAAGTACACAACTGTTTTCAACATTGAAAATAATCATAAATGTTTATTGAGCAGCAAATCAGCATATTCGAATGGTTTCTGAAGGATCATGTGACACTGAAGACTGGAGTAACGATGCTGAAAATTCAGCTTTGCATCACAGGAATAAATTACTTTGTCAAATATATTTAAATAGTACACAGTTATTTTAAATTGTAATAATATTTCACAATATTACTGTTTTTTACTGTATTTTTAATTAAATAAATGTAGCCTTGGTGAGCAGACGAAACTTCTTTTTAAAACATTACAAATCTTAGTGGTTCCAAACTTTTGGACTGTACTGTGTATATATATATATATATACATGCACACACACACACACGCACACACACACACACACACATATATATATATATATATATATATATATATATATATGCTTTATAGCACTGCAGATTAATTAGAAACAATGAGATGGAATCAAATATTTAACAGAATTCTCAAACTCTCAATTTGCATAAACATGCATGTTCCTTTTATTGGTCGCAAAAAGGTTCAGTAAGTTTTGGTGGCTACAGTGGTAACAAGAAGCTAATCAGTACACTGACAAGTCTAGATGTCTCTATCACACAATGTTTTTCAAGTGATTTTAGGTTTTAAAAAAAGACATTCATAAAGAAGGCAGAAGTAAAGCAGGTATAAAGGGCATTTATAAAAATGACAGTGATATGACACATTAACCCTTTAAAAAACTCAGCCTCTGAATCCTCACATCCCACTCAGCTGTACCACTTTTCTGGATAAAAGGATTAGCCGTGAAAGAGTACACATACACAATGAGAGCAATATTTTAACACAAATTATAATAAGACAGTTTTCACTATTAAGTGCAAAATGAAAAAGAAAAACACAAGCTTTAGCTTATAAGCTTTAGCACTGAGCACACACAGTTTTAACATACAGCTGAGATTTAAGCTGTGAATGCTTCTTTGACCACTTAACTCAAGATATAGAAGATCTCTGCATTCTCACTGCATGATACCACTACCAGCTTTACAAGGAACAATGCAGAAGCACTTGTGTTTGTGATGTTTTAGAGAACACCCCACCAGAAGAATGCCAGTGAAAGCAGTATTCCCACCACAGAGCGGCTGGACACTGACACAGGTGCTGTGTTACACAGGTCAGAGGTACAGCAGGAGTACTTGAAGCTGGAAATTTTGGGAAATTTCTCAGCAATGACGCTATGAACACAATCAGAGTACTTTATACACTCCCTGTATGTATCGCCACCTAAAAAACAGGAAAGTGAAGAGACTTGTCAAAAAACAGGAAAAGTCAAAGGGTCATGGGAATGAGTAAGCCATTTTAACAATTTGTTAGAATACAGAAAGACTTTTTTAGTATGAGTGAGTTGACACCTCTCTCGTAGACGGTCACGCAGGCATCATCATAGTAGCAGTCTCGAATTTTAGAGCATGTGCCCGAGTAGTCCTTACATTTGTAACATTTAATTGCAGAGCCTTAAGAGACAGAGAGAACTTTTTTTGCAAGAATAATACTGCAAAATAAGACAAAAACTCATCTTATGCTCTGTGAAAACATGATCAATGGCAATACATACCAAACCCCAGCAGAGCCAGAACGAACACCACACACACTCCAACAGAAGCTTTCATAATGCCTTCAGTTTACAAGTCTGATTGTGAAAAAGAGAGAGAGGGAAATCTGAGAAAGTTTGGATTTGTCTGAATGTGATTGGTGAAACTGAATGTTCATCATAAATTAAAAAAAAATCATACATTTTATTTTTTAAACTCAAACCTTCACATTCAGAATATGATTAGACGCTAAAGGGAATAAAGCAGCTCAAAGACTCATGCAATAAACACCTTGCCTGTAGTTGCTCAAGTAATGCACTGTCCCAAAGAGGTTTAATGGGATATTTCACCCAGATATGTCATCATTTTTCTACATCATTTTATTTTTAAACCTGTATGACTTTCAATATTTTGTGTAACATTTTTTTTGTCCATACAATGGAAGTCAATGTAGTCACTAAAACATTCTCCAAAACAGCATCTTTTCCATTCTACAAGTAAGAAAGTCACACAGGTTTGGAACAACATTATGATGAATAGATGATGACAGTTTTCATTTTTAAGATAACTAATATAATCCTGGTAAGAGAAAGTGGGTAATCTAAGGAGTATAGAGTTTTGCCAAGATAAATCCAGTTTTGGCCAATGATCTGGCCTAAATTAGCTATTAGCTACTACCATTATTACTGCAGCTACCACAACTATTATTGTTGTTCGCTTTATTATAATACTGCAATTAGTTTTTTGAACTGTACAGTTCTGAACATGTCAGCCTTGTACATCCTTGAACATCAATACCTAATATAATAATGAACATATATTTATATTTATGGCATTGCAGTTAGAACAATGTGACATGAAAAAAAAAGGCTACACTTGTTCTGAGAACACATTTCAAACATTCAGTTAAAATTGACCTTCACAAATACTTGATCCTGCTCTTAATGTATGCCAGATTTTTATTTTATTTTACTTCCCCTTCAATTGTTTACCCAACAATTTCTTTTAAGTTTTAATTTAGATAGGATTTACACAAAAACCCCAGTTTAATTTTAATTTATTTTTTTTTTAATTTTGACATAAGTGTTTGGACGGTCACTGAACCAATGACAGCTTGTATCACATTTATTAAATTATGGATTAATTGATTTTCTTTTCAGAGTTTAGTAAAAACATATATAGTATTAATTCTTTTACACATTTTATAGAGTCATATAAATCATACCTTAAATAAAAAAAAAGTTCACACATTTTATCATAACCATCTACAATAACCATAAAATGTCTATGGAAAAACTAAATGTTTAATGGTTTAGTTTTTGAAAAGTTGTCAAATTACAATCTAAATCAGCCTAGTTCACAACCAAAGAATGTCCTTAAAGCAGTATGCCGTTATCTTTTAGTTACCCTTCAGTAGTCTTACCCCAATGTGAAGAAGGAATCCAACCACAGACACATCCAAACCAGTCTGAAAAGTAAAGAGCTTGAGCTCGCTCACTCTTCTTTAAACACGCCCACAATGCTCTTCAATGAGGTTTTTGTGTCCTTTTCATTGTATACCTACATAGCGTCCTAAAATATTTAAATGTAAAATGTGTAGAGTGTTAAGTGTGAAAAAATTGTAATATCGTGATAAGAAATCATTAATAGTTGATTAATCACAAAGTAATGTACTGTACATTAACAGCAGGGACAGTCACTCTGGCACACAGCTATTCAGTAGTATAACTGAAATAGTACTGGATTGTGATTTCTGTAACTTTCAATGTTATTCAGTTCTTAGGAATTTAAATGCAGCCTTCTCTAAGATCTTTACTCAGTCCTGTAGTCAAAAGCTGAATATGAATCTTTTTCACTCTTTCCATTCCTCAATTTAATCAATACCACCAGGAGCCAAAATCTTGCCATTCAACATATATGCACAATATTTATATTCTTACTTGCATAAACAGGACATAAAGCATGTCTTTCTCATTGGTTTACATACTTTTATTTTTCTTCTCTCTTAATAATTCTTGTTTTAAACCTTTTCTAACTATCTGTTGACGTTTCCCTGTTGATTCAGCACTATCAGCACTCCTGACTTCATACTACATACACATACCATCAGTTTTTCTTATTCTTCTTAGCATTTTTTACAGTTAAGGGAAAGGAATGTCTGAGTTGTTCCATGTTTGGGTCAAATATGGACAAACCCAACCATTTTTAAATTAAATTTTATTCAGTTGGGTTGGTCCATATTTGACCCAAACGTGTTGAAACAACCCTGCATTTTTTAGAGTTAAGGGAAAGGAATGTCTAAGAAGAATAAGATTTATATTCTTATGTATAAACAATCTTTTTAAATATAATTAATTATGCAATATATAAAATAATTCTTCGACAACCCTTTGACCACACAGGTCATGCTTCAGCAGACATTGGTTTACTGAATGGGTAATTGCTTGACAAGGGGTCACACAAGGATTCATTCTGCTGTGGAATTTGAAGGAATGAATAGTCTGATGTATTGGTCCTAGTGCGGTCACTTGTGGGAATTAAGGAAAACTTGCTGTCTGTAAAAAGTACTTCAGATAAGTTACAGAAATGTTACAATTTCTTCCTTTCAGAATAGTTCAGAATGAACGAGTAAAGAGATGGGAGGGGATATGGGCCAAAAAAAAAACAAACAAAAAAAAACAACCCAAATGGTGTAACAAAGAAACATCAGTCCGACTACAACAAGGCCTCTTCAACATGTTGCCATGACAACTGACACTAAGAGGGCGGGTTAGGGTTTGGGTAAGAGTGAGAGAAATGACTCTACGGTTTGTGTTGTGAGAACAATAAGTGTTTTCAAATAGAAGTATTCAAAAGACAATAGTACTGTGGCTGGCTGGAGAAAAATATTCTGATCAATGGCATCTTTGTATTTAGATAGTAGAAAGTATCCTGATCACAAGGAGAATGTATACAAACAATGGATAGTGAAACAGTATTGATACACCATTACCTTTTTATTTACACCAAATAAAAAAAAAAACCTCATACAAAATGAAAAGAGTTATTTACTAATCTGGGAGGTTCGACGGGGCTAACCAGAGAACATAATAGCAAACTGTTGAAAAATCCCACTGCACAGCATTATTTTACAAAGATGATAACATATTAAGTGCAGTTATAAACATCAAAATCAAAATCATACATATCTTTAGGCAAAATTACCTCACATTGCCATTATTAGGAGGGGGGGAGGAGAGGGGCAGAGAAATTCTTGAGTCTGCCTCCATTTCAATCTGAAAAACAGCTGTAAATTACAACAAATTGAAAAGGTCATAATAATGCCATAAACTTATCATAAAATTATCTTATCTTGCTATTCACAGCAGTCTGTGTAACCTCCAGCCCTTAAGATGAGATAAAAATATTCTTTACACCAATGTGCTAGCTGACCTTCAGTTTACATGCATCCATACATTTCTGAGAACAGGACATCAGCACCTCAGAACAGCTAACCAACACAGAGCACTGGAGCAAGTAATGATTGCTTGTGCAGGTAAGCTGATGTTTGCATGAACTGGCTGGTTTGGGTCTATGTGCTTTTTACTCATCTTTGAATAAACCAGTTTGACTTTACAAGGTCTGGACCTCAGCCTGTCCCTGAAACCCTCTGTACAGACGACACAACCACAAACATATATACACAAGCACATACACGCTACACAATACCTGAGGCCTTGTGGAGGAAATGAATGGGACTGATTCATTTTTGTCTTTCTGTGAAGTATGCTATCTGATTCAGTGTGTGCACACTAACAGTAGTGTCATACTTTTTGCTCTTGTAAGGTCTTAAAGGGATAGTTCAAAATTGAAAATTCTGTCATCATTGACTCACCCTCATGTCGTTCCAAACTTGTATGACTTTTGTGGAACATAAATATTTTGAAGAACTATTTTTGTCCATAACAAAAACAACACTGGACCCCATTGACTTTCATTGCATGGACAAAATATATATATACAGCTATGGAAAAAATTAAGAGACCACTCCAAGTTCAGAAATCAATGTTAAGTGGTCTCTTAATTTTTTCCATAGCTGTATATTCTTTTGTGTTCGACAGGAGACAAACACACACAGGTTTGGAACGACATAAGGGTGAGCAAATTTCAATTCTCGGCTGAACTATCCCTTTATGTAAGTGGCAGGTCACTGTGAATCCTAGGCAAGAAGAGCCAATCTCACAGAATCTCACACACATTCAATAAACTCCCTCACTCTCACTCAATCACAAAACACACTTGCAGACTCAAACACACATACAATGATCTCACACGTCCACAGGCGCACACAGACACAACCACTCCACAAGCAGACACATGCCCTCACAAACTGGAAAAAGAGGTGACAGGCACAAAGGCGCTCTACAATAAACAATGGATGCCTAAAAGCTCCGTTTGTCCTCTTGCTCTCCTGTTTGTGTGAGGGTGTCTATGCATCAGTATCTGTGGGTGGGTGTTGCCCGGTGGGCATGAAAAAGTGCATCAGACGTGCCGAGGGCAGCGCCCTCCTGGGTCAGCCATGTTCATGCCACGCATTTCTCCCTCCTCGTAGTCATCTGTGTCCGATGAATTGTCATCATCATACGGAGCAGACACCTCACTGACTGAGCTCTAAGTGAGAGGGAAAACACAGAATGAGGGATTTAAAATGACAAATGTACACACATTAGCACTTTGGATATTCATTTTTCTTGGATATAACAGAAAGACATAAAAAGCGACATACCGAGCGCACCATTGAGTCACGGAATGGTGGGCACACCATGTGGAATCGTGGGATTGATACGTCAAACACTTCCTCTTTGTTCTTGAGCCGGTGGAATGTGTAGTGGCCTTCCATGTACTCGGAAGTGGTGGAAAACGTGGTACAGCTGGCATACTCGTGAACTTTACCAGGTGTCATCACTGGAAACTCGCCTGCACGTACATTACACACAAAAAACAGATGTAGGACATTCTTTAAAAAGTAGAGCAATTGTCACACTATGAATTATATGGTCAGAAAGATACTGTCAGAATGTCTGTGTCAACATATCTGTTACCAGTGCGAACTGTTCTAGTTTACTAGTTACAGGGATGGGCTCTTACCCACGACGCCAGGGCCTCGGACCTCCTCCACATTTCCGTTTGCATTCGTGATCTTCCAGTACCGACTGTCTAGCTGGCATGCATTCTCTGGCAGGGCCGACTTTGCCATCTCAATCCTGTTGCATGGCACAGCTCAGAGGTCATAGGTTCAGCTCATTGTATAATCCTATGTCAAGTCTTAGTACAGCTGCGTTGCATTACAGCAAGTTACAGCAAAAAGCAGCTTGAAAATTTCAGTAACTTGATCTTTATTTACAAATTCCACAGACATCTCTACTTTTTGGTAAGACAGGAGCACTGGGAGAAGAAATAGAGGAGGCGTGGTAGTAGGGGAGTGAAATATTATGTATCTTCTATGATAATATCGTAATTATCGTTTTAACAATGCGCAAGTTGCCATTATTATGTCACTTGCTTTGCAAAAACCAAACAAAAACATGCCTTGAGATTGCACTTTCACTACATGATATTTAAGACACCGCAGAGAACAGAGAGCACATGGTAGAAGGGAGAAAATATTTTCCACTCGTATCAATTTCTTTGGAATGCCAAAGGAAGACGTTATCCGAACATACCGTTTGTCAAATACTTGTACGTGTTTGTCAGATTACATGCATTTGTGGAATTGCGCTCACGCTAATTTGCCTCGTTTAGTAAATCTGGCCCTATATATATATATATTCCCAATATTTATTTATCAAGATTGCAAATGTCATATTGACTTTACAGGGCTATATTGACTTATTGTTTATACTTAAACAATAAGTTAACATTGTGAGTTACATTTTAGACATACTGTCAATATTTTTTTTAAATGAAACCACAGCAGAACTCTTTTGCATCTTTTTTTGCGTTATTGCAGGGCTTCATTATTGAATGAATTTGCATTTTGAACGAATTAGATTAATGAGTTTATTACTGAATGGATCGTCCGTTTGAACAAATCTGTTTAATGAATGATTAAATGACTAATTGAATCTGACGTTTGAACAAATCAATTAAATGAATGACTGGCTTCATAGTTTCATAGTACTGCCGGTTTAATTAAATTTTCAAATTTAATATTAATAAATAAATATTCAATTAAAAAACATTTCACATAGCATTATTTTTGCAATTGTAAATGCAGTGTAAATGCATCCAAGCTACCTCTGAGCTGTAATAAACAGTGCAAATCAGAGCATGTGAGCAGAGCAGTAATATTTTCTCCAGAAAGGAGAGCGTCTTTCTGAAGATTCCGCTCCACTCGCTTAGTCCACTCAAGGCCGCTCGCTCAATGCCTTCTGTGATGTTCTGGTTTGAGAATATGTGAAATATGAAATACAGTGACATGAAAAAGTATGTGAACCCCTTGCAGAATCTGTGAAAATGAGAATTATTTTAATAAAATAAGAGGGATAATAAAAAAATGCATGTTATTTTTTGTTTAGTACTGTCCTGAGTAAGATATTTTACATAAAAGATGTTTGCATTTAGTTCACGAAACAAAACAACAGCTGAATTTATTAAAATAACCCCATTCATAAGTATGTGAACCATTGATTCTCAATACTGTGTGTGGTTACCTGATGATCCACAACTGTTTTTATGTTTTGTGATGGTTGTTCATGAGTCTCTTGTTTGTCCTGAGCAGTTAAACTGAGCTCTGTTCTTCAGAAAAATCCTCCAGCTCCTGCAGATTCATCAGTTTTCAAGCATTTTTGCATATTTGAACCCTTTCCAGCAGTGACTGTATAATTTTGAGATTCAACTTTTCACACTGAGGACAATTGAGGGACTCAAACACAACTATTAAAAAAGGTTCAAACATTCACTGATGCTCCAGAAGGAAACACGATGCATTAAGAGCCGAGGGGTGAAAACTTTTGAATTCAAATATCAAGGTAAATTGTACTTAATTTTTCTGCCGGGAAACATGCAAGTATCTTCTGTTGGTTCCGAAGGGCAGTACTAAATGAAAAACAATGATATTTAAACAAAATAAGAAGAATCAATGGTTCACATACTTATGAATGGGGTTATTTTAATAAATTCAGCTATTGTTTTGTCTTGTGAACTAAATGCAAACATCTTTTATGTAAAATATCTTACTCAGGACAGTACTAAAAAAATAACATGCATTTTTTTATTATCCCTCTTATTTTATTAAAATAATTCTCATTTTCACAGATTCTGCAAGGGGTTCACATACTTTTTCATGCCACTGTAGATCTAAGGTTATAGAGTTCAAATATTGTTTTAATGAAGTTGCGAACCTTATATACATTAATGCACAGTAAACTTCAAAATTAAGAATGAAGAAGAAGAAATTGAAAGGGAGCATGGAGAACCTGAGTAAGCAAAGATACATTTTTTGATATACTCACTGCAAAGTTCTTTTTTGCTCTTTGCTTAGGGGTAAAAAGAAGTTTGAAATACCTTCACAGTGTTATACTGTTAACGAACAATAATATGTGCTGCGTGCTTTCCTCTCAATAACAAAATAAACATTCAACAAAAATAACAGCGGTGAGAAAAAAAAAACAGTAAAGAAAACATCTGATCATAGCAATGTAGATATATTTGCACCAGCTCTGCAATCTGGCACTATCCAGTCAAGTCATGTCACGATGATTTATACAATATTGCTTTAAAGCCACAAATATTATGCTATCTATAGGCCTACTGTAATTGAGAAACTTACAGAGAAATTTAATGTTGAAGCGAGATTTGAGCGTGAACGGTACATGAGTGGAGCCGTGAGCGATTGAGCGGAGCGCATTGGTATAGAGCGGAATATTGAGAGAAGCATCACACCACGCCGCTCACATGCTCTGGTGTAAATATATCTAAATGTCACTTCAGATGCAGCTTCTGCGCCATTTCTGCAGTGCAAAGATGGATTTTGTTTATACATTTGCATAAGTCTGCCTCTATAGCAAGACACTCCATCATAGGTCCCGACCACTGACGTTCAGTTACTTAATGCCTGACACCTGTCTGCATCGGACATGAATGTCAAGTCACATCGAAAGCAAATAGAATCCATTATAATCACTGTTGCTGTCTACACTAGATACAGTATACAGATGCACTGTTTACTTAAAGCTGCTGTCCGTAACATTTTTTGGTTAAAAATGTGCTACTAACAGCACATTTTTAACCAAAAAATTGCGTCATTACGCCACGTCTGTTTACATAAAGAAGGAGTCCCAGCTAGTAGGCTATATCGCATGTGAGGATGATCATTTTTAGACTTTACTCACAGCAGCAGCTATAATTAAACTTATCATTTTGATGGTGGATTGTATGGTATGGCAAATTAACATTATGATTAGACTGTACAGAAATAGAAATCTACAGGTAACGCTGATACACACTAAAAAAATACACAGTCACGCAATGCTGATGTTGTTAACATTAACAATTTGAGAACAAAGTATAGATTTAATCACCATTGGCAGCGCGATTTCCTGTAATGCTTTTTTTCCCTCAGTCAGAACAAAAGTGGCAGACATGTTACTTACTTGTTCAGACATTTTCCGGTGAAAGTTCTTATTTTGGTCATACTTCCAAGACTGCAATCTGTGATTCCGAAGTACAGGTGTAGGTCATATAATTAGAATATCATCAAAAAGTTGATTTATTTCACTAATTCCATTCAAAAAGTGAAACTTGTATATTATATTCATTCATTACACACAGGCTGATATATTTCAAATGTTTATTTCTTTTAATTTTGATGATTATAACTGACAACAAAGGAAAATCCCAAATTCAGTATCTCAGAAAATTAGAATATTGTGAAAAGGTTCAATATTGAAGACACCTGGTGCACACTCTAATCAGCTAATTAACTCAAAACACCTGCAAAGGCCTTTAAATGGTCTCTCAGTGTAGTTCTGTAGGCTACACAAACATGGGGAAGACTGCTGACTTGACAGTTGTCCAAAAGATGACCATTGACACCTTGCACAAGGAGGGCAAGACACATAAGGTCATTGCAAAAGAGGCTGGCTGTTCACAGAGCTCTGTGTCCAAGCTCATTAAAAGAGAGGCGAAGGGAAAGAAAAGATGTTGTAGAAAAAAAGTGTACAAGCAATAGGGATAACCACACCCTGGAGAGGATTGTGAAACAAAACCCATTCAAAAATGTGGGGGAGATTCACAAAGAGTGGACTGCAGCTGGAGTCAGTGCTTCAAGAACCACTACGCACAGACGTATGCAAGACATGGGTTTCAGCTGTCGTATTCCTTGTGTCAAGCCACTCTTGAACAACAGACAGCATCAGAAGCATCTCGCCTGGGCTAAAGACAAAAAGAACTGGACTGCTGCTGAGTGGTCCAAAGTTATGTTCTCTGATGAAAGTAAATTTTGCATTTCCTTTGGAACTCAGGGTCCCAGAGTCTGGAGGAAGAGAGGAGAGGCACACAATCCACGTTGCTTGAGGTCCAGTGTAAAGTTTCCACAGTCAGTGATGGTTTGGGGTGCCATGTCATCTGATGGTGCTGGTCCACTGTGTTTTCTGAGGTCCAAGGTCAAGGCAGCTGTATACCAGGAATTTTAGAGCACTTCATGCTTCCTGCTGCTGACCAACTTTATGGAGATGCAGATTTCATTTTCCAACAGGATTTTGGCACCTGCACACAGTGCCAAAGCTACCAGTACCTGCTTTAAGGACCATGGTATCCCTGTTCTTAATTGGCCAGCAAACTCGCCTGACCTTAACCCCATAGAAAATCTATGGGGTATTGTGAAGAGGAAGATGCGATATGCCAGACCCAACAATGCAGAAGAGCTGAAGGCCACTATCAGAGCAACCTGGGCTCTCATAACACCTGAGCAGTGCCACAGACTGATCGACTCCATGCCACGCCGCATTGCTGCAGTAATTCAGGCAAAAGGAGCACAAACTAAGTATTGAGTGCTGTACATGCTCATACTTCTCATGTTCATACTTTTCAGTTGGCCAAGATTTCTAAAAATCCTTTCTTTGTATTGGTCTTAAGTAATATTCAAATTTTCTGAGATACTGAATTTGGGATTTTCCTTAGTTGTCAGTTATAATCATCAAAATTAAAAGAAATGAACATTTGAAATATATCAGTCTGTGTGTAATGAATGAATATAATATACAAGTTTCACTTTTTGAATGGAATTAGTGAAATAAATCAACTTTTTGATGATATTTTAATTATAGGACCAGCACCTGTACAGTATCCACACCGGTGTGGTGACTGACTGCAAAAACTGATTAGAAACATCTGTGCTAAAGGAACCGTGCCGGTGCACAATGCACGTACAGATAATAATTCCACAAACAACTGCAATTGCAAGTTTCAAACAGAGGTGGCGACAAAGAGGCAAAATTACGGACTGCAGCTTTAATGGTATGCTCAAGTCTGCTGACATCAGGACAAATGGAAGTGTAAATTAACATTCACGTTGATTGTCCTGTTTAAACAGCTTGTTTGCATCTTTAGATGGAAAACCGCATTTATTTTTAATAACAGGCCGGATCATGCCAGAGGATTGTTTGTTCAGAGCATTTGACCTCAATTGTTTTGTAAAAGAGTCAGAGTTTAATAGTTTAATAATGATTTTTCCGCATATATATTTTGTGTATGTGTAAGTTTTTTATCAACATAAACATATATAGCCTTATTCAGATTACCAAAGCCAAATTAACATGTGTGTGCATTTATGTAGTACCTGATTCTATAGGTGAAGAAAAAGTGTGGCGGATGGATTGAACTGAGCTCTGGCAGGAAGGAGGTAGAGACTGATACAGTGATGTCACCAGTTGTTGCCACACAGCGTTTGTCATGAACATACCTGAACAAACACAAAGGGGGTAAAATGTAAAGTGGCATTATAATATGCTTTTGCGATTTCATATCTTGAAATAAGTTACTAAGTGTAAGATAACAAAAGGTGGACCACCTGAAGATCTGGTCTCGAATTATGGGGTATTCTCCTGTTACAACATTGTCAACATAGGAAGTAAACCACTCAGTAAAGTTAGAACCTGATAAAAAGAAAGAAGGAGAGAGAATAGATCATATAATCTGAATCAGTCCATAAAACTGCAATGCATTAATGCAGCCTTTTGGTCTTTGTTACCTGTAATGAACATGTCAATCCCAGAGGGATCTTGTGCCAGTTGATCCTGTGAAGAAAAAGCATAAAACAAAGTGAGCAAGAAGGGCTATATTAGACAGGAAGACAAGAGCACCCCTTACTGGTCAAAGTGCAACAATACAAGAAAAATCCCTCTCTTATCTAGTGGAGACCTCCACATGCACAAGCAGAATCGTATCTGATGTGGTGAACTTCTTCAGCTCCTATCAGTCACGACGCAGTTGGGAGGCTCTTAACATTTACCATCTGGCCTTTAGCTAATATATAACCTCTGCCTCCTTAAAAGACAATCACAATTGCACTTTTCAGAATTGTTTAATTGTGTTTATGCATGGTAGATTGTTGTGGTCTGAGGATGGTGATCTGACCGGGCACTGATAGAAGATCTCACTGCGTGTTCGTCCCTCTGTGCTCTCCAGGGCCATGTACTGGCTAAGGCCGGTATGGAAGCAAAACGTGAGTGGAAGACACTGCCGCATGCCCTTCCTCTGCTGAAATCCCCCTGCCGCTGTCTCAATATCCAACAGGTCTTCTGAGCGATAGTGATTGGACAAAGCCATGCTGCCCATCAGCCTGCGGTGAGGAGGAGTAGAGAAAGAGAAGTCTGTCTGCTTGCGTGTATAGATGTTATTCAAATAATTTATGAGCATTTAAATAATTACTTTAATTATATGATCACGATTTAAGTGTTAAAAAGTAAATTTAAAAAAAGCTTTTAAATAGGATTCTGAAAAGATCAAGGGTATTCTTGTAAGTCTTACCCAGGGACCACCAGTTTTTGTCCATTGTGTATCCTATAGGAGCAACGGTAGTCATTAGGGAGTTTGCAGCCAATCTGGGCCTCAATGGTGTCTAGCTCTTCCTCCCTCGCTCCCTCTTCTCAGAGAAAGGAAAACAAAACTCTCAGTAGATGACACTCATATTATGAAAATGGACACCCATAGTTTTTCAAAATATGATTGGATGAGTAACAGTTTAGACAGACCTTTAAGTGAAGTTATCATTCGAGGACATTTCTGATTCAGGTAGTTTTTCAGTCCATCCCAGGCTTTCTTGAGAGTGCTGTAATAGTCGATGTAACGGCCCAGATCAGAATAATACTCCCGAAACAGCTCCTTCCAGGCCAGGCCTCTGTGGGTTTTGTCTGCCCTGAAAAAAAAAAAATCAACACCGCATCAACACCATATTTTGATTACAGCTAATCTAAAAATGCAACAAAAAGACAAAAAAAATGCATGAATGTCATAAATGAATCAAATTATTCTGAGGGCATTATGAGTGTGCTTACTCAGTAAGGAGCCAGTGCTTCTGACAAAGTCTCTTCCATAAGGGGTTATGACCTGTCAGATCATTGAGTCGACGACTTACAAAACTGCAGCTGAGAAAAGAACAAACCAGATTCGGTACAACAGGCACTAATGACTACTTGAGATCTTGAAAAAAATGAAACATATTCAGACCATATTAACCCTTGAGCGGTGTTGAAAACCTCTGTAGCAACACCTTTTGTGTTCCCAGTCAAAAATGACCAGCCTTTTAAAAAATTGCTTGTAAATCACTTGTTATGCTACATTATCACCAAATATTGGATTAAATCTTTTCTTTCAATAAGGACAGGTTTTGTATTCATTTTTGGAACTGATTGATATAGGCCTCACTGTTCTGAGCTTATGCACCTCAGTTTTGGGGTAAAAAAAAAAAAAAAAAAAAAACATTATTTATGGATAAATGTCCATATTCAACACAATATGGAAAAAATTTATATTTGTACAAAATGGAACAAAGTCACACTTGTGGTGTTACCGGTCAAAAATTACCAGCCTACAAAAACAAAAACAAACAAACAAAAAAAATCATAAAAATCTCCTGTTACTTTATTATTATATGATCACCAAATATTGTATTTAATCATTTTGTCTAATTATTTTCTTTCAGTTAGTTTTTTTATTTATTTTTTAAACCTGATTGACAGTAGGCCTCATTGATCTGAGGATAAAGTTCATCTCTGTGGAAAAGAAAGCCTTTAATACTCAAAATAGTTTGTTTTTGTACATGAATGTGTGTGTGCGCAAGGATGTATCTTTGTAAGCACACGTGACCAATACATATGTGAACATGAACATGATAATAATGCTCCTGAACACTAAATGTTTCTCTTATTTTTTGATTTCCCCTATTAATTTTCAATGAATGATCATTTTTGACTAATATAAACTCAGATAAAAGAGGCCTACAATCAACCACACCCAAAAAGAAATACAAAACCTGTCCTAATTGAAAGAAAACAAGTTGAAAAAAAGATGTAATCTAATATTTGGTTATAATATAGAGTAATGAGAGATTTATAAGCAATTTTTTGTAGGCTGGTCAATAAGTAAGTTTTAGTCCAATGCAATAACGTTAACTAGCATTTTCGGGAAAAATAAATTCCTATCCAGGTCAAAATACCAGAACACAACCTGAGATTAAAACAAAGACCTGATCATTACCTTCAAGTTGATTTTTGCATAATATTGTACATGTTTTGATGATGTTATGAAACGACTTTATTCAACCACCCGCAGAACCTTGAAGCCGTGCATTTTAACAATGTTTTTACTTCTTTTCTTGACCTTGAATGTGATAATTAGTTACTTTCTACAGGGGATAAAAAAAAACACTCAGGTTTCATCAAAAAAGTGTGTTCCGAAGATGAACGAAGGTCTTATGGGTGTGGAACAACATGAGAGTAATTAACAACTAACCCTTCGACTCTTAAAAAATATTTTTTTATTTACATTTTTCACAAACAAGTTTGGTAATGACAGCTTTTGCAAATCATTATGTAGCTGACCAAAAAAAAAAACTCATTTCTAACTTATTTAATAACTATAGCCTCTTGAGGTCGCAAACTTTAAATAACATAAATCTTCGATGGAATACTCAATGAAGAATAGTGTTAAAAGGCGCAGGTAATGCTTCTGTCTTTAGAATAGCTTCTATAAACAATGAGGAAACTTAGTTACGCCGGCTGTGTCACACAAACTTCCAGCTGGACCGCGTCACGTGATCCTTACTGTTCATTTCCCAGACCAAAATATTTATCATCACAGAACAACTCTACTTATGATCCACAAATCACGAACAGCTCCCGTCAGCGTGCTTTTGCAGCAGAAATAAAGCTTTTGTGTTGCCTGTCTATATCCACTTATCGCACTACTGTCAACTTACATGAAGTCAGGCACTTCTTTATCTTCCAACATAAGATGCATGAGATGATCGGGTGTAACAGATCACACAGATAGCTGTCTTTTTAGAATGACTGAAAACGGACATTAAAAATCGTGCCTGTCTATCAAAAGAACTTGCCTGAGTAATATCATAAGCTATCCTATTAGCATTGCCAGCTAACTGTGCAGCGGATATTATTTTTCAAGCTCATTCAAGGAACAAACATGTTAAAAACATCTTTGTTATTGCACGGACTGACGGTATGGCTGAAGAAAGATGTCTACCTGATCAGATCTCGGAAGTCCAGAAATGACAGCACCAGCAGTAAGGGATCAGACGGTAAGTTATCCAGGCTGAGCGCTATGGACGTTGCCATCTTGGTAGCGAATGCAGAACCGAACCCCGCCCCTTCACTGCGATGACAAGAAGGCGTGTCCGCACGCTGCTCTGTTATCAAATAGTGCGCACATGTCGCCACTCTTTTAAGTGTAAGTGTTAGTTCTAGTAAGCTGTTCAGAGATTCTGTTTTCGATTTCTCTCAACGATCCTTAAGTATAGCCTACTTAAGTTTTTTTTTTATTATTCTTTTGTGGAAAATATATATATATCCTCTTGGGACCCAGAAAAATCCATATCTTTACATTGTTTATCCTTATCAATACATTGTTTAGAGCATAAGAAAAAAATGGAAAAATAACATTTTTGAACAATTAAATTTTATTCATATTTTATGCTATGTCCTCTGTAGTGGACACCAGGATTAAGCTGTTTAAAAAATAAAATGGAATTACAGGCAAAAACAATGGATTTTTTTTTTTTTTTTTTTTAAATTCACCAATCAATTTTTAGGTTTCAGGATTTTTTTAAACTAAATTTTGTTTAAAGATGATTCTGAACTATGTTATGAACGACAGAACGGAATTAATCGATATACCATTTTACTTTATGCAATATGTGGGTAAAATGGCCATACATCGGTTTTCCCATTCAATACAATTCATCTATACACTGTATCTAATTTGCATATTAATATGTTCTTGGAGCAACATGTAAAGAAAAAAGAAGTGTAATAATGGGAGTAATAATTGGCAACATTTTCATAATAATATCTAATAATTAATAGGAATATTGATTTATAATTTATTTCGCTATTCACTTGTGTATCCCAAAATTCCTGATAATCATGATTTAAGTCCTGGTGTCCTCTACAGAGGTCATGTATGAAATCAATGCCCTGTTTTGTAACAGAAAGTCATATTTTGATTAGAAACCCCATAATATTAATCTGATTTAAATGATAATTACAAAATATTATAATATTTCCATAAGGGTGCTAAATTTGATCACTAAATTAATGTCAGTCATTTTTAAAGACCGAGGAGAAGTTGTTGTCATGGTGAAACTTCCAAACATTTGGAAGATCTCTGCAAAGCCCTGAATGTGCTCTTTACAGGACATCCAGACTTATAACGGTGGCATGTAGGATGTCAGAGAAATTTACTAAAATATAATATCCACTACAGAGGACAAAAGTCTATTCCTGGGTCCCAGGAGGATAAAGCCTAGTAATTTAACACAGTGTAAACCAGAGGTGTAAAGTATTTGAGTAAATGTAATTAGTTACTGTCCTTAAGCAACTTTTTGGCTACTTTGTCGTTGTACTGAGTATCAAAGATATTGGCAACTTTTACTCTCTACTTGACTACATTTTTGAGCAAGTAAAAGTACTTTTTACTCACATTTGTGATGTGTAATGCAATTACACATTACATTTTGCATGGCACCTAGCTTTTTCTGCAGCTGTTTGTTTATAAAGAAACAATATCGCCATCTAAGGGCATTGAAGGTACTAAATCTTGTGTGTTTTGCCTTTACTCACCCAAACTTGTCAACAAGGCTACTTTACGTGAATGCAAGTGCTATAGCAGATAGCTGCTGATCGCAGGTGTTTGATTTATTAGATGAGGAAATGACTGCAGCTGGTGGTGAGGCTCAAACCAGCACGCACAGTAGACTTTGACTATTTAATTTTACTTAACATTGTTTTATTTATCCGCTATATTGACCTTTTTGAAGGATATTGGTTTACTTATGACCTTTATGTGCACTTGAGCTTAACTGAGACTTGAGAGTTAAAAGGTTGTGTCGACCTTGATTTATTGCAATATTGAGGTGTTCAGATTTATTTTGATTTTAAAAAATAAACTTACAAATCAATTTTCTTATTTTCACCGGCATGTCTCTCAGGTGTCGAGGACTAGTGCATCTCTGAGCCTACATTCAGCATGAGTAAAATACTTAAGTACTTTTAACAGCTGTTAAAATCAGATACTTTATGACTTTTTCTCAAGTTATATTGGAATTGGTTACTTGAAAGTTGTAATGGAGTCATTTTTGATGTAAGGTATCTGTACTTTTACTCAAGTATGGTTCTCTTTACACCTTTGGTGTAAACCAAGTTCGGTCCTAGAGAGCCACGTTCCTGCAGAGTATAGCTCCAACCCTGAAAAAAACCTTCAGCTGCCTATAGCCTTAGTAATCCTGAAGAGCTTGATTAGCTTGTTCAGGTGTGTTTGATTAAGGTTGGAGCTAAACTCAGCAGGACAGCGGCTCTCTAGGACTGAACTTGCCTTCCCCTGGTGTAAACAATTAAACAATGTGTGTACAGACTACATAAAGGCTTTTTAGGCGCATAAATGCACTGCAATTTGGCCCAAACTATAAAATAAAAAATAGCCCTACTAATACAAAACAATTCATTCATTCATTAGTCTTGTTTATAATAAACCCAAATCACAGATTTCAACAAATCGAATCATCTGTAGGCTATATTTAATTACAGAGTCATATGATAAAACACCTATTTAGAGCTCAACAATATGAAAGCAATTAACTGCTACGGGGAAATCCTTTGGCCTAACAGGCCCGACTGATTCAAAAGTCATTTCCTAAAAAGAATCGGCTCAGGGAATATGACTACTACTCGCTGTATGTGCAGTAGTAGGCTAATGTGTGAAACACTGACAGAGTAGTTTAATAGTGTTCCGTCCGCTTTGAATGATATTGGTTGTTCGTGTTTTTTTCTATTCAGTTGGTGATATTCTTAATTATTATTATTATGTCTTAATTTTGTTGTAGCCTACCATAGGCTAGTGTAAACTGAATGTTCAAATAAAGCATTTAAAAAAAAAAAAAGAAGGTGTTTCGTCCGCGTAGGCTACTGGTGGTTTACCTTTTATGTCACCTCAAGATGGCGTCACAGACCCATTTTCTTTCTGGTGTTCTCAAGGTCAAAGCGATCAAACATTGTCGCTCTATGCATTTCAATTACAGACAGCTCTATCCTTGTAAAAGAACGAGTGGCAAACCTTAAAAATATTTCCAAAAGCAGTAAAGTAAGTAAGACCTGACCTCATGAAATAATATTATTAATGTCAAATCCTACAGTAGCTATGTCAGTGCCAACTAGTGCCCATTCAGCCAAGCAGCATCACCAAAATGTATATGCCTAGAAATCAAATATGTAAATTTAGTAAGCATAATCATTATTACCATATTTACTAAAACCTAACCATACTTTTAATGGTCTTTAACTCTTTAGCTCAAACAGTAGCTCATGGCGCTAGCAACACCAAGGTCATGGGTTTGATTCCCAGGGAATGCATGAACTGATAAAATGCAATGTAAATTGATTTGGATAAAAGCGCCTGTCAAATGCGTAAATAAATCAGTCTGTCTTCACAACAACACTCCCACACTTCATTCCTCATTATTTTAAGAATCATTCTATACTATGTGCGTATATGAAGCTCAGCTACAGCACACCCAGTGTGTGAAGGTGAGTTCATGCAGCTCTGACGTAAAGGCTGACGTGCAGCCACTTTGGTGATGAAGGGGGTGGGCTACAGTGACAGACCTCTTATTGAGGGGGGGTTGCCAGCCATCTAAGCCCCTCCCCTTTGATTACCTCCCTTCTGTCTATGTCTGCCTCTCTTTCCTCCTCTCTCTCTCCCTTTTGCTCTGTCTGCCTGGCTGAGTTGGTTTCAGACAGTGCATCACACACGTGCCACCCTATGTCTCTAGTATCTCTCCACTCATCTCCTCTCTCCTCCTCTCTCACCATGGAGGCACATCTCTGAAGAGTGGATTGTTCCTCCTGTTTTCTCCTCTTCTCTCCTTTGCACTTCATTCGGTGTGTTTGGGTGTCTGCTTCTGGGTGGGAATGCTCGTGTCTGCGACAGCGCTGTTGGGGGCTACGCTGGGTACCGTGTCTGGAGTGTTGACACTGTGTGGTCTCTCCCTGCTTTGTAAGAGCTGTAAGAAGGGGAAACTTGAGAGAGGGGACGAGACTGACCCAGAGAAAGCCAAACCCAGTATCCTGCATACTCTAACACAGGTAAGGCTGAAACTCACTCACACACAGCCATGGACTTGCAACCAGATCTGATATTTAAATACAAGGGAAAGAGCTTATTAAAAGGACACAACAACACAAACAGAGATGAGAGATATTCAGTGAGTGAAATGTTCTGACTCACCTGAGTGGAAGGATGGATGTGGCACTTATATAATGCAGGTTAGCTCTCTGAGGCAGAAACAGTGATACTGTACTAAAAAAGAATTATTTGCATGTAATTAAAAAACTCTTTACTGAATGTCATTAAATGATGATCCACAGGTAGTGTTATGATGCAAATGTACTATGTATTAACATAGTAAATACATTGTAAATCAAATTTAATGGTCATTGTATCTGTTATGACACCTTATGCGTGGCCAGAAAAACTGGGCTGAAATTATTTGTGGAGGGTGTTTTAATTACATTTTCATACATTTTTGTTGACATGAATGATTTTCTTTATATTTTCCTAATGTGAGCAAAAGATGTTACTTTAATGTATACAAAGAGAAAGAGAGACACCAGAAAGAGACATTACAAAAAGAGCCAAAGTGTCTCTTGTTACAGCCCATTTTCTGATTCTATCACAGTTCTGAATCTTCATCTTACTATGTTGTCATAGGAAATAGAATATCATTTCTATCTCTTTCAGGAAGAAATATTAACATCAACAGACTTTCAAATAAAAAGAGAAGGGTGAAAATCAGCCATCGGTATCAGATCATCAGATCAGCTCTCTCAAAGAACATTTAATTCATCCAGTAACAGGCAGGTTAAGGATTGGTGAGGGACAAGTGTATTATTATTGGAATCTTCTCCAGAGTGCTTTTGTTAGAGGTAATTAGGTTAGAAATGATTTGTACTGACATACACAAAAATACAGACAGACATGCTTTTGTACACATATACTCACACGCTGGTGTTGTTCGGCATCTGCTGAGTGTTTCTGAAACAGTCCAGAGTCACGACTCACATAGCTGCACACACACACACACACACACACACACACACACACACACACACACATGACTGTTCTTTTATCATGATGGGGGCTTTCCATTGACTTGTATTGGATTTATCTTGAGCTAATGATATTTCCTATATCCTGCCTGTAAATGTAACCCTTACTTAAATATTTTAACATTAGTGCTCACAATGTACATCATTTCAGATTTTACTGTCCTTTTGGGGACATTTGGTCATCACGATGTTGGCAAAAGATATTGCCATCTTTATGGGGACATTTTGTCCACATATGCTGGTGAAACTAATCAGTAATTATGGAAACAAACTGTATGCCACACAATATATAGGAAACTAGGTCAACTTAATATGACAGGGAACAGTAACAGAATCAAACCAAAACACAATGAAACATTTTAATAAATTAAGTTCAACAGAGGAGGGAGGGTGGGGACTCTGGAGGCAGACAAGGGTCTGGCGAAGGGTAGGAAACAGGAGATGACATAAGAAAATATACTCTTCCAATTCCTCTTTGAATTAATTCTCAGAGGCCAGGCGCACATTCAAGCTCAAACCGGTGCGCAACGTTTTGCTACGGTTTCCGGGTTGAATGACATGTTTCCTGGAAACGGTGTGCAACAGGTTTGAGATATGTTTTCTCTTGTTTGGTGGGTATGTCAGAAATGTCAGCCCAATCAGCGGCAACATGTATATAAACCACGCGGTATTAAAGAGACAGCTCGCACAAGGATATTAATGAAACATAAAAATACTATACTTATATAGTTTGATATTGTATTGTGAAGTGACACTTTAATAAACTTTTCTATACTCCTCTGATTATATAATGGTTAATATTACAATACATTAGCACAACAATAGTGACCAGCAATAATGATAAGCCTAATACTCACAATAAAAATAGATAATAAATAGATAAAGAAGTGGATTATCCTTGACCTGAAATGTTTGTTTTTTTCATCCTGAAATGCGAGGCAAATGTTGTATCACAATAATTAGAAGTTTCCATAAATCCCTTCACTCGATTGGGATGCGTCATCAGAACAGGGTGTTCAACACACCACCGTTTCCATTTAAAAAACGTTTTGCAACGTTTTGTCGGGGCTGAACGCAGCCCAGGTACAGCTCAGCGGTAGGAGTGTGGGTGGGGCTTTTTTTCCATACTCCACGATGGCACACACTGACACAGATTATGTTGCCGCTCATGCACTTGGTCAGACTCTTTGTTGGGCTCGGGCTCCAGGACCATGGTTGGCTCAGGTGTAGTCTCTGGTACTAAAATCGTGGCAGGCTCTGGCTCCATGTCTGTGGTGTGCTCTGGCATATGCTCTGTGCAGGTTGTGGGAGGCGGCTGGATGGGCTCTGTGTCCTCAGTGATGCTGGCGATGTCCTCCTCAGCGGGGCAGCCTCAGCGGGGCTGGCGATCTCCTGCATTGTGCACTTACTACAGCCAGAAACAACGTTACACACACACATCAAACCACTAGACCACTGGAACAGTGACATTCCATGTTATACAGTAAATTCAATTTTTTTGACAGGATACTGCAAAACCATAGGGCCCTATAACCATTCTCTCAATTTAAAGGTGCCCTAGAACTTTTTAAAAAAAGATGTAATATAAGTCTAAGGTGTCCCCTGAATGTGTCTGTGAAGTTTCAGCTCAAAATACTCCATAGATTTTTTTTAAATTAATTTTTTAGCTGCCTATTTTGGGGCATCATTATAAATGAGCCGATTCAGGGCTACTGGCCCTTTAATTCTCGTGCTCTCCGCCCACGGAGCTCGCGTTTGCCTTGAACAGTGCATAAACAAAGTTTACACAGCTAATATAACCCTCAAATGGATCTTTACAAAGTGTTCGTCATGCATGCGGCATGTATGCGTCGGATTATGTGAGTATTGTATACTGTTATATTGTTTACATTTGATTCTGAATTAATTTGAGGCTATGATCCGTGGCTAGCAGCTAATGCTACACTGTTGGAGAGATTTATAAAGAATGAAGTTGTGTTTATGAATTATACAGACTGCAAGTGTTTAATAATGAAAATAGCGACGGCTCTCTTGTCTCCGTGAATACAGTAAGAAATGATGGTAACTTTAACCACATTTAACAGTACATTAGCAACATGCTAACGAAACATTTAGAAAGACAATTGACAAATATCACTAAAAATATCTTGATATCATGGATCATGTCAGTTATTATTGCTCCAGCTGCCATTTTTCGCTATTGTTCTTGCTTGCTTACCTAGTCTGATGATTCACCTGTGCAGATCCAGACGTTACTGGCTGTTCTTGTCTAATGCCTTTCATAATGTTGGGAACATGGGCTGGCATATGCAAATATTGGGGGCGTACATATTAATGATCCCGACTGTTACGTAACAGTCGGTGTAATGTTGCGATTCGCCTGTTCTTCTGAAGTCTTTTAAACAAATGAGATTTATATAAGAAGGAGGAAACAATGGTGTTTGAGACTCACTGTATGTCATTTCCATGTACTGAACTCTTGTTATTTGACTATGCCAAGATAAATTCAATTTTTCATTCGAGGGCACCTTTAAGAAAGAGATGATGATGATTGTGAGAGTGTAGATTTCCCTCTTTAGTCTTTCAACCTCTTTTAAAGATATACCCAATTAAAAGCTGGGGCAGACAAGAGCATCAGAGCTAAACGCATGAGCAAAAACTGATTCTAGCTAATTTGCTGATTTTGTCAGCTAAAAAAACAGCACAATGAAGACAGAACTGAGTATCTAAAGGATTATATGACTGTGTGTGCATGTGTATCAGTATATTTAGCATTAAGGTCAGTTTCATATCAGATTGTAAAGTAGGCGAGCACAGTCTCATTGCACCAGTATTTATTATTAATGAAGAGGGGGTGGGGGAAGATGAGAGGAATTTAAGAATATCCTCTTTCGTTCCTTTCTCTGTGCAGTCTATTTCAGGATGATAACTGCCCACCTGGGGGAAATGGAGTGTTCTGGCATTGATTTTTTCATTCATGCTTGCCTGTTTCTCTCGGATTCTCTACACATCAAAACCCCAGTGAAACATGAAATTCAGCCAGCAAAAAGCCCCTTAGTGAAATGCCCTTGTCTCAGGTCTATGACACTGCAAGTTGTTTAAAATTGATGTGGATGACAGAACATGACTGAATAATGTAAGGTTTGATTATGAAAGAATTATTGGAATGGATTATTTTTTGAGCTTCAGTTCCTCGAATGAAATTATATATTACTGTTTTTTTGTTTTTTGTGTGTGTGTGTGTGTGTGTGTGTGTGTGTGTGTGTGTGTGTGTGTGTGTGTGTGTGTGTTGTTTTTGTTTTTTTGGTTTGGTCAGTCTAATTTCTGAGATCAGTTAATACTGGAATAGTGTTGCTTGGCATGATAAATGGGGAATTTCCAAATGAAGTTTATTTAACAAAGTTCGGGAGGAGCACGTTCAGGTAATCAACCAATCAGTGCAAGAGCATCCCTCCACCACCCCATCACCTCACTCCTAGCTGGTTTCTATCCCAGTCAAGGAGGAGGAGTACTCTGGGTTTGGGCCAAATTCCAAGCTCTGAGCCTCATGAACTCATGAAATCCTATTATAATATAGGTTGAATGCCTAATGGTTTGAGTGATATAACCAACCTTTCGTACCTATCCATTCTCTAACCAATCATATTGTTTCCCTTTAGCTCATAATTTTTACTTTCTCTCTCTTCTTTATGTACATGCTTTAGTTCAGTGTGCAGAAGTGCACCGAACCCATCCAGCCACAAGCATCTTTGAAATTTCCTAAAATCTACCGGCCCAAACCTACTGTCACTTCTCAAGAGGTAATAAACTACAAAGAACATGGAGCTGCCAATGACACGTCTGCTGCCAAGCTCGACACCTGTAACCAGGCAACCGAACGTGAGGAGGTCTTCTCTCTCCCACGGCAAGGTAAGCAAATAACAGCTAAAATCTAATGGAACTCAATGGGGAAGGCTGTGCGTGTGTGTGTGTGACTAGTTTCTCTGTGCATTCCAGTCCACTTGTGAAACCCGGTAATTTCAATCAGTCTGAATTCAGTAAATCTGAGATCTGAGACTTTATTTATGGAACTGAAAAGATTTGAATTGTGAACTAGTCATTTCACCCCTTAATGGATTAGATGCTAACTGGAATTTCGGCCATTAAACACCATTAAAATATTATTTCGCTCAGAGGCAACTGTTAACCACTCAGGCGATTGTTAATCGCTCATTCACATATATTGGTCTGACTCATAGCACACAGCAACTATCATGATAAGGTTATGTACAATATATTAATTCATGATCAAGGCCCTCTTTTATGAGAAAAACTTAATTTTATCCACCCACTAGCAGATGCAGAGAAAGAAAGAGAAACGGAAATGAGTGCTACCTTTTTCAAAGAATTTAACAACACATTTGCTTTTGTTATGAATGTTGTACTGCATGTGTAGAGTATGATGCTTTTATGGATTTTCAAATTTTTGGACGCACTACTCCTATTTACATTTTTGATCCACCAGTGAAAACAGTTCCAGACACTAAATGTCTTCAAGCTGCACACGCAAACAAATGAATCATAAATAAAACGATAATATTGATTAAATCAGATGAGTAAATGATTTCATGACTCACTTTAAAAACAATTACTTGTCACCAACTACTGGATTATCATGACCTGCAGAAAGATTCACTGAAAAATCCCCACCAATAACATATATACAAACAGTGAAATTCCCTGGAGGATCAGAACTAACTATAGTCTGTTTTTCTGGTCTCAGGAATACAAAGGATTTTAATGAGAACCCTTCCCTTAAAATAGTCTTTATTTACTCAGAACTGAATCTACACTCACATTTATTACCTTTACATCAGCCTCTGCAGATGAAATGTCCTGCACATCTGAGCAAACTGGCGCCATGAAGACAAGTAGCTCCATCCTATATCCTAAACTGCACTTCTCAATCAGCCTGCACAAAGAGAGTGGAGAACTACACATCAGCATTGTAGAAGGTAACAAACATGCATCTACTCTGTTTCTAGAAATACAGTGGGGCACCTGTGGATCGCAGGTGAATCCCAGGCTATGCTGTGTAGCATCCCTTTGGTGATGATAATTTACCAACAGGTGTTTCAAAAGATACATACATCCTAGATTGCTGTCACATTGTAAAAAGACTAATTACTTTGCTCAAATATCAACTTCAATCACATGTTCACTGTTTCACAATCTTTTTAATTTCCAGAAGGTGATCGCACACACACAAAAACACAGACTAAAGGCTGGGATACACTACACAACATTTCACTCACTCTTCCATTCTTGAAGCGAAAGTTCACCAAAAATGATCATTTGCTCACCCACATGTCACACACAAAAGAAGAAATTTTCAAGAATGTACTGGTGACAAATGCATTATAGAGAGATAAGCCATATCATAACTTGGTGTGAAGAACTATAATTGAAATAAGGCTGAAATGAAATATATATATGTGTGTGTGTGTGTGTGTGTGTGTGTATATATATATATATATATATATATATATATATATATATATATATATATATATATATATATATAGCACTAATTCAAGTTGTTATTCACTGATAATATTTTCTTTACAGTGAGCAGTGATACTTTTGATACTTTTCGGTAACAAATTAGGCCAATCTACTTTTTTATGTAACTGATTTTAAAAAGTTATGAACAGTCTTAAAGAAAAAAAAGATGTCTAACTTGTAAGACCTGTCTTAAAGGTTTATGCAACCGGTCCCAGATTTATTAAAAAGAACAAACAAACTCACACAAAAACATACGCTTTGTTGCTTGGAGATGTGTGGTAAAAAAAAACAATATGTGATTGAAAAATGTCAGATATCTTCCAACAGGATAGTCTGAAGCTAAAAAATAAGAGAAAATGCCTGTCATTCACTACGCAATGTTCTGTGAAATCTTGCCAAAATCTACAGACTGGCTCTGACTTTAGGCAACTAAACAAATGAAAAATATCTGTGAAAAGCCTTAACAAACAGATCAGCTGTACAGAGAAGCTCTAGGAGGAGCAGTTTTAAGGTCATCAGAAGGTCACACAACATAAGCAGATATCTGTAAAAAGTAGGCTTTGGTGTACTTTTTTGTACTTGTAATCCTCAGCCAGGTGTGTTGTGTTTGTGGCATAGAGGTGTCACTGTACAGCGGTTTTGGTCTGCTTTTGAGGCTGGACCAGAGGGAGGATTTGATATTCAAAACTCTCTGTGATTAAACCAATGTTTGAGAGAAATAAAAGCCTCTTTCAGGCAGCTTAAAGCCTCTTAATCACAGAATTACCATTTCAATGGTTGCAGCCTTGATTGATACGCATCATTATCGGTAATGAGAGTAAATGCTTTAAACTCAAAACCGCTATTCTGCTCATCCAAACAGGAAAGAGAGAGAGGATCAGTCATGCTGGTTGAGATGTAGAAAGGAGTGAAAAGTGAGGAGTTAAAAAAAAGAATATGTGATGCTTGGTGCCTCTGTGGTTTGGAGCAGCCTCAATTTGTCATCCTGTTCCTTGTTATAATGTGACTCATATTCCCTTCTTTCCGCAGCGGATAATATATCAGTGGATGCAGGATGTGAAGGTTATATATCAGGGTGTGTGAGTGTCTCTGAGGAGCAGAAGCACGCTCAGACAGCGGTCCACAAGCTGGCAGCACATGTGCAGTGGGGAGAGGAGCTGGTGTTCACCCTCCCTGTAGAGGGCACAGAAGACACGGATGGTCTAGATGGAGAGGTGGCCCTCTCCCTTCACTGCTGTGATCGATTCTCCCATAATTCTACTCTGGGCATGATGCGCTTTAAGCTGGCTGACGTAAGCATGATGTTGGATGCTGACTGCTGGGTTGATTTACAACCACCCAAACAGGTGAGGAACATTGCTTAAAAGTGTCCAAAAGTGGAACATTATAGGGTTAGTTCATCCAAAAATGATTAATCATTTACTCACCCTCATATCGTTCCAAAAGACTTTCATTCATCTTTGGAACACAAATGAAGATATTTAATGAAATCTGAGATTTCTGTCCTTCTATTGACAGTTCACGTAACTAGCACTTTGACGCTTCAAAAAGTTCATAAAGAGATCGTAAAACTAATCCATATGAATTGAACAGTTCATTCCAAATCTTCTGAAGAGACATGATCGCTTTATATGCACAGATTCAATTTAAGCTTTTATTTATATAAACATTCATTAATGTTGTGGTAAATGGAAGCTCAAGCATGTTCCCTTGATGTGCGAGAACCAATGATGTTCATTCTTGTGTGTTACGCAGCATGTTTGAGCCTCCGAACCAATTGAGTGCAACAGTCAGGTTTTGAATGAAAACTTTAGGACATTCTGATTTTGAATCAAATACTAGTGGCAATCCTTATAAGCACTGGTGCTAACTAGTTATGTCTGTGGTGTTACAAGTATTTCCACCAAGAGAGATAGTAACACCACAGGCAAATCAGTACAAATCCAGCCTTTTGTAAGATGGAGTCTGCCATGATCATTTTGGAAATAAGACTATATTTATCAAAATATAATATGTCAAATCTGCAAGTTACCAGCGTAACACCACAGCCTCTAATAAAGTGTGACAAATGAAATTGTGAAAAGAGAAAAAATGAACCATGCACCCCTCAATGACCTTTAAACATATAAAGTAATCCAAATCAATCACCCATTTTCTTAAAGCGACAACATCAATTGTTGTAACACCAGAAACATGAAGTTTTCTTTTCCTTAAAATATGTATTTTCTTTTTAACAATTTAATTAAATTGTATATCTATATTATCAATATAACTGCCTTACTTGCGTTAAAAATGTTTGAAATTCACATTGTCACACTGTTGCAATTACATCACAGGATATTTTTTAAGGTATGGGGTAATATTCAAATTAAATATGTATTTTAAAAACAATTTAATAGTGCACAAATTTTCACCCTACAGAATACAAATAGGCAAACATTTTATGATTTTTTGGTATTTAAGTTTATTTCAACTGTTGCAAAGTAGAAACACCACTTGCCACCGCAAATGAAGAATGATCTAAATATATGCCTGCTAAATGCCATTTGACTGATCAGAATAGAATATTCCAGAGGGCTACATAATAAATAGGAATTTAAACATAGTGAATAATTAAATCACACTTGTGACTATGAATGTACATATTGAATGTACATCATTTGAACTGATTTATATTTATTGGACTATTGGACTAAACAGTGTATAGACTGACTGAGACCCTGTGTGCAAGTTTATGACCTTCAAACATGTATAGGCAGAGAGTTGGAAAACTCAGCCAGGCAATCATGCTGGAGTTCTATGTTGGAATGACACTGATTTACCCACAAATAACACACACACGTTATGTTTCGGTATCCTTGTGGGTATCTCTCCATAGACATAATGATTTTTATACTGTATAAACTGCATTTTCTATCCCCCAACCCTACCCCTAAACCTGCCTATCACAGAAACCTTTTTGCATTCTCAAATAAGCATCATTTAGTATGTTTATTAATCCACTTCCCTTGTGGGGAATGGGACATATTAAAACACTAAAACATAAAATACAGCAATAGAGGTAACATACATTTGACACACTCTTCATATGCCATGGAAGCACACTTGGTGCAATATGAAGACTTTATTAATGGGATGCTTACTGTGTGTTTGTGTTTCTACAAGTGCAAAGTGCACATATCGACAGAGTATTTCAAAATAGCTCAGACATTTCTTTTGTACATCCACATACACGCAGGCTACCGTGCATAAGAGGTGGTTGGAGAAAAGACCTGAGTTTTTATGATGCTGTACAACCTCCACACCTTGTTTGCTTAAAATCAGTCTCTTGGGTCCCAACTCAGATGTACACACACACACACACACGGACGCACATACACACATGCATGCATTCCACCCCCACTGCTGTGTGATCTGTTGATGATGTCATAGACCTCCAGAGCAGGAGATCTTTCTTTATCTGCGTCATCACACCTCCCAGAGGAGATCCGGTTCTAACAGACACACACACAGACATGCCAGGAATTACTAAGTACCACTGGACTGCAGAGAGGAAGCTGAGTGGGCCTAGAAGTATTTGGTGTGTGTGTGTTTGCATGTACAGTATGTAATGTGCCAGTGATTAAGAGGATGACACAGTTTAAACCAGGTTATGAGCACCGTTAGAATGTATTATTTGTTTATATACAACAAAATGCGCACACACTCTTTATTATTCTGAGTACGCGTATTTATCATACGATTCATGTTTGATTATTCAGGATAAGGCTTTGGTTTGATGCCTTGGACTCTTATTTTCTACCTTCTAATCCCATTCTTGAAAACATCATTAATGAATGAGAGAATGAGACAGAAACTGATGTACTGAGTATATTGCAGAAATTTCTGCACACATTGAATATAATTTCAATATATTTCCAGACATTTATCAGTTTGAATATTACTATGCTAATATGACTATGAATAATGAATAATAATTGCTGTACCCTAAAGCTTTCCGTGTTGTTCATTTGAATAATATTTATTATCAGTATTATTCGTCACTGTGTTCATCAACACTGCACTGGAGAACACAATGGTTTGATAAATCCAATCTTGTCACACCTGAATCAAAAGCACCTGATTATATTTCAGTAAAACGTCGTGTTCTGCTGATGCAGCTGATTAAGTGGGGCTGAATGAAGGCAGGGACAGATTTGTATAAGGTCATGATGGTTATGAAATAACATAATTCAGAGTGTTTAATCTATGGGATTTGCTGACAAGTTGATCATTTAAATCAGCAACTTTTGTCCTGGGAGAGGAACTGGTCACATTCAGTCTGTCTCACAAATTACTAGAACATTTGAATGAAATTATTCTCCATGCAGTGAAAAGTCAAGATCATTAACCCTGCATGAAAAAATTATGAATATGCAAATTTTAAAATCTCTATTCATGTGAACAGAGTTAAAGAAGTAAAATTGCCTGACAAAAAAAAAAAAAGTATTTTAAAATGAGTTATTTGCTCAAAAACTTTGACCCATGAAGCATTTTAAGACTTTCTCTGTCTTTTTCAGCAGGAAGTGGCATCATCAGCTGGAGAGCTACTATTGTCCCTCAGTTATCTGCCAGCAGCCAATAGACTTGGGGTGGTAGTAATGAAGGCTAGAGGACTTCAGTCAGACAAACTGAAAGACAACATAGGTATTTACACTTTGTTGCTAACAACACTCAAAACAATGTGAACAATAAAAATAATCCCAAATCAACTATTGGTAACTTACATTATCATTTGTGTTATCCCACTATAACAATACTATCTGTTCTAAGATGGAAGTGAACCAGAGGTTCAGCAGCTCAATAAATTCATACACTACTGGTCAATAGTTTTCAATTAATAATTTTGAATGTTTTTGAAAGAAGTCACAGAGACTGCATTTATTTAATCAAACATACAATAAAATCAGTAATATTGTGAAACATTATCACAATTTAATAGAACTGTTTTTTTTTTATTTATTTATTTGAATATATTTTAAAATGTAATTTATTCCACTGAAGACTGATGAAAGCTTTGCCATCTCAGGAATTCTATTGCAAAATGGATGACGACTTTAAAAAACCTTTATCATTCCAAACTTTTGACCGGTAGTGTACATGTACATGCATTAAATATATCCATCCATTTTCCAAGCCGATTGTCCTAAATAAATACATTCATGCAATATTAATGTCAATATTTTAGGTGTAATAAAGAGAGTACTGTACCCTGTATGTTCTCTGATAGATCTTTCAGTAAAGTTGACCTTGAAACATCAAAATGCCAAACTGAAGAAGAAGCAGACGCGGCGAGTGAAGCACAAGATGAATCCAGTCTGGAATGAGATGATGATGTTGGAGCTGCCCAGTGAGCTACTGCCTAAATCCAGCGTGGATTTAGAGGTACTGAACCTGGCCAGTCCCGGGACCCTGCTCCCCCTGGGCCGCTGCATGCTGGGGCTCCACACCTCCGGCACTGGCCTGCAGCACTGGAAACAGATGCTAGATAATCCACGCAAGCAAATTGCAATGTGGCATCCTCTATACACCTAAGAATACAGTTTAAAATTCTCCAAACCACCACTTACGCGCAATGATTTGGTAAACATGTAGTTGAATTTTTACAATAGTACTCTATTCCTGTACACAAATATGTAGTTCTCCAATATAATAAATATTTAAGTAGATATAATGAATGAACCCAGCTGTTATCGTTTCGAAATATGAAACTAATTTCTCTGCAGGTAAACTACTTGTTACACAGTAGTTTAGAGTATTTTAATGTAACTTTGGTGTTGTTGTTAATGTGTTTAAAATACTTAATGCTGTTTTAAACTGGTCCGAGTTGGAGCCATCCTGAACATTATGATTGAACAACCTAACCACTCAGGCAAATGGCTCACACCAAGTTTGGCACAACAGCCGTCTCTCATAATTCATCATAAATGAACAATCACAACAAATTTAAAGTGAAAACAATCTTTGCCAGATAAAGCCCTAATATGATCCGCAGACAGCATCAGAGTACAGAAATCAGTCTAATGTGGTCAGAACACTTAGAGAGATAGCAAAACATTCAAACATTTATGTTTTCCTGCTATGTAGGGTTATGGATCCTCTTAGTCCCACTGTCACAGCTGGAATGATGGAGCCAAGCTCACTAACTGTTGATTGTGGCTAGTATCTTTACAGCAGTAATGCACTAAATATACAGGGTCTTATTAGGGCAGCTTTACTCTACTCAAGATGCACGCATAGTATAAAACTGTAAATGTATCACTGTCTTCTAATTAAAAATATGTAAATATATATAAATAGCAGGATATGTATACTATATATATATACACACATATATACACACACACACACATTTATATATATATATATACATTTTATATATATATATATATATATATATATCTCAGGCAACAGATCCTGATGTTGTAAAATGTTGAAATTTAGTCTCATTAAATGGACCCCCCCCCCAACACACACACACCCCAAAAAAATGTGTTCCAAATCTGAATGAATTTCTTTCTTCTGCTGAACAGAAAAGTTACTTTTGTGTTCAGCAGAAGAAAGAAATTCATACAGGTTTGGAACAACTTGAGGGTGAGTAAATGGTAACAGAATTTCTGACTGAACTATCCCTTTAAAGATGTCTGCCCCATGTAAAAGTATGTTTTAAAAGTATGTACTTTGACCTAAGTTAGTATACGCTTCCTTCTCTCCATTTCCAAGCCAAATTGTAGCCAAATATAACCCTGATTTATTCCAGAAATGTATTTGTGTTTCATCAGGGTGCACATTCTACAACTGACATGCCTAACATCTGACATCAATAACAGTAATATTTAGGCCTCTTAAACAGTGTTTAGTGTTATCTGATATGTATGACCTGATTACAATAAAATCGAATCTACAATAAAATATGGTAAAATCTACAATATATCTCTCTTTGATATGATCATACGTTATTCATCAGACACAAGTATTATTTTGATTCTAATATAATCAACCTGAAGGCAGTGTGCAAATTTAGAATTGCTAATAATTCAGTTAATTATTAGATCACAAAAAATATCAGATATGTTAATTTCAGAGCTATTATAATAAATTCAAACTTTAAATATATTTGTAAAGGTTCCTTTAGAAGAAGAAGCAGTCTTTTGGGTAAATATATCAATTTGCCTGTCCGTCATCTTTTCGGTGCAATGGTTTTCAGATTTACATCATTTCTGTGCTTGATACTTTTCCAGAGAGATATCACTGTTAATCACTGAAATCTGATCTATCTGTATGGCTTACTGCATAAAACTCTTGATTTCATACAGACAGAAATGTATTTCTATTTTTAACCCACAGATATGCTTGAAACAAATAGCCTTGTGTTGGTGTGAAATAAAAATTCTTTTCTCAAAATGTGTCATTTCTCTTGTGCGTTTGCTTGATGTCAGAAGATTTGATGGATCTATTTATAGACATGGTCAGACTTGATAAATGACACGATCAGGAAGTGACAGATATCCAGACCAACAGCACCTCCTACAAACCACATCAAATGAACACACACTGATAAATGTATCAGAGAGAGAGAGAGAGAGAGAGAGAGGGAAACAAAATGGAGAGAAACAGGTGATAACAGCATATTAAAGTCATCTTTCTCACCTGCTTTCTCCTTCTCATCCTAAAAAAACATGGTGTGTTGTTGCATAACAGTTAATATGACTGTATTCTGTCTGGTTACACAGCAGGGCACAGTACCCAGTCTTATTATAGTCTATATGATCAGAATGGATGAGTACAGTGTCTGTCTGCTCAGCAGCCTTGAAAATAACACGGGATACCAGCAGCAACTGCAATGCATCACTGATGAGCTTCTTACATAATCCCACTGATTTCAAAAAAATAAAAATAAAATACTCCCACCTGCTAGATATTGCCCTGCCAGAGCTAAAAATGATTGTGCTGGCTTGCCCTTCCTGAATGAGCTGTGTGTGTGTGTGTGTGTGTGTGTGTGTGTGTGTGTGTGTGTGTGTGTGTGTGTGTGTGTGTGTGTGTGTGTGTGTGCTTTTGTTTATATTACATTGTGGGGACCAAATGTCCCCATGATGTAATATAAACCTGAGTTCACCTACATCGTGGGGACCAGCCAGCGGTCCCCACAATGTAAATGGGTTTATAAATCATATAGAATGAGTTTTTGTGAAAAAGTAAAAGTTTGCACAGTTTCCTGTGAGGGTTAGGTTTAGGGGTAGGGGCAGGGTAGGGGGATAGAATGTACAGTTTGTTCAGTGTAAAATGCATTGAAGTCTATGGAAAGTCCCCACAATTCACAAAAACAAACATAGGTGTGTGTGTGTGTGTGTGTGTGTGTGTGTGTGTGTATGAATGTGAACACACTACACTTCACATGACAAATATGAAACAATATGAAAACAGAAAATGACTTCTGTTTCTGCCTTATTTCAGAAGAACCGAGCAACAAGCTCTTCAGTTTAAATAAACGTGAATTCATATGTTTGTTTTGCTATACTGAAAAATGTTTCTGCATGATCAAGAGATGCAATGAAGAGAATGACCTGTGAAAAAGATTTCTATCTCCTTTTCCTAAACAACACATAGTTTATTCAAATGTATGTAAAATAAAACTGTATACATAATGCTGCACACATTCATTTAAATGGACTGAGAGAGAGAGAGAGAGAGAGAGAGAGAGAGAGAGAGGGCTCATTAAAGTTCTCATAATGGTTTTCTATGTGAAAACCGCAAAATTACAGCTCATTATTTGCTTTGCCCAGAATGGACAGCACAAAAACTGCTGTCCTCATTCACATCGAACACAACACTGCTTTGAACAAACCCTTCTAAAATCCCTCATCACACACACACAAAAACACATGAAATATAGATGGAGGGAAAAGCTGCCCTAGAAAATATTTCTTTCTGATGCAGAGCGGAGTGAGGCTGGCACGAGCCTTGCTGTTAGACAAAACAAGCAGAAAAAAAGCTGAATGAAGCTACCTCTACTGCTTTGTATCATTTCATCTGTCTCTTTCTTTCCTTTGTCGTTGTGTGGCATCAGCTGGTACAAACAGAGTCAGAGCCAGAGGGAGAGGAGCAGAACATCTTGAACACATAAACACTCTTAACATCACCATGAAATCAAACTGTACAATTCTATGACAATTCTTGTGACGCACATCTGTGTGAAATGGCTTCTCAATCAAGAAAAAAAATGTAGGGCAGGACTTGATTTGCCCATTGGAAATTGATTGGATCACTGGATCATTGCGGTTCTCATGTAATTGGCAGGTTGTCTCCAATAGGGGATGAAGAATTTCTTGAGTGTAAATGTAATTAAATAAAATGTGGACTGTGTATATGAGGATGTTATCTGTGACATGATTATTGATAGGCTGCTGTCAGTGACAGAATGCACATAACTATGTCACAGGGTGCAAATTTACGACTTGGTAATATGTCCCAAAGCTCGTCTACTCTTCTGCCACACACTCAAAAGTATCTGCTTTTCTTCACAAAAAAATACATACTTTTAGGGCATAGTATAATTAGGCACATTGGGATGTAGCAACAAAAAAATTAAAGCTGCAAGCAGCGATGAAAGGCCCTCGAACCTGGGCTCACCGCCACCCGGTGAACAGTGGGCGATATTCGTTTAAGCGTAGAGGAGAAATAAGGCAAAGTCATTTTGATGCACCACACTTCCTGCTGCCAGCAGGTGGCGCTTTAACTATAACTGAATATTGCCATGCTGATGTCTTCAGGTCAGGACTCTTATTAAACATGTGAAGTTTGGAGCAGATCGGACACTGTATGCCCGAGTTACAACAGCTTCCTCTTTCATGGGGAAACATCAAACTTTGTCAGGCCGCCACGGACACACCCTTTAACAAAACCTCTAGATCTTCGCAATTTAACGTCTCAAAGGCCTTAAGATTAGACTGACAAAATATGATGTTGATCTGATTAAAGCTCTAGGAGACGTTTGTTAAAGTACAACGTGTGGAAATGGCAAAAACAGCAAATATTTTGCAGAGAAAATTCAAAATATCTCACTTCCTGTTGAGGTTTTCAGATTTTGCACCCAGGGGCTTTTTTGTAAGTATTAGGCTGTTACATGTGTCTACCAAATTTCATACCTCTACGTAAAATGTAGCCCGAAGGTCGCTTAATTGAAATTTTGTAGGTGGCGCTATTGAGCCATTTTGTCACACCTAATTCTAAAACCCATATTAGACGTAAATTTTCACCACTTCTGAAGCGTGTGCAAAGTTTCATGAGTTTTTGAGCATGTTCAGGCCCTCAAAAATGCGATTCATTTCAGAGAAGAAGAATAATTGACCAAGCAAATACAAGACGGGTCCTCACACCATCGGTGCTCGGGCCCTAAAAAGAAGAAGAATGAAACAGGTGACTCTCTCTGCCAATTCAAAACCCTACTGATATTCAGAAAAAGATCTGGATTATTTTTAAATCATGCTGGACAACATGATAAAGTCAGCTTGAGTGTTGCTGCCATATCAAATACCAAGTAATTCTCAAATTCATGAACATTTTTTAATCCAATATGTTTGGGAAAAAAATGGGGGTTAGATTTTTTTTCCTAATGGACATTTGGACTCCACTGCATGTACTCCATAACCAGGACCTCTAACATCAGTTGAACACATAATAGCGTGAACAAACTTCCATAAAACATGCACTATGCATAAAGTAAAGAGAAGCTTCATCAGTAAATGACAGGCCTCAGTCAAATGGAGAGAAGGATGCAGTTATGACCACTTGAAATCTCCCTCCAATAAAACTACATAATGTACACATCTCTCACAAGCATGTATGGACACAATCTTGATTCAAAACATGATTGCAGCTCCATTCAGACTAATAAGGAATTCTGATGAACAAAATCAGGTCCCTTGCAAGCCCTACTTCTCTTTTTTAATGTACAGAAAGAGTTGGTGATGTTATATGAGAATATTTTCTATTCAGCCAAGCCACCAAAAAACCTTTGAACTGAATGAGGGTTGCTACATGTTTTACAAATCACAGCTTGAAGCGACCGAGTCATGTGTGCGTGTTGCATCCAATCTGCCCTCTGAGCCTCTCCTGGGTCAGACTGATCCATGTTGCCACGGTGATGTGAGAAGGCTGTGTGATGGAGATCCTTTCTGCATTCAACACGGTTCTTGTTGGTAATATACAGAGGAGTGACTGCTGAACATCATCATGGTTTTAGGCCATCTCCTCATCCTCAACAATCGACTCATTACGAACAGACACAAGATGTGCAAGTCACTGATTGTAACAATTTGACAAACCTAAGGCTGGTTGTTCAATATGAGTTGCGAAATCAATAACTGGGATAAGGAGACAGAGATAAGAGGATAAGGGAAAAGTAACAGTTAATGAAAGAAGAAAAAAAACAGAAACAGACTAATCTACAAGAAAACAAACTTCAATGCAGAGACAGAGCAGAGAACAAGCATTAGCTGCTTTAAGGCACGCTATGATGACTATTTTGGTCAAAATAAATGTAAATTAAATGTAAAAACCACATATTAAAGACAAAATGTAATTCAAATTTACCCTGTATACTTTTGTAGTGCACACTCTTGACCTCATTGTGCATGATTCAATGATGCATGTTATACCAAATAAACATGCTAGTCTTTGTATTATTAGTTTTTAATAAAAATGTAATAATGTGCTCCAACTCCAAAATGTCTTTCCTTTTTGGCTGATGAAAACTGTAGTAAAGATAATGTCCTTAAGTGTAGAAGGGAAGGGGACAGGGTCGGCGTTCAACTGCTGACTGAGCTTTATTTCAATAATCACAAACATCCAACAAAAACTGTGCAACGCACAACAGCAAAACAAAATAATCCACAAAGGGCTTCACTCCAGTCATGGCATATACAATCCACAATGGGCTTCACTCCTGGTCACGGCATATACAATCCACAATGGGCTTCACTCCAGCAGTGTTGTCGTGCACCAGCGGCTCAGTCAGCAGTTCCCCTCTCTCTCACCGACTCCTGCTTCTCGCGGCGTTTTAACCTATCTCCGCGCAAATTACTGAAATGAGAAACAGGTGTTCGTGATTTACATTTAACCCGCTCACTCACCAAAGATCTCCCGATGCTCTCTCCCACTGCAGACCTCGCTGAACCACGCCCCCCTCGATACATACCCCCACCGCCCGACTCAGGCCGGGGAGCCATTTCTGGAGAGGAAATCGGCCACAGCCATCTGAACACCCGGCCTGTGGACCACCTTGAACTTAAAAGTCTGTAATGCCAGATACCAACGAGTGATCCGCGCATTGGTATCCTTCATGCGGTGGAGCCACTGCAGGGGAGCGTGGTCCGAACAGAGAGTGAATTCCTGCCCCAGGAGATAATAGCGGAGGGTGAGGACGGCCCACCTAATAGCCAAACACTCTTTCTCAACGGTGCTGTACTTAGCTTCCCTCTTTGAGAGCTTATGGCTAATGTACAGCACCGGCTGTTCCTCCCCCTCTATCTCCTGGGACAGGACAGCACCCAGCCCTTTGTCCGACGCATCAGTCTGCAACAGAAAAGGGAGAGAAAAATCAGGAGAGTGAAGCAATGGCCCGCCACATAGAGCAGCCTTCACCTGGGTAAAGGCCTGCTGGCACAGCTCCGTCCACTGGACCGTATCTGGCGCATCGTTTTTAGTTAGATCTGTCAACGAGCTGGTGAGGGCCGAATAATTAGGAACAAACCTCCTATAATATCCCGCCAGCCCGAGGAACTGTCTAACGTCCTTTTTGGTCTTGGGGCGCGGACAGGTCGCAATCGCTGCCGTCTTATCAATTTGGGGACGCACCTGTCCATGCCCCAAGTGGAAGCCCAGATACCTTACTTCCACGCGCCCAATCGCACACTTCTTCGGGTTGGCCATGAGCCCGGCTCCCCTCAGCGATCTCAGGACGGCCCTCAAATGCTGCATATGCCGCTGCCAGTCATTACTGAAGATAATAATATCATCCAGATAGGCAGCAGCATATGCACCGTGGGGCCGCAAAATTTTATCCATGAGACGCTGAAAGGTAGCCGGTGCCCCGAACAGCCCGAACGGAAGGATAACGAATTGGTGCAATCCAAACGGCGTCGTGAAAGCTGTTTTTTCTTTGGATAATGGCGACAAGGGGATCTGCCAATACCCTTTCGTTAAGTCCAGTGTCAAATAAAATCGAGCCGTACTTAGCCGGTCAAGCAACTCGTCCACCCGAGGCATTGGATATGCGTCGAATTTCGACACTGCGTTCACCTTGCGGTAGTCCACACAGAACCGAACTGAGCCGTCCGTCTTGGGAACCAAAAGTTACTGCTGGACTCTTCTATTACTCCCATTTCAAGCATAGCCCCTAATTCTGCCTGAACTTCGTTTTTCTTGTGTTCAGGCAATCTATTAGGCCGGCTGCGAACCACCACGCCCGGCTCTGTCTCGATGTGGTGCTGAATGAGGTTTGTACGGCCCGGTAGGGGAGAAAATACGTCCGCAAACTCTGCTTGTAACTTGGATAAATCAGTGAGCTGTGAGGGCGAGAGGTGATCTCCCCCAGGGGCCAGAGCGAGGGACTGTTTTTTGATATTTGCCTCTGGCCGAGATCATCCTCTCCGCTAATCACCGTCCCCAGCATCACTGATTCCGCCTCATTCCATTTTTAAGGAGATTGAGGTGGTAAATCTGACGTGCTCCCCTCCTATCGGAACGCACAACCTCATAATCGAGCTCGCCCACTTGCCGTGTAACCACAAATGGTCCTTGCCACTTTGCAAGTAATTTCGAGCTTGAAGTGGGAAGCAATACAAGTACTTTATCTCCCGGTGAAAATGTGCGTAAGTTAGTTCCTCTGTCATACAGCTGGCTCTGTCTGTGCTGGGCTTGTAACAAATTCTCCATAGACAGCCTCCCCAACGTGTGGAGTTTTGTTCTCAAGTCCAGCACATACTGAATTTAATTTTTGGCCTGAGATGGTCCGTCTTCCCAAGTCTCTCTTAGGACGTCTAATACCCCGCGGGGCTGGCGTCAAAAGAGAAGCTCGAAGGGGGAAAACCCCGTGGAGGCTTGCGAGACCTCTCGCACTGCAAATAACAGAGGTTCCAACCACTTATCCCAATTTTTGGTGTCCTCTTGAACGAATTTACGAATCATGGATTTAAGCGTGCGATTAAACTGTTCGACCAGCCCGTCCGTTTGTGGGTGAAAGACGCTGGTACGAACGGATTTAATGCCCAACAATTCGTAAAGTTCGCGTAACGTGCGTGACATAAACGCTGTTCCCTGATCAGTGAGGATTTCTTTCGGAATCCCCACTCAGGAGATTAAACTAAATAGTGCATCCGCAACACTCTTAGCGGAAATGTTGCGGAGCGGCACTGCTTCAGGATATCGCGTTGCATAATCCACAATGACTAATGCAAACCGATGCCCTCTTGCTGATCGCTCTAATGGCCCGATGAGGTCCATACCAATTCTTTCGAAGGGGACCTGCATTAATGGGAGGGGGCGCAACGGCGCTTTTGGGGTGTCCGGTGGGTTAACCAACTGACATTCCCGACAAGACGCGCACCACCTGTGCGCATTCTCGTGAATGCCCGGCCAAAAGAATCGGGTCATGAGACGATTTAGTGTTGCCGTTGCCGTTTGACCTAGATGCCCAGCCATCAGATTAGAATGCTTTTCCATGCGGCTCTTTGGAACTAATAATTGGGTCGTATCTTCTTTTGTCTGAGTGTCTTGGGTCACTCGATACAACCTATCTTTTATGATCGCAAAATACGGATAAGAAATTGGACGTCCAGGCTGGAGAGGCTGACCATTGATGGTACTGACCTTTTCAAACGCGTGTTTTAGTGTCTCATCGTGAGACTGCTCCAGGGGAAAGTCATTGCGATCCGAAAGAATAAGTATTCCAATTTCGCTCTGTTCCCCTGAAGCTGAACTCACTGGTCCCTGATCAGTCTCTCCCACCTGCACTCGCACCTCCTTATCCCGCGATTTTTCCCCCCAAGAGGCATCCGAGCATAAGCACCCCAATAATTTATTAAATGCAGGCCAATTCGTAACCAAAATTATCGGATGCCGGAGGTGCGGATTAACTGCCACCTCCACACTATGCTTTTGACCCCTAAATTGAATAATGACGGGCACTAACAGATATTTCACCACATTCCCGTGCACACACCTCACCTTAACCAAGCGGCCTGCATCCAATGGCCCAGACGAAATCAGGCTTTGATGCACAGAGGTTTGGTTACATCCTGAGTCCACCAAAGCCTTATAGATACCCCCTTTGACACTCACAGGTATTTGGTACTCGCTAGCTTGACCGGGGGCAGCCTGCGTGTCGTCCGGGACCCGGATCAACGTCCCAACCTCCATCACTGGACACCTGTCCACAAAGTGCTCCGGGTCCCCGCAACGCCAACAGGCCGGCCCAGGCCGGCCCAGACCTGCCCGCCGCTCTTGTGGCAGAGAGCGGGTTAAATGGTTGATGCGGAGAGAGGGGAGAAGCAGGAGCGGAGTCCGGCCCAGCAGCAGGGACTCCCGCCCCCCTGGGCGGGGCTCTTGGTCCATAATACGGGCCCTGTTCAGTTCCACCCCGCCCCCGGAGCGGAACACGTGGCGGGCCGGGCGGACGAGACCTGGGTAGAGGGACAGGTTTACAGAGAGAGGGGGAATTAAAAGAAGGAGAGAGAGAGGCAGATTGTAATGGTTCGCGGACCCCTTGGCACGCCACCATGTGGTCCTCCGCCAGTTGGATGGCTAAATATAGCGACGTGGGGCGATGGCACTTGACCCACTCGGCGGAGCCGAGTGATAAACTGCTCCAGTACCACGCAACCGATAACCAGGTCCACGTCGCTTCCCTCAGCCATTAGCCATTTGCGGCACGAGTCCCGGAGCTGTTGGGCCAACAAGAAGGGCCGGCCGGACTCGCCCAGGTCCAGGGAGCGGAAGCGTTGACGATGCTGCTCTGGGGTCCGGCGGACCCGCTGGACGATGGCCCGCCGAAGGTCGTCGAAGACCAGGAGGTTCTTTGCTGGCAGCTGTTGCGCCGCCACCTGCGACTCCCCCGAGAGGAGCGGGACCAACCTCATGGACCACTGGTCCCGGGGGAAGCCACTTGCCTCGGCAGACCGCTCAAACAAATCGAGGAAGGCCTCGGGGTCGTCACATGGCCCCATTTTGTTCAATGGCAGGTGGGTAGGCGCAGCCGGCTACCCGATGGTCGCCTGGTGAACCTCCCGGTCAATCCAGCTCTGGAACCTCTCGTGGTCCTCCTGCTGGGCCTGCACGATGGCTTGGAAGCACCGTTTTTGGTCGGCTCGCAGGTCCAGCAAGGCCTGATGTTGCTCCAGGTGCAGGACCGCGAGGGACGCGATGACTTCCGCAAATGTAGATGGGGAGGACGAAGATTGCATGGCAGCGGCCACCCAGCTTTCCTTCCCGGGTTTCGGCACCAGTGTAGTAAAGATAATGTCCTTAAGTGTAAGAAGGAAGAGGACAGGGTCGGCGTTCAACTGCTGACTGAGCTTTATTTCAATAATCACAAACGTCCAACAAAAACTGTGCAACGCACAACAGCAAAACAAAATAATCCACAAAGGGCTTCACTCCAGTCACGGCATATACAATCCACAATGGGCTTCACTCCAGCAGTGTTGTCGTGCACCAGCGGCTCAGTCAGCAGTTCCCCTCTCTCTCACCGACTCCTGCTTCTCGCGGCGTTTTAACCTATCTCCGCGCCAATTACTGAAATGAGAAACAGGTGTTCATGATTTACATTTAACCCACTCACTCACCAAAGATCTCCCGATGCTCTCTCCCACTGCAGACCTCGCTGAACCACGCCCCCCTCGCCACAAAAACCCATCATACCCTTCCCACCAACCACCCAGTTCCAATCTGGCATGTAACAACCACTTATTACAGTTCCTGATATATCTCCTGTTTCATTTGTAAACATGTTAGATTATGGAAGTAAAATAAATTGTGAAATGGGGTGACGTTAAAGGGTTAGTTCACCCAGAAATGAAAATTATCCCACAATTTGCTCACCCTCAAGCCATCCTAGCTGTATATGATTTTCTTCTTTCAGTCAAACACAATCGGAGAATATTAAAAATATTCTGGCTTTTCCAAGCTTTATAATGGCAGTGAATAGTAAACAAGATTTTGAAGCCCAAAAAGGTACATCCATCCATCATAAAAGTAATCCATATGGCTTCAGGAAGTTAATAAAGGCCTTCTGAAGCAAATTAAGCGATGCGTTTTTGTAAGAAAAATATCCATATTTATAACTTTCTAAACTATAATCACTAGCTTTTATTAACGTCCATCCGCTCATTCACAAGAGAGTCAAGTTGCGGTGTATGACGTAGGATGCAGGAGTAGCGTAAGCTCAGGAGAGAGAGTTGATTTTCATTTTTGGGTGAAACCTGACTTGACTGAAAACCTGACTTGAATGAACCTAACAAATGAGTTGGGGCTAAAGTGGTTTCATAAAAGGTAACTGAAGTTACCTTACCACGAAGTCCTGCTAAGTTGATCCAGGTTTACCTAGTCAAGATAATTGCATGTACACGCTTTTCTTAAGCAGCCCTAGAGGTCGATCATGGATCAAATCAATCCACCATAGGAAACAGCATACATTTTGTGCTATTTTATGCATTTGAGACATGATGTTTTCCTCAGTGCATAACTTACTTTTCACAAGTTTATTCTCCATCTGTAAAAGTCATGCAAATATTTCCATTTTGCTGCTAAACTTCACAGTGAACGAGCGCTGCTAGCTTTTGCTGGCTCTGAAACACTTGCTTAGTATTTCTCCGGCTCTTTGTCTAACAAAAACATCAGTCATTACTTAGTGAAAGCTTAAAAAGGCCTGTTTTTTTCAGGGGCCTTGTCACAGGTCTATCTATTCTGAAATTTGAAATTGGAGTTTAATCCTCGCTTTTCTTAGCATCTTTTATGAAACAGCCCTCTGGGGCCTGTATCATGAAGCCGGATTAGTTGGCTAGCCAGGTAAGTTTCAGATTAGTTTGCGCCAATCCTGGGTTTTAGGTACCATGAAAGTAACTTGACTTTTAGCGGTGTTCATCGCCATAGTAACCTGTGCTCCACGGCTAACCTGCTCCGGGGCAGGTTATGTTCTGGGTTAGAGATCTCAAACTGAAATTGGACCAATTAGATGTAAGCTAAGTGACACTGACGCACCCAGCGCAATAAAGTCTTTCCCCCAGTTTCTCTTCCTCTAAATTAAAGGTCATTATATAGTAAAAACAAATATTTAACAATGAAATTGTCAGGTTTTAATAATATAATTTATATATGATTTGTATAATCATATGATCTATATTTTTATTAATCCATTACACACACGCAGATTTAGTGTAACAGTAGTTATTAAGCACTTAGTTTTAATTAATATTAATATATATAGATCATATGTAATATAGGCCTAAATAAGGAGTAAATATACTCTTTAAAAATGACTATATGTGACCTTGTATGTTTAAGTCTCTATCGCTATAATCAACTAACTTCACAAGTTTCACTCGCACTGATAGAGAAAGAACATTTCTTTTATTTCTCCTCTTTCACAGACAAGTATTTTCCATTAGTGTAAATGCATTTAAATTCTTCATTTTCAGCGAAAGAGTTTTGAATCGCGCTGGCTCTCTCGTGAGAAGTGAATCACATTTTATATCTGTTGCAAGGCATGTGATTGGCTGTTTGCCACTGATGTCACAGATTCATGTGCACGCACTCCACAAACTCAGGATCAAAGCCTGAGTTGACAGAGAAAGTTGATGATCAGCATCATGGTACCAACAAAGCCGGATTGGAGTGGTTTGGTTTTGTCAACAGGAAACTAATCCTATAACCCTGAGTTTGTTCATCTACCATCATGGTACAGGCCCCTGGTGCATACTTTACTTCACCCAGTTACCCTTTACCACTCAAACGGCATCATCTTTTTCATGTAGCATAACAAAAGGAAAATTTGGCCCTAGGCACAAACTTGTTCATGCATATTACACTACACTAACATTTATTTCTTTTATTAGCTCGCTCCTCTGCTCAGGTCTCTCCATTACAGAATTACATTCATGACTAACAAGGCCAGCTTACATAATCTAGAATTCTATTACTGTCTATTACATTCTTCAAAATGCATACAGCATAATGCCATTTGAATCTTTCAATACAAAAGTAGCAAATAGCAAAATAATCTGATAGTAAACTAATAGTATAATTTCTGATGCACTCTAATGGAGAGATAAAGCTGTTGTTCTGGCATATTATGCATTTGCCAGGAAATGAGCATGTTTGACCAGTTACAACTTTTAGAATTTAAAACATGTAGAATAATCAAGCAGTAGACTTTATCTGATTTGAGTGTCTGTTTAGTGTTTTGCGTTTGTTTGTACTAACAAACACTGTAGACAATCAAAATATATTAGAATATTGGCAAATCATAAAAGATGAAATGGTGTTTTATACTTTACAATATACTTTTCACTTTTTTTTCCCTCTCAAAACTCCACAAACCTTATCTGTACCTTGTGCTCCTCTCCCTTCTGAAGGCTTGTAAGTAAATCAGAGATGTGTCTCTAACTCCACCTTGTGCTGGAAAGTCTGTTTGCATTTGCGTTGTTTCTGAAGTAAGCTAAACGTTAAGAAATTAAAACCTAACATTTTATTTAAAACTAAAGATTTAATCAAAGCTCAGAAAAAAATATCATACATATAACTACTTGCACCACATTTACAACCAGGAAAAAAACTCGTAAAAAAACGTAAATAAAGTTAATTCAAAGTAAAAATAAATAAATAAAGGTAATTCAAAATTAAATGGGTAATAAGTAATTTATATAAATACAGAGCCAATGATATAGAAACAATTATGCACGTCAACTATCATAAACCATTCATGAAGAATTAAAAAGTAATTTGGATCTTCTTCTCGTTCTGTAGTTAAAATAAATAAAGGACAGGCCAAAAAACATCTATACACCTGTATATACGACAATAAATGCCTTTATATTATAGTCGTGAACATTATCTTTAACTTACATTCAAAACAAAACGAACGTTCAACTTTATTTGGAGAGGGTGAGTGCAGCTGTAACGTTAGTTGTTTCTAGAGGGAACCGTTTCTCTGTAACAGTCAGCTACAGCTACCTGACTTCCGGTCGATGCGCTGGAGAACGATAATTTTCCCGGAGTTTTGGATGGATAAACGAGACCTTCGAGTGGCCAAAGCGCAGATGAAATATAGCCCTGAGTTGGTTGAAAACGTTTTTCTCATGCTTATGTTCGCAGATTCGACCAGTTATCTACTCGATGAACGCTGGGGTTTAGCACAACCTGCATCTATAAATAAGCTTTATACATACACAGCAAAAAACAACCCCAAAAACTGTTTTACGGGGAATTACGGTTTACTCCATTGTGTTTTATCTTGCTTATGAACTGTTTGGAATGCATCAGACAATAATATTCACCTTTTTGTCATCAGCTAGCTGTGCTCTCCATACTACTTTACAGATTACTAACTACATATTTTTTTATAGACTTACTAGCAGAAGAAAAGCGAATTCTTAAATTTACCATATTATGAAAATTGTGCAGAACAGCATTCATTTGCATCGCAACATGCATTCAGTAGTATTGCATCTAGCAATGTAATTCACTGTACAAAAATTACCAATACTTACTGCCATTGTTGCTATTACTGTAAAACCAGAATAAATTATAATGGAGTCTCTTTTAAACAGTCTATATATTTATCTTATGTGGATCTGAAAAACAACTAATAAAAGAGAAAGAAAAATAATGTTAATTCAATAAAAAAAAAAAGAAGAAGCTATATGTAAAATATAAAAAATCTGTATGTAAATACACAGCCAAATAACAATCATTTATTAAGAATTATCTGCGTTTGTTCTGTGAGTGCTGTCCAGCCATCCTTACATTTAACAACAGCTTTCAAAATGAAAATATGAGACTGCCACCTTGTTTTATTGTGGTGTTTTTTTCTCCCTAGTGGCAACAGGTTTTTTAGGGATAAAGGGTCTGGGAACATGAGAGACTCCATCCACAGTGCACTGAGATCAGTACCGCGAGGGCTGACCCTGGGTCCTTCTCTGGCTGAAGATGGACAGTTGGGTCTGTGGTGTGTTGGGCGAGTGCTAGAAAAAGGGACTCTGCTAGGTCTGGGGGAACCTGAAAAAATGATCAGGAAGGAAAAAGCAGAGGTATGCATACCACAGTGTCAAATTTAATTTTGAACAGGCTGACAGGTTTGTTTGTTTAGCACCACTACAGCAAATATGCTCCAAGACAATAGCATCTTTACTCAATTTACTTCTTAATCTGATATTGAATGAATATGTTTTCAGAAGCATTACTATGTTCAGATGAGGCCACGAGAGCAGTTTTTAGAGTGAAATAAGTTGTTGCTGTGATAGTAATAGCCCTTAGTAAGAAGTAAGTATGTGTTCTTATTCTCCAGGGGTTGCAAAATACATGCCAAAATGTGTTCAAATGTGAAATCTCAGAGGAAATGTACTGGATGAGGTAAGTTTATCCAGAATAGGCCTACCACGATCATGAATTTTGTGCTGACAATAATTGCAATTAACAATTTAATATTTTGTTCACGCGTTGTTGTTTTTTAGTTTTTTTTTATATATGTATATACCTGGAGTAGTATATAATATAGTAATAAAAATTATAATAAAACAGGCCCACATAATTTACTTTAATGCTGTGAAAATTTATGTAATATAATATAAAATAATATAATATAATATAATATAATATAATTATAACAATGTTCATAGTTCAGGAAAGAAGGAGGCGGGAACTAAATAAACAACAAAAAGTAAATCAGCAGCCCCTTACTGACGACTGCCGCATATAAACATAATAAAACACAAACATAAATGTCCCAAACCTTGTCCTCTCTCGTCTTGCACTGTTGTCACTCAGCCTTTTATCCTTCCTGAGCTCCTCCATGGAACTTGAAACCGGTGTGGCGCGCAGGTGACCCTCATTTGTACACGTTCAGTTGATAATTATTAGCACTGCACAATTGGGCTTATCTCAAAACTGCTGTTATGTCAAAGAAAATGTGATTAATTATCACAACAGACCTAAGCCAGAATTCTTATATTTTAATTATTATATTTAGTACAATTACTAACTAATCAAGACATAATGGCCTGGTTTCACAGACGGGGCTTAGATTAAGCCAGAATTAAGCTTTAGTTCAATTAGGACATTTAAGTATTTTTTTTTTTTTTTTTTTTTTTTTTTAAAAAGAAAAGAAAACATTACTGGTGTACAACTTGAGACAAAACAATGGCATTGACATATTTTAAAAGGTTAGTTCACCCAAAAATGGAAATAATGTCATTAAGTACTCACCCTCATGTCGTTCCAAACCCGTAAGACCTTCATTCATCTTCAGAACACAAATTAATATATTTTTTGCAAAATCTGTTGGCTCAGTGAGGCCTGCAAAGACAGCAATAACACTCCCTTTTTCAATGCCCAGAAAGCTACTAAAAACATATTAAAAACAGTTCATGTGACTACAGTGGTTCAACCTTAATATTATAAAGTGACAAGCATACTTTTTGTGTGCCAAAAATAACAAAATAGTGACTTTATTCATCAATGTCTAGTGATGGGCGATTTCAAAACACTGCTTCATGAAGCTTCGAAGCTTTACGAATCATTTGTTTCGAATCAGTGGTTCAGAGCGTATATCAAACTGACAAAATCAAGTGAATCATTGAAATTTCCGAAATTGTAGTCACGTGAACTGTTTTAAATATGTTTTTAGTAGCTTTCTGGGCACTGAAAATTTTGTCAAAAATATCTTTGTGTTCTGAAGATGAACAAAGATCTTACGGGTATGGAACAACATGAGGGTGAGTAATTAATGGCAGATTTTTCATTGTTGGGTGAACTAACCCTTTAAGATATGTTAGTACAAGTTACTTTCAGTTAAAACATCTCCAGGCTTAAGCTGGTCTGTGAAACCGGGGGTTACTAGTCAGACCTGTTTTAACTACCTCCACAGGTTTGCCTGCAGCACTGGGAGTGAGGAAAAGAGCAATGTCAGTGTACTTGAGGTGGATGGAAGATTGGGCCTCAGGGTCTTTCGGGACATTCAGCCAGGAACAGAACTACTCCTCTGGGAAGATCAACAAGAAGCCCCTTTTGAAGAAGAAGCCTTGCAAGTAAAAGCCTGTGAAAACAGTAGTAGAACAAACAGAGATCAAGCTAAAGCTCTAGAGGCCATTGCTTTAGATCACCTCTCTGGCTGTTCATGTAAGTTTATACCTAATATTTGTCCTGTGTAAGAAGTCCATAATACGATGATGTGCTTTTGAAAATGTGGAAACTTTTGTCTTCTAACAGATCCTGCCACACAAGAGAATATAAAACCTCCTACCAAGGCGAAAAATCTTGAGCAGAACTCTGGAGCTTGTAATGTCCTGGAGCAGAATGGGGTGGATGAGGCACATGGGGAGAGTGAAGCTGAGCAGATCGATGAGCGACCTGCAAGAGAAGACATTCAAAGTGTCAGTGTGAGTACATCACAAGCCCAGAGTTCATCAGAACATCTGAAGTCAGAGAGAAGCCTGAGAGCCAGCTCTCGCCTTGCCGCTAAGCCTCGAAAAGTACACTCGTCAGCCAACCATATCTGCAAACGACAAGATCCAAAGAACAAGTCAGACCTAAGCAGCAAGAAAAAGCTCTCGAATAACAAAGACAACAGAATGCAAACATTGTATACTAATGAGCGTTCCAGCATGGAGCAAAATGAGCAGGATTTTCCTCACTTTATTATCCGAGAGAGGAAGTACAAATGTGACGAGTGTGACAAGAGCTTTTTTCAGCTGTGCCATCTGAAGAAACACAAATTCACACATCAAAATGAGAAGCCGTACATGTGCACCGAGTGTGGTAAACCATACAGTTCACAGGAGAGCTTCCAAGCCCACCTGCTAATGCATCGTGGTCAGAGGCCGTTTCAATGCCAGCACTGTGACAAAAGCTACGGCTTAAAACGGGACCTCAAGGAGCACCAGGTTCTCCACTCAGGCGAGAAACCGTTTGTCTGTGACATCTGTGGAAAAGCTTTTGCTCGCCGGCCCTCGCTACGTGTCCATAAAGAAGTCCATCGGACAAAAGAGCCGGACTACCAGACTCCCAAGGTCAAGTGTCCAGAGTGCAGTAAAGAACTGGCCAATTCTGGCTCTTTGAGGAACCACATGCGTCTGCACACCGGAGAACGCCCGTACGTCTGCCAGCACTGTGACAAGAGCTTTCGCCAACGTGGCAATCTTCTTGGACACATGCGCATCCACACGGGAGAGAAACCCTACAAGTGCGACCACTGTGACCTGCGCTTTTCTCAAGTGCCTGAACTGCGCCGGCACCTGATTTCACACACGGGTGAAGTGTATCTGTGTCCTATCTGTGGTAAGGCTTTACGGGACCCTCACACGCTGCGGGCCCATGAACGGCTGCATACAGGAGACAGGCCCTACAAATGTGAACAGTGCGGGAAAGGGTACACGATGGCAACCAAACTCCGCCGCCACCTAAAGTCTCACCTGGAAGAGAAGCCGCATGTTTGCCAGGTGTGCGGAGCCAAATACACGATGATGCAGAGCCTACAGCGGCATCTGCAGCTGCACAAACATCAGTCAGACTCTGGTCACGCATTGCCGACACGAGGTCGACCCAAAAGGTCAGGCCAGAAAGCAGAGGATGAGCCAGGTAGGACTGACTGCAGCAGTTTGGAGGAAGGACAGACTGTGGCGTATGTCCAAGCCTCAGAGGACTTTTCTATGGTGTCTCACGCAGAAGGTGCCATTTTGGACTCTGGTGCGTACCACCATGGCACAATTGGTTTGGAAAAAGGATCGGAGGAGGGGCTTCAACGTATTGAGCTCAGTGAGAATATCTTCGAGATTATTGTCTCTGATGAAAATACCAAGTGTATAATAGTGCAAGAACAGCCTTCTAAGTGTATAGAGATTCAGGAACAAGAAGCTAATGCTGAATGTATAGTTGTGCAGGAAAATGATGCCAGTAGCGACTGTATTGTAGTTTCAGAACATGACGCTAATAGTTGTTTGGTTATATTACAAGGTCAGGATGGTCTAAGTTCAGTGGCAGAGACTGTAGAAATAGAGACAGGGCTGTGACACTAAAGTGTTTCGATTTCATATAGAATCTCTTCACATTATGTCTCACACCAAAGAAAAAACAACCTTTGTGAAATAAATGTATAGGCTATTTTGAATTTAAGTCTTGCTGTTCTTTGATTTTTGGAAGGGTTTTCGGCAGGTATCAGTAAATATTGACTCTTGTGCACAGTGGACCTTGTTTCATCACTGTTTATACAGACATTGTACATCAGCAAAACACAGCTGTGTTTGGAAATGAGCTAATACAACTGGAAATTGAATAAAGCTGTATCTGTTGTGTTGCAAATTATCATTTCTTTCACACGTTAACTGTTAAAGTAAAATACTATGTTTGTACTTTTTACATAAATGCATAATGTTTATTATTAGAGGAAACGATAAGCAGTAGCTCCCTGATAGATAAGAGCTAATGGAGATATTCACCTACATAGGATCGTAATTTCAAAATGAAAGATATTTATGTTGATTAGTTACCAAAAAGCACCCACACTTAAATAACAAAATATATTTGCACTTTGTAAAATATTTTAACCAATTTATTTTAAGTGAAGTTTTGTTATAAATATTCAAATTTGTTTAATTTGCCCTCACACATGAATTCACATAGCTTTGGAGATATGAAGTTATCTTGTTTTCATTAAAAAATATCATGTTCCCCGGAAAGCAAAGAACGTTCCACATTGATGTGATACAGAAGTGATAGGCTCTTTTTGTGAAGAGTTCAGACACTTTGTTCTCTTTGAACTCTGTTAGTTCAATATTAACTTGGTGACTCCAATAACTGCAGTCAAGGGATTTCTAACTGAGTGGGTGATACGATTCGATAAGATGCTCAAATTCTTTTCAGGATTACAGGCTCAGTCATCTCCAAGAATGGGAGCAAAACGAGCGCCTCTCATTCTCTCCTTACTTCTCGGACAAGTTCTCCAGCTCACGTTGTGTCATGACGGTAGGAATTTACAGAGATTTCTCTGTCTTTTGGCTATAGGCCCTTGCAAACTAAGAACAAATTTATTCTATGATAATACATATTATATATATACATATATACATACATACATACATATAAATTATATATATATATAATTAATTTTTTTGAGAAATATTGGCTTTTGTGCTTCAGTGTTCATTGACAATATTGGCTTGTGCTTCAGTGTTCATTGACAATAAGGAAGCCTCTCAGATCATTCGGGCAAAGAGGGCTAACAGCGTTTTTGAGGAGTTAAAACCGGGAAATCTGGAGAGAGAGTGTGTGGAAGAGATTTGTGACCATGAGGAAGCTCGAGAAGTGTTTGAGAGAGTTGATAAAACGGTGAGAAGTGTAATTTGTGTTGAAGACACATTAGCCCCAATTGAAAATACATGGAAATATTTATCGGTATAAAAGCATATAAAGTATATATATTTTTTATGAGATCATAGGCATTTGAAGTGTGGTTTAAATCCTTCTATCTAGTATTTTATGTTTAACGATTTCTTACATTTCCCCACAGGAAATTTTTTGGTCAAAATATTTGGGTAAGAATATACATCACTTTACAGAAAATTTCAGTGTAAACAGTGACAACACTTTGTGTAAACAGTTATATTGAACCAGGGACAAAGTGCATTTTCACTGGCCATTCCCTGCTATATACAATTAAAATGAGTGTATTAGTATCAGGGTTGACCAGTGGCACTCAAAATATGGCAAACTATGCCCAAACTATGGCTAACTTACCAAGATTCAAACTACAGCACTCCCAAAACTAAAAACTGTGTAGCCCAATTCCACAGAAAAAAATAAAATGTTGACCTGGGAACTCTGTTAGATGCTATATATTTCCCTTTTTTATTTTTATTTTTTCCACAGCCTGTGAGGGAACAAAATTAAGCAGAACACCATCAACTATCAGCAGTTTGAGAGTATGTGTGAACACAGAGGGTAAGGGTGATACTTACTCACACAACACAGAATATCTGGTAAAAGCTAGTGGCTGATCATAACCCTTTTAATTGGATGTGTGACTGACAGTGTTATTTTGTGTCTGTTCTAGTTTTTACTAATATTTTGTATTACCTTTTGTATTTTCCATTTTCTATTTAACTTTAGTTACATTTTTTTAAGTTATTTAGGTGTTCTATATGGTTTTTATGAATTTTTATTTCAGATTTAGTTATTTTAGTGTTAGTTTTAACTATAATAACTCTGTTGACAGGAGACTGTTTCATTAATATTGGTGAACACTATGCTGGTAGTGTGTCTGTCACCAAGTCTGGAAGGTCGTGCCAGTATTGGAAAAGCAACTTCCCTCACAGGATTGAGTATGTACTTCTCTCTCTTTGTTGTTCTTGTGTTGATCTACCTTTAACAGTACAGCAACTGTCATCTCTCAGTACTGGCAAAAATATTTTGTGTTTATTGTTTAGAAAACACAAATGCTTTTTTTTTTTTTTCATTTGTTTTCATTTTTCACTTAAATTTACATGGCTCTTGTGATGTTGCAGCCACTCCTTTGTCTTATGACTAACTTGTTCCCCCCTCTAGCGAATTCAATGTGACACAGCTTAAGCTACCGAAGAACCTTTGCAGAAACCCAGATAAGAGCATGGAAGGCCCTTGGTGTTTTACCAGAGACCCGACGGTCAGGAGGGAGTCCTGTAGCGTGCCAAAATGCGGTAGAGAAGCTCACTAAAACCTTACTGCAAAATGTACTGTGGTGCAATCACTAAAGCTCTGTGTTGGCAACCAGAATGTTGAGCCATCACTGTTGTGTCGTTGAACTCAGGAGAAATTATAGCTGTAATAATAAGTGTACTTGATGTTGCTTTGGATCTGCTAAATGGCTTCTGAATTACACATATTACCATATCTGATAGCAAGTGTTTCTGTCACCTATTTGCTTGAGCATAAAAAAAAAAGGTTTCTACATTTCCATTCCATCAAGTTATGTTAGTCCACCAGACTGAACATCTCACTCCCTCCTCCTCAGGTGAGACTGTTGTTACCCCTCCGCGACCTCCTACTGTGAAACCTGAAGAGCGTTATGTCAAGAGTAAATGTCTGGCTGGAAATGGGGAGACCTACACAGGAGATTTGTCTGTGTCTCTGGGGGGTCGCACATGCCTGCAATGGAGTGCGGCAGAAGTGCAAGCATTGATTAAAGGAAAAGAGTTTCTGCCTCAAGTTCAGCTGGTTAAGAACCACTGCAGAAACCCAGATGGAGATATGGAGGGTCCCTGGTGCTATGTAAAGGAAGCAGGCGGAAACATTACCATTGATTACTGTGACTTAGAGTTGTGTGGTGAGTGAACAGAACTATCTTCTACAAACACAAACATGTTATCAACTAAAAATATTCATTTCTTGAAAGTGACATCTAGACCAGAGTCTTTAAATTAGGATTGATTGTCATCATTTTAATGAAGCAAAAACACCTTAAAATGTTAAGGTAGCCTAAGTGCATTAGGCATAAATCATCATTCTCTCTTTATCATTCACTTTCAGACGCTCCTCTGGACAAGTTTGTGGAGGAAGAGGCTGGTCGAGAGAGAACAACTATCGAAACCAAAAGGAAACCTTTCTTTAACCCCCGCAGCTTTGGTAATGGAGAGGATGGTAAGAGTCTGATACCTTCTGCGTTGTGAATGCTATCAAGTTGTTTGAGATCTTGTATGATCAACTGATAATTAAGATTAAACTGCCTTTTGTTAGAGTGTGGAGTGCGCCCCTTGTTTGAGAAGATCAACAAAGACGATAAGAATGAGAAGGAGCTACTGATGTCATACACTGGAAGCAGAATAGTGGGAGGAGAGGAGGCTGAAATGGCCAGTGCTCCATGGTGAATACATCACAGGGGATGTTTTAAATATCAGATATCGTGTCGTTATCGATCATGTCGACAGCTAATGCTGCGTGTTGTATATTGTGTTTGATGTTATTTGCAGGCAGGTGATGTTATATAAGCGTAGTCCTCAGGAGCTGCTGTGTGGAGCCAGTCTGATCAGTGATGAATGGATTCTCACTGCAGCCCACTGCATTCTCTACCCACCGTGGAACAAGAACTTCACCATCAACGATATCATCGTCCGCCTGGGAAAACACTCTCGTACCAAGTGAGCCCTCAAAATATTCTATAAAACCTGCATATATTGCACCAATACATACTTTGTAAAGGTCTGCTTGTAAAAAGTGAAAAGCAGTAAAATATACACTAATTTAGAAACCTCAGTTTACAGGAATGTTTTAAACTCTTTCCTGTTTGTCAGGTATGAGAGGGGCACTGAGAAGATTGTGGCCATTGATGACATCATTGTCCACCCTAAATACAACTGGAAGGAAAACCTGAACCGAGACATTGCTCTTCTGCACATGAAGAAGCCTGTTGTCTTTACGAATGAGATCCACCCTGTCTGTCTGCCCACCAAGAACATCGCAAAGAAGTAAGAACATACAGTAGGATAATGTGTATATTTAAATGAAACGGACATAGTGTCAGATCTGAAAAACATGGAAAAGAAAAGAATGTAGGGGTACGGACATGGTTCTACGCATCGGTTGATGTTTGGACGGAGGCAGATCTGAATGTGAGTTTGCAGTCGATTGGAAGAAAGGGGTGAAGTTTAAGCAGACTAAATGATAAGAGAAGTCTGATGAATCATCTAGAATAAGATCTCTTGAAAGGGGTCATTTTATGCATTGGGGAACAACAATGTTTGGAAAATGCATTTTAACATATCTCTAAATCAAACTGACAGTTTACACAGCTGTAATTGACAAATTTTCTCTCTGAAGTTTGATGTTTGCAGGTTTCAAGGGCCGTGTAACTGGCTGGGGAAACCTCCGAGAATCGTGGACATCAAACCCAACAAACCTTCCAACAGTGCTGCTACAGATTCACTTGCCCATTGTGGACCAGGGCATCTGTCGCAATTCCACCTCGGTCATAATCACTGACAACATGTTCTGTGCTGGTAATACTCATCATATTCTTCATGACCCTAGACAGTTCAGGATCTGAGAATTCGTGAGATGCTTTTGCCCTCAGGTGTCATGTCAAGGTCATCTTTTGTTTTCTAGGTTACCAGCCAGATGACACAAAAAGAGGTGATGCTTGTGAAGGAGACAGTGGAGGGCCTTTTGTGATGAAGGTATAAAAATGTATATATTCTTCTCTCCTCAAACAAGTTTGACTTACTGTTTGCTGGACTCACACTACTTGTACATCTTGTCTTTTTAAAACCTATCACTGCTCACAGAGTCCTACAGATAAACGGTGGTATCAGATTGGCATTGTGTCGTGGGGCGAGGGCTGTGATCGCGATGGCAAATATGGATTCTACACGCACTTATATCGCATGCGTCGCTGGATGAAAAAAGTCATTGACAAAACAGGCTCGGGAGATGATGAGTGATCTTCCTAGCTGGAAAGAGACCTTTGCCACACAAGAAATAAACACTTTGGTCAAATGTGATCAAACCTGCAAATGGATGAATAAATCTGAATTCTTTGTATGTTGATATCAGTGTGTGAGCATGGAGTTTCTTTCTGTGTATTGACGGTGAGAATATGGGCCGGCCTCTTCTTCTTTATAATGAAATGGATGTAATTCTAGTTTTGAGGGCAGAGAAAATAAATATCAGGAATTCTTGCCACAGAAATAGAGAAGGAACAGTGACATGTGACTGATCACAGTTTTGTGGGCACGATTACAACACACACCAAAGATGCTCATTTTTCCACAAATGCCACTGTATTTCGTTGAGATGCTTTAAAAGAAGAAAAATGCTAGCAATTAAAAGACCATAGATGTTACTATTAGTAAATTAGAATCTATGTATTTGGAATGCAGAGAAAAATAGTATAAAGATTAATTTAATAAAATTGTTTTTCATCTTCTAAGATATATTGTGAGGCCGTGCATTTTCACTGAATTGATCACTGAATGCTCTTATTACCAAAATTCCTGTATTTCACACCAAAATTTCATGCAATGCTAAAATAAATTACATTTCTGAACATGGTTTTGGGGTTTGTAACTTGTATACTTTAGCCAGCACAATGCTTATTTATAATTTTAGTTACTTCGCCATTTTATCTCCCACACCACCAAGTGGTACACTTCATGATTAGACTTCTTATAACACCCACAAACTGAAATGCTTAATATGTCATTTTAATTCATTAAAAGACCAACAGTTGCTTTGCTCATAATGATGCAGGTGTTGCTCAGATTCAGTGTTCCCTGAATGAAGGGGTGTTGACATGGAGGAGCCTTCTGACATTTTAAATTGCTCTTTGGATTTTCAGACCTGACAACACATAAGAAGCATTTTAATCCCGTTCTAGATAATTTCCCAATAAATTTTCCATTGTACCAGCTGTACTTCAACCAATAGTTCTAATAGCAACATATTATTGGGGGCGTGGCCATACGTCCTCCTCCTGCTCCATCCGGGCTGTTTGGTTTACACCGAACTACACGGATCGCAAACCGGAAGTCCCACACGAAATTCGCAAGATTGACAGTTGTGAAGACTTCAATAGGGAGCGCTGAAAATTAGGTAAATTAATTTCTCATTATTTGACTTCACCAAACATGCAGGGTTTTGCTCAGTGTTTCCTCTGATCAGCCATGGAAACACTAGTTAGAATTTCCGTTCTGTTAAGTCAATATGAAACAGGTTTGCAGCTAGTTAGCTTAGCAGACTGTCGACTGATCACAACGAGCCAAAATGTGCATCATTTTTGTTTTAACGCCATCACTGAGAGGAAATCTGTTGCGTATTATTAAAATCACACGTCTGCGTGTTGACTCTGTTCTTGCTGAGCACACACACGGTTACGTGTCCAGATGTTGCGTTTCCTTAGAAACGCTGGGGAATCCGACAATATCTGTCCAGAGAGGGGTCTAGACGTGTTGACTACGCCAGACGATAAAAAAAGAGAGTAAACCTTACATTCGCTGTCCTTTTTACGCATTTAGGTCATCTTTATTTGGGATGTTGACAACGTATGCCGCAGTGTAACATATTATATTCAATCTAAAAATATTTGAAACAGCCATTTGTTCTTTATTATTGTTATTATTATTTTTTTGTTAAACTTTTATGTCCTCATATTAATTGAGAGACTTGCATGGAATCACCGCAGGGCCATGTAGAATGAACCAGTAATGGTAAATCTTTCACAGTTTTAAATCTACCCATTTACTAATGTGATCATTTGAGGCGTGCAGAGATCATTTGTTGTGTTTTCTCTCCTCTGGATCCATGTGCGGATGGCGACGACACTGCGGAGAGATTAGCTGAAGCTCACCACAACACTCTGCTTTGGTTTCACGTGCTTCATTCTGCAGATTATTCTGCGGTAGATGTGCTGAGCACATCTGAACCTTGCTAAATGGCTCCCCTAGACCAGAAACAAAACAGATAATTATTGCATTTGTAATAGCTTTTAGTAGACGTTTCGTAACTTGTGAATGGGGATTGCTGCAGCAGAATGGAGCTGGTATGAGCGGCGTCTGACAGAAGACACAATGAATGATTGCTGATCTGCCACAGATAAACTACCATATATGTGGGAAGAAGAAAGCAAGCTATGTGGACAGATCCCAATGTTTTATTTTTTATTTATTTTTTCTGTAGTATTATTGATGAAATTATAAGTAATAGAGAATCTTTGTACATTGTTTATAAGGCCATTCATTGGTATATGGTTTTATATTGGCAGTTAATTTTATTTTAAACTCTTTTAGAAAGCGTATAGCTTATTTTGGAGGTGTTGGGGTTTCTTAAGCTCTCTTGTTTTTAAGCTATCTTTAGGTTCTTTGTTTCTGTCTGAAGTGCTGGTTGACTTCACTGACTGCAGCCTTGAAGCCTCTGAAGCACAACTGTGAATGAGGCGCATTGTTTTTGCTGATGATCTTGTGAATGGGGTAATGAATTAGAGAACCACTGTAGAGTACAACAGGACTGATTTTGGACGGGTGCTGCTCGGTCAGAACTGAAGGATATATGATCAAGTACTGACATCAAAGATCATCAACTAGCTACATAAGAACGATGAGCTTATCTATGCGATTTCTATGACTATAGTAAGATTGCTGTCAGTATTTACAACAAGGCTACATAACTGAGATAAGCCATGTTCTTTAATCAGAGCGACAGATTAAATATTATGTTATACAGAGAATATTATGTTATCTTGTTATTTGAAGATATGGGCATGGGTGTCACAACAGAATGATGGCGGTCTGTCACAGATGTTAGTAAATGTGAAGCTGGCTCTGCTATAGGGTAAAGGATATAAATAGGAGCATAGGGTGAAACTGAAATTTCTTGTTAGTATACGGCTGGACGGCCACATTGCCGCGTGGCACCAAAGCGAGGGACTGTCACAGCAGATCACTGTCTTGAGCCCTACTGACGCCTTAGAGCTACACACATAAACACAGATTTAAAAATATAGCACATTCACATAGTATTTTAATACTAAAAGAATAAGTACAAAATATAACTATAACGTAGCTTGACCCTGCCGAACCAAGAAGATTGATATTGTGATCATTGTGATTATTATTGCTAATAAAAACACTTGATGGAATGGGTTATTTACATTGCATAGGGGTGTAATGTTCTTTTATGTGTTTTAATGTTTGAATGCCTGTTGATTAATGCAAGATTAATAAAGACTTAATGTAAATTGATTAATAAAGTCTTAATGTCAAGGCTAGTGAGGTTGTTCACTGCATTAGTTCACTGCACAATTTTCTCAATGAAATCTATGGGCAAGTTTTCAAAGGAATGCACTTTGTACTGTTTTATGAATAGCTCAGCAAGTGGTATTAATGGTTGATGTAGTTTGCTTACCATATACGATGGATGGAAGCTTGTGATAATATGATTTGGAAAGAAATCCTTTTTTTAATCATAATTTATTTAATGGATCTGATTTGCTATATTTTAACAGAATCGAATTTAATGCCAAAACTGGTTACTGGTTCTTTTGAATGCAACATTAATGCAATTAAGAAATTAAATAGTTTGTCAACATTTAATTGTGCAAGACGGCACAAAAGCAAAAGCTCAGTTGTTTCCCTTTATTCCACAACTGCTTAATAGTCCATTAGCTGTGTCATTATGAATAAAAACCTATCCTGAATAATAGATACATTAATTTACATGCTGGTTTCCCTATTACAAAGCTGTTGTATGAGGCTGAACTGACTGTGCTTTAAATGATAAACAAATTATACAATTTTGTGCATGGACTCTTGCACTATTGTAAATGCCCATGTTACAGTGTAATTATACTTTTAAGTATTGAGTAATATTAATTAAGAACATGTACATACTATAGCTTTAGGGTTAGGATTAGGGTTTGGTTTGGGGTTAGTTGCACGTAATGCAGAATTTACTGTTTTGCTAGCCTAGTACTTGTAAAATAACAAGGATGCTGTTAAATACAGTTTTACCTAAATGTATGCATCAGTATCTAAGGCAGAAAACAAAATTAATATTGGCCTGTTTGTAATGTTATGTCATCATTACTGTGCCTTATTATGAAAGGTGTTTCCGTTAAACAATCCTCACAGGGATGGATTCATAGATAGCAAGACTGTGTTGCGAAACAAACTCAAAGGACCTGTTCAGCTTTTGTCATTGTGGTCACCCATGTGAGTCAGCCAGTTAGTGAGATCAAGCAAGTGCATGCATGTGAAAACACTGTGTTTGCACATATTTTTGGTGGACAGACAGGAACCTAATGTGAAGGGAACTGAGTTTTTGCTGATTTTTTGTGTGTGTGTGTGTGTGTGTGTGGTATAGTATTATGCTGTTCTGTGTCTAACTGTTGAGCGTGAATTGTGTTGTCTTAGAGGACCATCATGTCCTCTGACCTGCTGGTGGACCTTCAAGATGATCTGGGTGGAGATGACTCTCCTAGTGCTGCCCTGGACCAGCTCAAACTGGTACAGGACAAACAGTGGCTACCAGATGACCCTGTTAGCCTGAGCAAATCCGGTGAGTGCACATGAGTGGAAATTGTGTGTGTGTGTCATACAGGATAATAATGATGTTTAAATGTAGTCTCTTTTTGCAGAATTATACTGGTTGTTTTGAAAAATAAAGCCACGTGAGAAAAAGGAAGTAATTTCCAGGAACTCTACCATTTTTTTTTTATCATTAAATTTAATCATATGCTTGTTATATTTAGAAGCAAGTGAAACCTTCCATTTGACATAATTGTCACAGCCTATTTAAGAGCCAGCAGAGAACTCAAGTAGTCATGCAGCATTAGTCATACTGCACACAAACGCTTACACCCAGAGACACACTTTACCACTCTTACCAAGGAGAGGACTATGACTGGACGGGTGTGCGTCCAGTGTAATTCCCACTGCCAGTGAAGGTCCGATGCTTCAGTAAAGTAGAATGAGAGTGATCCAAGAGGCTAACTTACCTCTTATCAATCTATTGCCATATACTCTATGGAATGTGTTTTGCTAAACTGGATGATTCCACGCAGGGCTTGACATTGTTTTTGCTCACCACCCACTGTGGGTAGTGGTTTTTCAAAGTTACTAGCCACTCAGCATTTTCACTGGCCACAATTTTGTCATCGGGAAATTACGTTTTATATGATTAAAGTTGACTGTGACATGAAATGTATAACACTACAGACACTACAGGTCATTATCAAATACTTAGCTCTGATAAGCTTGTGTGCAAAGTGTATGCATGTATGTGTGTGTAGATGTATGTATGTATGTATATATATATATATATATATATATATACCATATATAGTTGTACTCATAAGTTTTCATATCCCTCGCAGTATATGCAAAATGTAAATAATTTTAACAAAATTGCCATTGATATGCTGTCAATATGACCAATGGACATTTTATGGTCCTTTATAGTCTTGACTTTAAAATTGGTTATCATATATCTACATGGTAGTTGTAGTTTCGTAGTTTCACATTGAAATTAGTTTATTTTTTCAGATGCATTTTGAGAAGACTGCAATTAAAATATGTTTGTTGGCAGATGTTAAAGGGTTAGTTCACCCAAAATTGAAAATTCTATTAATTACTCACTTTCCTGTCGTTCCAAACCCATAAGACCTTTGTTCATATTCAGAACACAAATTAAGATTTTTTTTTTTAAGGAAAAAAAGGTTCTAGAAAGGTACTAAAGACATTGTTAATTTATTCGACATGACTGCAGTTGTTACCTTAATTTTATGAAGTGACGAGAATACTTTTTGTGCACAAAAACCAAACAATAATAACGACTTGATTCATCAATATCCTCTCTTCTGTGTCATTCTCGTAGAGACATTAATATGTATAATTTTAAATTCAAATGATATTGTAGTATCCTGTCGAGAGTCTTTAAAATTGCATTTTTTTTTATTTGTTTAAAATGTGTTATTCATTATTCTTTCCTCTAGCTTCAGACATTAAAAGTCTCGGTGACACATCACATCTGTCCTGGGACGACCCCTTCTATGACATTGCCAGACATCAGATTGTGGAGGTGGCAGGTGAGCCATTATTAATTGCATAAGTGTCACCAGCTAGCATTTATTCTAGTTCTAAAGCTCTTAATCTTTCCCTTTCTTTATAGGTGATGATAACTTTGGTCGGAAAGTCATCGTTTTTAACGCTTGTCGCATGCCCCCCCATCATCAGCTGGATCATCATAAACTTCTCATGTAGGCATCACTGCTCTTAATTGATTAATATGCTTCATTTGTAGATGCATCAAGCTGGGCTTAATACACTGCATCAGCTATGCATTGCCTTTTTCCTTAATATGGGTGGTTGGCATGATGACAAGGTTTATTATTTGTCCCGGCTATCATATGTAGATGAGCATAAGACACTTTAAAGTTCAAGGTCAAGTGCAGAGAACACAAAAGTACATGAAACACTTTGATTATGATCCAAAGAGAGAAGGTGCCCTTGGGCAAAGAAAGAGAAGATAATAAGCAGCGCTTTTTACTTGTCAGCTGATGTTTTCTGTTTGTTTGTGCAGTTTATTTGGTTAATCCTAATATATTTAGGTTTTAATTGATATGTTAATTAAATATTGATTATATTCTTACATCCTGAAAAATAATCTGTTCATTGTTAAAAAATACAAGCTTATGTAGATTTTGGAATAATATATTTTTTATAATAAATAATTTTCTTTTTTGTTATCATGTGGTGTGACAAAGTAATTTGGTATGACATTGAAAATAATATTCAGATAAAATTGTCATAGTTGTTGCTTTTGAATTTGTAAATGGTGTCAGTAAAAGTTTAATAGTGCAGTTCTGTTCACCACGTTAATTTACTTAATATGAAACTAATTTCAGTAGACTAAAATGAATGACACTTTTATATATATATAAAAAAAATAAAAAAAAACACCATTTGGCAGTTTCAGGGATTAGTCTAGAAAAAATTATTATTAAAGTTAATTTAAAAATGGCAAAATGTTAGAAATAAATATAGTACAATTGAATTTTTCATATCATATTCTCGAAGGTTTGTCTTCCATCATTGTCTGCATAAATGTCAACCACTTAGCATATGCCAAGTAATGAATAAATCATGTGTTCAGTGGTTCAAAGCACCATAATGATCCAAGACACTGAAGTTTTTAATGAAGTGAAAATCAAGACAGGCATCTTGCATCTGTTTAGTTCCTTATTATGAACTTCAGCAGTTGTCTGGGAGAATAATGGCTTGTGTAATGAAAACTACAGCAAATTTCACAGACTAATGTAAAAAGGAAACCTGAAGTTTAAATTGTTGCCAGATGACTCGCATATCAAGCATAGCATTAGTTCTGGCAGGCCGTGTTAGTCAAGCTTGCATCAGCTGACTCTCAGCTGATCTACGTCTACCTATGCGATGCCTATCACAGCATCCTTATATATAAAGTCCGTCCAGTATTATTTGCAGCTTTATCGCATTGCTCAGGAGCTAATTACCGTACTCCATCCCCATCCCCAGCTCTTCCTCTCGTCCAGTCAGGACTTGGCCTTTTGATAGTCCTCTTCAAATCAAATTTTTTTTCTTGAATTATATTGTTCATTAAATTATTTAAAAATAATGATATCTTGGTTCTGTTCTGTTTATCCTAAGAAGAGTTATCGCTGCTCTCCCTGCTCTTATCCATGCTGCATGGATAGGCAAGAAGCTCTTGCCCAGAACAGAACCATACTGCCAATCCATGGTCCTGAAAGAAATATAAGTCTCATAAGTGCAGATTTTCCTTCTGTTTGTTTTAGTGTCTAATGTGAAGTTTTGATTTGGTATGTATTTATTGATTGATTGATTGATTGATTGATATTTGTTTGTGCAGGTATTTGAAGCAGACTCTTGATAAGTATGTGGAGAGTGATTATACCCTCATCTACTTCCATCATGGCCTGACCAGTGAGAACAAGCCCTCTCTCAGCTGGCTTCGAGATGCCTATCGGGAGTTTGACAGGAAGTGAGCGATGCTTTTGTTAGTGAGTGGTTCATGAGTGCTTTAACAGCAGTACACAAGAGCAATTGATTCTCATCGGTTCTCTCACTGTGTCTGTTGCAGGTATAAGAAAAACATCAAGGCGCTGTACATCGTCCATCCCACCATGTTTATCAGAACCATCCTTATTCTCTTCAAACCCATCATCAGGTCAGTGCCAAAGTCCCAAAGTCATTTCACTCGGCGGGCGGACATCTTTGGATTACCTCTCGGGCATTCAAGTTTCATTCTATTTTATTCTGTATTTGATCGGATTCTATTGGATCTGTACTGTAATCTGAGTCTCACAGCCTGTATTCTATACTTCACATTACAGCTTTAAGTTTGGCCAGAAGATCAATTACATAAATTATTTGAGTGAGCTGGAGGAGGTTGTGAAGTGTGATCAGCTGGTGATTCCCAGCAGAGTCAGAGAGTAAGAAATTGTATATACACTTTCATGCTTGCATATATGCAGATATACATGAAATCATTTTTTAGCCCAGAAGAAATTCAGTCAAGAGTTTCTTTGTGTAGGTATGACGATAAGATCCGTCTGTCCCTGAAGCCGTCTGTCGTCCCTGGACCGATCTCTCCCCCCCATAGTCCTCCTCTTCCTTTCCAGCAGTTTGGTGTCCCGCTGTCAGAGTGAGTTGTCTTTACACTTTTCCTCTCACATCTGACACAGCTACTGTTACTGGCGAAAAGCATGAAGCACCTTCATTCTTGAGTTAGGACTGAATGTACTCTTAATCCTGGCATTGCCATTAAGAGTTTTTTGGAGGAGCTTTGCTTATTGAGATGTGAGATGTTTTTTGTTTTTGTTGTTTGTAATCAGATTGAGACACAGGGCGGCAGACTCGGAGGGAATTCCACTAGTCATGCGTGATACTGTTGGATACCTGCAGGAGAATGGTTGGTCATTTACTGCTTTATATATATTTTATTGCCTTCATGGGTTGAAATTGTCTGGTTAGCGCACAGTCATAGGAATGGTGTGTAGATTATTCTAAATGTATTTATTTATTTGCTTTGCTTATTTGAGAATGTGAATTTCATTCCCATCTTCATTTGTAGGTCTCCAGACAGAGGGAATATTCCGGCGTTCTGCAAATGTTTCTTTGGTTAAGGATATTAAGCAGAAATATAACTCTGGTAAAGTCATGTGATGCTGTATACACATTTCCTGTTCATAAGATCGATTGGCATCAGTCCTCAGAATGTTGCGTCTGTGTGCGTCTGTAGGAGAGGAAGTGAGTTTCTCTCAGCTGGACAATGTCCACTTGGCAGCTGTGATTCTAAAGATGTTCCTCAGAGAACTGCCAGAGCCGCTGCTCACCTACCAGCTCTACAATGACATTGTCAACTTCCACAGTGAGAACACAAACACACAACACACTCACATACCACCTCCAAATACCAGCAGCTTCCAGAAAGCTCACATACACACAAACACCTCCTATATTGACATTTGTTGACTGATTATTGACAAATGGTCACGCACACTTTGACATAAACTTAGTTTGCATTCCTTGTGTGTTATCAGATGTTGACACTGAGTCTCAAGCAGAAAGAATTCAGAACATGCTGATGTCACTTCCTGAGGAGAACTATGCATCACTGCGCTTCCTCATACAGTTTCTTGCTCAGGTAATACTCTTCATAATCAGCATTTTTCCACAAAAAGATGAAATATTGAAATATTTTACATTTACAATTTTAAATATAACTTCTTTTTAATGTTTAACATTTATTTTAAAAATTGTATTTACTATTGTGCCTTTTCAGATATTACCTTAAAGTTAGGGTAGGCAATTTCAGACAGGCTAGCAATAACAGGTTAGCTTTGAAAGCATAAGAACCCACCCTCTCATCTGCAAAGTGTCACGAGAGACAGCCTTAAATTACCTCATGTCTGAAAGCACATAACATTACAATAATAATGAACGTAAACTTACAGAGCTCTAGTTGTACCAACTGACTGCTGCAGATTCATTTTGGCATTGATAGTGTTGACATAGCTCAATATTTTGGTTCAAGAGAAACTGTAAAAGGCAGCTGTTGTTTGTTTGGTGCTCTGTGACTGTCTACAACTCTGCATAGTCTAATGGAACACACTGATGACCAAATGCAATGATTGGATGAATATTTTTTGGTCCTGTGACTTCCACATGTTTTAATATTTAGACCACTTCTATTATTGATTACTATTGGGATGTGAAGAGTTTCAACCAGTATAACAAAAAGTGTTTATAAAACAAATTGCCTACCCTAACTTTAAATGTAGTGTGTAATATAGCTGTTTATGAATGTAAGAGGTCTGCAAAGTTAAAAGTGCACAATAAATGGAATTATTGTCTCCGAAAAGAAAGAACCACATTTTCATAGTCCAGCCTATGATTTTTATTGGCTGCTATGTATATTGTCTACTTTGACCCGCCTTCAAACACTGTAGTTGTAGTTGTAGACTGGAAGAGTGCGGTTTGTTTTGTAGACGTCGAGAAGATGGTGTTTTCTGCGCTGCAAAAGCAAATCCACTTTGCGTTCACTTCCAAAGGATGAAGACTCGGGCTATATTATGAGAAAATTTGTGTTTTTTGCCATTGGATGCATGTAAACCTGCTGTAGGAGACCCCCAAAACAAAATTAGGAACCTTTAAAATAGCATAATAAGGGCACTTTAAAATAACGACATTCATTTTTTGTTTATTTTTATTATTCTTAGACGTTTATTCAGGTAACCTGATAATTATACAGGTAACCTCAATGTAGCCATAAATAATCCCTGCTAATCAATCTTGCTCAGTATTTTTTTTCCTACTTTCTCCTTTAAAGGGATAGTTCACCCAAAAATGAAAATTTGATGTTTATCTGCTTACCCCCAGTGCATCCAAGATGTAGGTGACTTTTTTTCTTCAGTCGAACGCAAATTATGATTTTTAACTCCAACCGCTGCCGTCTGTCAGTCGAATAATAGCAGTAGATGGGAACTTCAACTATAACAGTAAATAAAACTTGCTTAGACAAATCAAAATTAAAACCTGCGGCTCGTGACGGCACATTGATGTCCTAAGACACGAAACGATCGGTTTGTGCGAGAAACCGAACATTATTTATATAATTTTTACCTCTAATACACCACTATGTCCAACTTCGTTCAGCTTCCTGTTAGTGAGGTCAAAAAATGCGTTCTGTTGACGGAAGTGATGTCTCGCCCATATACTTCAATGAGCGCGAGACATCACTTCCGTTGTCAGAGCGCGATCAGACCTCACTAGCCGGAAGCTGAATGGAGTTGGACATAGTGGTGTATTAGAGGTAAAAAATTATATAAATAATGTTCGGTTTCTCGCACAAACCGATCGTTTCGTGTCTTAGGACATCAATGTGCCGTCACGAGCCGCAGGGTTTAATTTGGATTTGTCTATGGAAGTTTTTTCGACTCTTATTGTTCAAGTTCCCAATCACTGCTATTATTTGACTGACAGACGGCAGCGGTTGCAGTTAAAAATCATAATTTGCGTTCGACTGAAGAAAAAAAGTCCTTTACATCTTGGATGCACTGGGGGTAAGCAGATAAACATCAAATTTTCATTTTTGGGTGAACTATCCCTTTAAGCCCATTAGTGTTTCTGATCTTCATTGTTATTGATGTGCAGGTATCAGCTGAGAGTGAAGTCAATAAGATGACCAATGCTAACCTGGCTGTGGTGTTTGGACCCAACTTGCTTTGGGGGCAGGATGCTTCCATGACACTCAGCGCAATCGGACCAATCAACAACTTCACCCGCATCCTGCTTGACCTACATCAGGAGATCTTCACTCAGTGAGGAGCAGGAGAGCTTTTTGCATTGACTCCACCCTGGTTATTGTCCCACCCCATTCCATAGCTTTGTTCCTCTGCTGTGTCCCGTCCTTTGTGTCTCCCTCAGTATTGCCAAATGCATGAGTATTTCAACTGGGTGAAGCTGCACAAAAAGGATACTAGAAGGCGCAGAGTGGTCAGGCTTTCACAAAATATTAGGCTGTGATTAAATTCTGACAATCACCTTCTTTTCTTTCCTGCAGAAGTCATGTAGCTGCTGTCAGACATAATGGTACTGCACAGGCACAAGAATTTTATAAGGTCTGTTAGCAGAGGCCTTAATCAATAAACCAACAAAGAGTACAGGTAGCCATTTATTTTCATTATTTTTTAGTAGCTCATCAGCTGTACTTTGGATATTGTTTGTTCGACTTGACCGATGTGAGTTAATTTATCCGAGAAATAAAATTAGACCAAATGCACACGTCCTCTATTTTTGTAAGCCATAGTTGGCATAAGCTATGGACAAGTATAAAGCACTACTACTCAAACTTGAAACACTTATTTTAAACATGCTTCTTTCTTATTACTTAAAATATATGGTATTATGCATTTATATTATCAAATCATTATATTATTATTTCTATTATTCATTCCATCATCTTCTTTTTTTGGCGTCTCAGTGGTTCCAGGAACAGGGCAGATACTTTTATGGCCAGCACAAATTTCCTGATGAGGAAACAGGAAATTCTTCTTTAAAGACCTGAAAATATATATAATTTCTCCATGTATGTGTGGAGTTTTGTGTATTTTGTGTGTAATCTTTTCAGTAATGCTGTTGTATTATATTATACCCCAGACATATTTATTTTGGCCAAAGATTATATGGCTAAAATGGTTATGTGGTAAAAAAAAATGTTTTGTAACTAGAAGACGTACTGCCTGTTGGGGACAGTGCCATTACGCATTGGCGCATTTGAAACAAAAGCCCAAACAAGATTAGGAATAATAAACAATTTGATGTCATTTTGTCCTTAGTAAAACTGTGGTTTTTATTTATGAGGAAATATATCATAGTGCAATGAGTTATTGCTGGCATCTGAGTACATAAAAACTAAGTACAGCAACATTTCAGTTGTATCACAGGGCTCTGTATGTGGAGTGGGAGTTTCCCCTACTCTTTAATTTCATGATTAATGGATATGAACCGTCAGGATTTTGCACAAAGGAGGCTTGTTTCATGATCTGAAGTCCAAATGAACCATAAAGCAGGTACTTTGGTACTAATTATTTAGCACTAATGAGTTGTGTCATATGCCTTGATATTGAATTGTAACTGTTTACTGTGTCATGCAAATGTCCTATTCATGTCAATACATCTGAGAATTGACATGTGGACCAGTGGCTTAAATAGTTTTAGACAAGCTCCCTCAAACCCACGTGTCTGTGTGCCTTACTGGAGTGAATTGGCGATGCTGTTGAATTGAATTCCCCTTCTCTGGACAGATCTGTGAACTTTGTGCCATTCTGTTGTATCTGTATCAAAACACCTACCTGTTTACCTGTACTGTAGACGTGTATCTCTGGTTTCCAGATGGAACTTTGCATTACTTCTTTTGTGAAGGTTCTTCCATTTTGGCTGTTAAAATGTATTCTGTGCTTTTGAAATCTTTACTTTTGTATATCATGTTGTGAATTCAGAGTAATAAATTGTTAGAGATGGTGTAACATTTTTTTTTCCTTTGGTGGGTTTGTTTTTTAAGCTTTAGAACATCCCCAGGTTGTGGTGAGCAAATAATAATAATAAAAAAAACCATAAAGACAGAAAAAAGCAAGCATTTAATTGCCTTTTACATATTTTGTCAAAGTAATAGGCCTAACTTCCCTGGGAGTATAGTAAACTGATAATAAATACATTTAAATACAGTTATATAACACAATAACCATCTAGATTCTAGAAAGTACAGAAATGTCATATAAGATAAGAATACAGATACAGAAAGACATTGATTATACATTTTAAATAATTCCATATGATTATATATTTCAATGTAATTATTAAAAAAACTATTTTTTGAGGTAGGCTGCATATAAAATGAATCTTGTACTGGGCAGAATTGTGTTGTTATCTGAGTTGTTCTACATGAATCAGAAACAGGTCATGCCCTGCTTATAAATGTGCATGTGAGTGTATTTGACAGAGCAGAGATGTGGGTAATGGTAATTTGTGTGCGTGTCTACAGTGTGATAGGGACTGTGTGATGATGTGTATGCACTGTTCCTGTAGGGAGGAGATTCTCTGGCTTCTCAAACCCAGCTGAAGCTCAGTTTCAGGGGCAGTAGAGCTCACCAGAGGAAACAGAGCCTTGCTGACCTGCAAAGAACAAAAAGTTCCAGACACAGTTTTAAGTACCTACATGTAACCCCTACATCCAGTACTAACACATGCTCCGTGCAGCGATGTTTCTCTCTTTACCTGCTCAAGGCCAGTGAAGGCCACCCCAAGGTTCACTCCATTTCGGAAGAACGTCAGCGTTCCGGCGCTCAAGTCCAGCAGAATTCCAATGACTGTATTTCTTTCATAAAAAGGCTCTGTGTATTTTTGACTCCTTCCATTATGCCAGATGAAGCCTTTGTATGAAAGACCCCAACTTTCACTGTCGAAGCCTTTGAAGAAAGAATCAGGACAATCATAATGAAAAGAAGAGATTCAAAGAAAATAATTGTGTTCTTTTATATGGTGTGCTTGTTTCCTCCCTTGTTGATCTGAGGCGTTGATGGGACAAAATTCCTGTTTGATAATTAGATGATGTAATTCAATTAAATCAACCTGAGAGAATCAACATGTGCTGCTCCCTATTTGTTATTTAGATCCTATCGAATGATTTTGGCTGTAATTGTCTCCCTGAAATTTTTGGTGAACGACGTGGGCATTTCTAAAAGAAACATGACTGTACTCACCTATTAGGTTAATGTACCTTTGGTCCCCTGTATGAAGCAGTGCATTTTGGGTACCAACCCCCACCATCACAGAGCTTCCATATGGAGGCTCAAGGAACTCAATCTCCCAGTAATGCTCACCATAAGTGAAACCTTATGCAGAAATATGTGTTATTCTTAAGTAATGAAGTGCTTATTCTACATTTAGCAAATTCAGTTATCCGCAAAACAACTCCAGGATACTCTACTACTCTAGAGCATTATAAAAACCTTATTAAAACTATCACTCACTGTTCAACGTATTATTACTTGGACGTTTATATACTAGGTATAACCCTGATTACATGTAACATTGCACTTTAATAGGATAACACTTGAGAACAACAAAAAACAGCAAAGGGCGCTATTCACTCAGGAGTCTCACCTTTGCTGCCTCTGACCCCTGCGGTACCCTGACTGTCCAGCATAGGGCCGACATGAAAATACACGGCCTGTCGGCATAGAGACAGATGAGCATCAGGAGATTTACTGTCCGGATCCCATTCCCAACTCTCCCAAGTGTGACCTCTAAACAAGCGCAACATTTGTTCTCTACAACACAAAACATACACATCATTCACCATGCAGCAAGGGAAAAAACCCGCCTCCAAAAGTCCATTACCAAAATAAAAAATAATTTGCTCTCATTATAATATTTATAAGTTAAATATACTGTACGTAATACTTATAGGTTATTACATTAAGACGACTGACTATACCATGTCGAGTAATCTAGCCTATTTCTTGACATGGAGACCTAACTTAGACGGGTGAGCACGCCGTACACAGCACGTAGGCTACTACTATAAAAATATAATGTAGTACGTGATTTACCAAGTGCATGTTTACTAAGTTACCTAACCCGAAGTAATGAAAAGTTACTAAAACTTACTTAGGTGTTTGAAATCCGAAGGAAGGAAGAACGAAGACTGCACAGTCTCTTTTACATAAGGGTTTTCAGTCAACTGGACGATAGAAAAACATTTCACAACTGCTGTCAAAACAACACTGGATTTATCCTAATATGGATTTAGGCGTGGTTGTGCTATCGCGCTCATGAATTTTAACATAGCCACTGCTGACGTTCATTGATAGCCTTCCAGTTACGCACCCTAATACATATTCATAAGCCAAACCTTCGCTATCCTATTGGGCGGACGTCGAGCTCACATATATATTCATTAGCTAATGGAACGCCAAAGATTGCCTCAAGGAGACGCACAGGTTTTTTTTTTTTTTTTTTTGTCCAGTTCAGGATATAGGAGAGAGAGAAAAAACAGACTGTGTGAAATAAATCAGTTTATTACACAACATTTACATGCCATATTAACAAAGTGAGGGGGAGAAAGAAGACACTTAAAATAATTAAAGAAGGTCCAGCTCCTGACTTGCCAACATAAGCTTTAGAAAAAGAAAAGAAACACTGCTTACCATCCAAAGACCTGACAAGTAGTAATGATAAACTGTTCCTAATTAAAGAAAGGATGAAAAGTTATGGTAAAATGCATTTACAGGAAGCAGGTAAGCAGACAGACTCACAATTCACTGTTGTCAATGTTCACTGTAGTGTCGTTCATGTGTAAGCCTCTAAAACAAAACTGGACATTTGCTCAGATTTTCTTTCACATTGATGTTGTAAAGACTTCAGATAGTGTCACTGGTACAGTGACAGAAATGTGTGTCCGTGACTATTCAGTGTGCTGGATGTGTTGTCATGATGAGCAAAATAAAAATAAAGGCTGGTACAGGTTTATACATTCATTACAGTGAGCATTACTTACACAGTTCTGCTATCTTAATAAATATAAGGGTAGGAGAATTAATGTTGCTCTTCCTTTAACAGATGCTGTCACCAACCCAGTGGATTCATCTTATGCTGTATCTCAGTTCACTTTTTCCTTGATGATTCTCTTCATTGACCATTGCAAATGGTAAAATTGACATAAAACATGGTTAATGAAGACATCCAATGAAAGATGCCTCAGTGAAGGAAGCAGGATGAGTAAAGAGGTTGTGAAGGATGCAATCTCTGTTCTGTTCTGTTCTATTGTAGGGTGTCCACAAACGCATCAAACTCGTCAATGTTCTTCTCATAAATGGCCAGTTTCTCTGGAAGAGAGTCCTGCAAAAATACGTTCACCAAACATTTAACTACAAACACATCTCAATGTTACAGATATTAAAACATGAGTATAATGAATCAGTCACCCTACACATAAATAATACTTTCAATTATATAATAGTTCTTAATTTTTTCTATCCACACAATTACATTTTTACATTAGCATTTTAACAGCAAGCCTGGTTTGGTGCTTAAAAATCCCTTTAATGTAATCATACCTATATGAACACTCTGTCTCTATTCTATGTATATTCTCTTGCTTTAAAGGTCATCCTGTCCCATTTAGACTGCAAAAATGTTCAGTATGTGCCATGACGTGAATATTTGTTTGTTTCTCACCAAGTCTTCAGCCATAGACTGAGCGCTGACATCGATGGACAGGCTTGCGAGTTGAGGAGGGTTTTGAAACTCTCTATAGAAAGTGCCCAGATCCATTGGTAGAAGGTCATCCTTAGAGAACGCTGGTTTCTGTTTGGCACACGTAAACACAGAACTGGCATTTAAACACATTTTGAACCATATCTGCCTATTATATTATACTTCTTAGAAGGTTTGACTAAATAAGATAATCAATACTTGCTTGTTTACACAATTGGTTTCGTAGTCCAATTCTCATGTCCTAGCTGCCCACACTAAACAAGACAGTCTTTTTTCGTTTTCTCTCTCTAACATTTGTAGTGATTTTTAGCTCAATACTAGAGCTCTGTCATGCATAAACAGACTTAAAAAGTAACATGATCAAGCAGCTTTGGGCCTTTCTGAGGCAACATCAACTAGCTTCAAAGACGTTCATTTGGTATGGGATACTGCATCATTTAACACTGTATTTATGAAATAAAAATAAAGACGAGTAAAGTCTTCTTTAGATTTATTAAACATCAATCTGGAGCTTTCTCTCAGGTCAGAGTCTAAGCTTCTTTTCAGATGAATAATTGACTTGTCTGGATCTCTAGATGCTCTGCCAAGGGCTTGATAAACTTCCTTCTGCTGTCAAACCTCTCAAATGAGTAATCAAAAACAATAAAATGCCTACCAGTATCCATTTCTCTAATGATTCTGACCAGTCCACCATTCACTCAATGTTTTGCTAAAACTGTGCCTTTCAATGTGCCTTGCTCGCTGTAATTTAGTTCTCAATATCTGTAGAGGAAAGTAGATCTTGATAATTTTCTTTATTATGTGATGGTGCACCTACAAAGTCAACCATGACAAAGTCGTCATGTGGCTGTCCCCCGCTGTGGCTCGAGCTGTTTGAGTGCAGGCTGCCTTGCAAAGGAGATGAAGGGGCCGGAGATGGAGGAGGGTGCACCTGCAAACAGAGAAAAACACGAGGAGACATGAGGTGCAGCTGCACGCTAAAGATATGTAGTGGGTTCGCTTAATCTGCATTATATAATAAGTATGGGTGTTTTTTGGTTTCAATACCATTGGGTCGTTCTCCTCCAGGTCATAGACTCTTGGAGCGAACGCAGCAAAAGGAAGATCCAGACTGTTTGTCGTCACCTGGAGTAACACATGTTCACAAAAACATTGCCTTTTTAAGGTCTGGCATGGGCTTGCCCCAACTTCGTTAAATTAATTTATAAAAAAAAGTGGACATATTGTGGCACTGGTACTAGGTCTATCATTAGAGGAATTTGCGAGGTGCCATAAATGCGAACAACTTTTGGACAAAAAGTATTGTCTGTAATAGGGAGTAATTATTGGAATAGCTTACCGTGGTCAGTAAGACAGTGTTCTACATATTACACTTTTATAGATCACCTTAAATAAGTGGCTTACGTAGAACCAGATGTGTAAACATTTTTAAATAATGTATTTTAAATAATGTGTTTGGGCTACGTGTCCTTGTCTGTACCTGCCTAGGGACTACGGATGTAAATTAGGAATGTTGCTATAATCCAGCTTGTTTACATTTTGTATTTTATACTTAACATGCATTATCCCTATCAAAGAAATAAACAAATTAAAATGTTTAACTCCCACTGAACATGAAAATGACTTTGTTCTTTGTGTATGCTGCACTTATCAGTAACATTTTATATACTATATACTTATTATATACATTATTAGCAAGTCTTGGCTTATGAATATTGAAAAAAAAAGAATACTTTTATTCAGTAAGGTTAAATTAAATTGACTGCCATTTTTAATGTTACAAATGATTTGTATTTCAAATAAATTATGTTCTTCAGAACTTTCTATTCATCAAAGTATTCTGGGAAAAAAAAAGTATCACAGTTTCCACAAAAATATTTAGACAGCACAAATGTTTTCAACATTGATAATGATAATAAATGTTTCTTGAGCATCAAATCAGCATATCAGAATGATTTCTGAAGGATCGTGTGACTTAAGGAGTAATGATGCTGAAAATTCAGCTTTGCCATCACAGGAATAAATTGCATTTTAAAATATATTTAAATAGAAAACAGTTATTTTAAATTGTAATTTTTTTATTAAATTCAGCCTTGGTGAGCATAAGAGACTTCTTTCAAAAACAATAAATTACCTCACAGACCCTAATATTTTGAACGGTAATTCTTTGCTTAACAAATCAGTAGTTCATGTAAAAAGAAAAGGAAATTATATGACAACATACAAACAATTTCAATATACATTAACTATTGATGTAATGTTTGTTCTGAAAGTTATTATAAATTATAAGTATTCTAACCTGAGTGGTGGCTTTGTTGACGAAAGCTCCAACTTTCCTGGTAAAGGTTGTCTCTAAAGCATCAGAGGGGGACACAGTCTTCACCTCGCTACCACAAACACACACACATGAAATCAATTTACTGAATTGACCAATTTAAAAAAAATCAGTATTAAACAGAATCTCTTCACACTCTTACCTGCTACAGGATGTGGGTGGTGCCAGCTGAGGGGACTGCCCAGTGGGGCATGATGGGATACGACCATGCTCAGCTGCAGTGCCGTGATTAGGTTGAGCCGGCACCTGCGGGACTCCACCTTCTTTACCCGGCACGACCATCTGATTAGGTAGAGAAACACACACATGGCCACCTCGGTCAGGGCACAATGACACACAAACATACACACACACAATTCTGAAGACAGGTGCAAGTAATTCCCAGCAGCTGGTCAACATCAGAGAGGATGAAAGGCATGAAGTTAGGACACAGAGGGTGGGGCCTCTGCATGTGTGTGGGCCGTACCTGGTGAGGATGTGCAGCAGCAGTACAAGCCGAAGGATGGCACATATCCACAGTTCCCAGGGCAGGAGTCTGATATGACAGACGAGAGCTGTACAACTGAGAGACAGAGTGAGATTCATGTCACAATAGGAGTCAAATATCAGATTAAGAGCCCTTTTAAACTCTGGTCCTGTATAAACCTCACTGCAGAGCAGAGAGCAGAAGGGATCAGAGAAGTGGTCAGAGCAAACACAATAATGCTTCAAATAAAACAGCAGGCAGGTGAGCTCAAGGAGAAAGCAGCAGCGATTGCAGAGTTCAAACAATCTTTTGGGTGGGTATTACTGTATAACTCTCTTAATTAAAAGAGGTTATGAAAGGTAAGCAGTGGGAGTATAGATTACTGGGCCAGGCCACACACACACTTTGTAATTAATCTACCAGCTGCATGCGTGTACACACACTTACACACACACACACACACTGGACTCACTTGCTGTGAGATGCCAAGCCCCACGAGGGGAACCTTCAGTGTGGCCATCAGAGCCGGCTTAGGTGTCTTAAAATGTGCCTTACTTACAGTACACACACACTACATGCACACAGAAAGAAAGAAAGAAAGAAAGAGAGAAAGGAAGAAAAACAAGGGCAACAGAAATGAAAGCACTACCACAGAAAGAGATAATGGGGAGAGATTGAATCTAATGCCATGGCCACACGAATGGCCCGTACTGACTTTCTAAATATTAGTCTTCTGCACCCTGTAATACTACATAGTATAGCAAGAGCAGTGTTATTTTACTATTATTAATATATAGTAGTATACTATTATAATACTATACTATTATATTATAATACTATACTATTTTAATATGTATGAATATTTTGAAATAGCTTTTATTTTTATACTTTCAATTTTCATTTCAATTTTAGTTTACATTTATAGTAATTTTATGTTTTTGTCTTTTTATAAGATATTTAAAATTTTTTATTTCACTTTAATTTAATTTTAATTTGTTTTAGTAATTTTATTACTCCAACTTATTTCAGATAGTTTATAAGGGGAAAAAAATAATTAAAATTTGTTTTAAGTTTAAGTATTTAATTTAAGTATCAATTGAAGTATTAAGTATTAACTATTTAATACTTATGTTACTAGTTAACTCAAGTTACTAGTTTTAGTTAACAATAACAACATGAATAAAGACACCAGTCTAACCAAACACAGTGGAAAATAATGAAGAAGAAAAAATATTTAAGAATAGAGAGGATTTTTACTACACAGCAGTCTCAGATCATCTTCATGACTAGAAGAATACAAAAAAATCATAATCATATATATGGAATGAGACCTGTTCATCAGGGAACTACTGAAGACTCATGAATGAAAACAGCTTTTCCATTAAGAGAGTTTAACAGTTAATCTTAATGACAAGCTGCACTGCACCTGTATTGAGGCTTGACCTGTACAAGGTTGGTGGTAAAGGGTTACTTTTGATGGGACAGATTAGTAGGTGATAGTGACAGCATTACCTGTGATGGTGGGGAGGTGGAAAAGGATGTGGTGCACACCTCCTGAGAGTCTTCTATTCCTGCATAAGTCCCTCCCTCATCTTCTCCAGGTGCTCTAAGAGAGAGAAATGAGAGAAGAGGCGGTATGAGACCAGAGGTTAAGGAGCAGAGTTATACCACCATATCATCAATGTTGTAAACAGTTGTGCGGCTTGGTATTTTAGTGGAATCATTTTTTTTTTTTTTTTTAGAATTCTTTGATTAATAGAAAGTTAAAAAGAAGAGCATTTATATGAAATAGAATTTTTTTGAAACATTCTAAAAGTTTTAACTGTCACTTTTAATCAATTTAATGTGTCCTTGCTGAATAAAAGTATTAATTTCTTTCAAAAGAATAATTAAAACTAAATCTTAGTGACCACAAACGTTTGAACGGTAGTGTATCTATACTGTGACTATGATTTTTACGCACCTGTAACTGCAAGGATGCATGTGTGCCATATTAGTGAAGGGACGCTCCACAAAATGATCAATGATGATACCCATGATGGGGCCTGTCCTCTCAAACTGCCTGTGAGAAAGCACAAAGAGAACATTTTGCACAAATCCACTACAAAACTACAATAACCAGAATGCCCAATCCTTTAAATGTATTGCATGCAGGAAGCTGTAATGTATACCTTGATGACATGAGGGCCAAATTAGTGCGATATGCACATGACAAAGTGATGGTGCCTATGGGAGTCCCTACAACACCCACTCGCACTGACTGGAACCCTGCAGAGAGACATGAAGAATATGAACAAATACACAGCTCTCTAGAGAACATCTACATGTCCCTTATTAGTATTTTGATGTGAGCTCCTCACAGTATTACCTTCCCCGAGACCCGTCAGCTGGACATCTCCAAAATAGATCCTATAAAAGAGATATTAAGATTAAGATAATGTCAAATCAATTCAATTCATTTATTTATATAGTGCTTTTTACAATACAGATTGTTTCCAAGCTACTTCACAGTAATAAACAAGAAAATAACAGTATTACTGTTGCAAAGTTTTTTAATTATTAAACAAATTTCAGTTGTAAAGCAACTCTAAAAAGACAAGTGGCATTATTCAGCTGAATTTAGTTCAATACTGATTACATTTAGTTCAACAGTGTGAATGTTGCAACATTCATTAGTTACGAAACAAAATCAGTTCACATATAAAGCATTATTCAGCTCAAATCAGTTACTGTTGATTCAGTTTAGTTCTATAAGACTGCAAAGTTCATCAAGCTTAATTCAGCTATAAGCAGCTCCACAGACAGCAATAGTGTCATTTATTCAGCTAAAGTCATTTCAGTGTTGATTCAATTCAGTTCAATATCAGTGTCAAGAACTGTATCAAGTTCTGATTGTTCACATGGTGTCACTGGATGAAATCATGTATTAGGTATTATGGGGCTTTGAGGAGCATAGCAGAAATAGCATAGCAGTGTGTTGAGTACCTGTAGAGTATGACATAATCATGGCCTTGTTTACGTGAAAGCTTGTAAGCAGGTGTCACCCTTGTGATGGCCAGTAAAGACTTGAGCAGCAGAGACAGCCGATTATAAACTGTATAGGACACTTTAATGTCCTTGTCACATCTGGAAAAAAAATGCAAACCCTAGTTATGTCATGGTATATGTTTATAATGTACCAATATCTATCTACACAGAGCAGTTGACAGCAGTATCTGAGTATGCTTACTTTTCATTCATTTCCAAACACCATGTCTCTAGCTCCATGGAGTCTCCCTGCATGGGTAAACACAACTCATTAATATTCAAGTAAAAATCTCTTTAAGTTAGGCTGTTTAAACATTTTGTTACATGTTTTGTCAAGATACTGTTATTATATAGACAGTGAACTAAAAGAAAGACTAGACCTCTGAGGTTTTGAGGGAGATCTCCACACACATGGATCGGCCGATGCCAGGCAGCTGTCCAGCAAGAGCTTTTTTTGCCTCATGAGTCACCTCAGGGATGTCTTTTATTGCCAGATTAAACTGAGAGAGAATATAAAGACACACACAGACACAGAGAGTTTATGATAGTTCATGATGTAAAGAAAACAGGGCCCTTTGTACAAGGAGCATCCTTACCCAGTCCGAACCTGTCGGTGATGAAGATGAGCAAGTGCTGATTTTCTCTCCAAGTCGGGCTTGAACTATAACCTGCACCGTCTGAAAGACACACAGGTAAAGCAAAGGACATCATCACCCTGTCGACTGGGATACCAGATTTCATGGATGCAACAAAACCTTAGTATTGTTTTGTTTAAAGCAATCACCTTCAAGGCAAAGAATTTGATGAATTTATCCAAGTCTTTCTTGTCCTGTAGGCTCAGATCACTATCCATTGTCGCATAAGCCTAAGGCATACAAACGAAGGACAGTTTTTTCAGTGAACAGTGGAAAAGCTGATATACTTTACAAATAGTAGCATAATAATTGAAAAGGTATATAATACAGATAATTAAAAGTCAGGTCATTTAGACTTGGGTAAAGTTGGTTTTATATTTGCACATTTGGACATCCGTATTCAATAGCCTTGTTAATCACATTACCTTGGACATTCAGTGGACAAGTAAATATGCCATCAAAACAATACTTGCCTATTTTGATCGACTGTTAAAAATGATGTAAGTTGTAACAATCGTTGGTTGTCAATATCATGTTGCTGCTTAAAATTCGCAAACATCAATTTATTGCACATTTATTGGAAAGTCTGAATTTATCAGACGTCCGAATGTGCAAATATAAAACCAACTTTACCGAAGTGTCATTTAGTAGGATAGCCACCTTAAGAACAATGTAAATTTATTTTTAAAATTGTAAAATATTTTATAATCATAACATATGTAAACTTTAACAGAATGTAAAATACCATTTTTATTAATATAATTTTCTCTTTACATTTTCATTAATATAAAATAGTAAATCATCTATTCTATTTAAAATTGTATTTTGACAATTTAGTTGAACATTTGAATAACTGATGACAGACAAAGCAGAATCCCAGAAAAAGACACTCAAATTTATTCTACTACTTATATACAGGCACATGAACACATTTTTATTTTCCCATATTTTAATTGAAGGCGTGTCAGTAACAACACTGAATTCAAACTGAATTATTTCACTGTTATCCTATAGGTTTTATGAATAGTGAATATGTCTGAAATGTACATCTCTAACTCATGGAATTATAGATTAAACACTGTATAATGTTATTACATTATTATACTATTTAATAATAATAATTTACAATAATAATGCCACTAGTGCCTTCTATGCCAATTCTGAGAGCAGAATTATATTTTCACTTTAAAGTAAAAACAGTATTTCTTTTGCTTCACAAAATCTAAAAACATCCACAAATCCCTCATTAACAAAGACATGAAACTTTGATATTCAATACCTTCCAGAGACATAAAATTAGATCAGTTAACCTCAAAACTGTTCCGACTGATTAATTGTTGATATTTATTTGACATGACAAAATGAAGAAGAGCATAGCCGTTTATCAAATGTGTTAAGTTGGGATTTTGTGCCATGTATGGTCAAAAGAAAAAAATATGGCGGTGGTGTGTCATCTTTTACGCCATCCTACCTTAATAATAAACGAATTCACTGACGTCTTAGTGTCATTACTACTGTCACGTCTCCATGACAGCTCGCCTCTAAGCATTTAAACATGTTCTCAATAGAAAACAATAACAACATCAACACTCGTCTCTTCAAAAACACCTTTATAATATTCAATGTCAACTGACATTGAGTTCATCCGAGTAGAGGTTTGAAGACAGCAGACTCGCCATTTGTTTCTGACAGCCAAACATCTAAAGTTGTTTATAATCATCTGTATGTCTGTGCAGTCAATGCTAACACCTTTAGCAAAACACGCGCACATACTTACAGCTCATCACAGAGTGGAGATTCAACTGTTAACACGTAGAGTATACACCGTGGCTGATTGTGGGAAATGATAAAATACAGCCTAAACGATCCTGTACTTTCAATTAATCACATCGCAGCACCACAACATCACACACTGACGGGCGCCCCATTTCTGTTTATTTTGCTTGTTTGGCTAGGTCAGGAATGACGTGTAGCCTGTACCGATTCAACGACACCACTTTCGTTAGTTAGTGAAACGTGGTTAAATAAATTGATGACTGTATGCGATTGTTATAATAGCACATATAATATTTTATATTTTAATATACATCGCCCCGTTATTACTTTTTTGGTAAAGAATTAATAAATAAATACAAATATCAAAAGTGCAGATTATGAACAGGAAATTTGTTTTGGCTGTGACGTCACATTTCAATGTCGGCGGACACAAGATGCACACAGAAACTGTTTATCATCTATTTTGGTCATGTTTCTGTACTGAACAACTATGGAAAGATATTGAAACATTTATTAAAGTTAATATCCAACAAGTTAAATCTGTAACTTTTAAAGATATTATTTTTGGCCACTTTGATTCTGATTCTAATAAAAACAAAGCTTGTTTTGTTATAAATTTAATTTATTTTCTTGGCAAATTCTATATCCATAAATGTAAATTCACTAACAACAAACAATTTTTTTTTGTTTTTTTTTTTTAATTTAAAATGTACTTTAACACTATTTCATCCTCTGTAAATAAGAAAGCAAGAAGAATAACCTCAATGTGTAATGACTTTAATTTGTATACTCTAATTGAAATGTAAATTAATATCTTACCCTCTTTTTTCTTTTCTTTTCTTCTGCTATTTTTTCTTTCTTCTTTCTTTTTCTGTTTACAATTATTGTATATTTTTTTGTTCTGTATGTTCAGATGACATTGCACATAATGCTGATACATGTATACTATATACAAAATTATATATCATTAAGTCATCTTTGTAATGTTCGCAACCATAATAAAAAATAAATAAATTAAAAAAAAAAAAACAATAACGGTCCCACACTCCAGTCCAGTAGGTGGCGGTAAATACACCTTAAGCTAGTTTACCATCCGCCAATAAAATCAAAGGAAGAAGAACAACAACAATAACCGGTGCTGGTAACATTTAATTCATTTTATTCATCTGATTGTTTCCTCTACCTTTGTGCTTACCGAATATATAGATAATTTGTTCACCATAAGATAATTTATATCAAGCGTTAATGGCGTTCGGTTTTGTGTAAAATACTGTTCTGTGCTCGTTACCAGGCGACAAACTGGATTATATAACCAGCTCAGTTTAATTGAGATAAATGCCGTTAGAAAATATATGATTTGAAGTGGATGGGCTCTAGGCTTGTGTTAGCAGCCACACATCAATGCAGCGGTGCACGCAGAAACATTTAGCACGTTTCGTTCCCATACCAATTGTTTTTCTATGGAGTGCTATTTCTATGTTAATTCATATATATCATTCAAAAGCAGCCTAGTGTATTTGGGTGTATGATGGTTTAGTTATGAGCATGGCATTGCATGACATTCACATGTGCCATTTGTCCATAGGTCGACCTGAGCGTGTGGAATGGCAATCTCTATTGCAATTCTAGACTGTGACCTGCTGCTGCATGGTCGTGGCCACAAAACACTAGATCGATTTGATATCGAGACAGTGTCGGATGAATTTCTGCTGACGACATTTGGCTTCCCACGTGAGTTCATTTATTACCTGGTGGAACTTCTGAAGGACAGTTTGTTGAGACGGACACAGAGATCACGAGCCATCAGCCCAGATGTTCAGATACTTGCAGCGCTGGGATTCTACACAACAGGGTCCTTCCAGAGCAAGATGGGAGATGCGATTGGCATCAGCCAGGCCTCCATGAGTCGTTGTGTTTCTAATGTTACTAAAGCTCTGATTGAGAAAGCACCAGAGTTTATTGGCTTCACTAGGGATGAAGCCACCAGGCAGCAGTCTAAAGAGGAGTTTTACCGAATAGCAGGGATTCCCAATGTCATGGGAGTAGTGGACTGTGCACACATAGCCATTAAAGCTCCCAATGCAGATGATTCTTCTTATATAAATAAAAAAGGATTTCACTCAATCAATTGCCAGTTAGTGTGTGATGCCAGAGGACTGCTGCTGAGTGCTGAGACACATTGGCCGGGTAGTCTGACTGACAGAGCTGTCTTCAAGCAGTCCAGTGTGGCAAAGCTGTTTGAAGAGCAAGACAATGATGAAGGCTGGCTTTTAGGTGAGACCCATACCCATTTGATTGCAGTGGTGACTTTTTCTTGACATTCCCAAAGAATTCTAAGGTATTTACATGTGTAAATGTCAGAGTGTTTTCTGTCTCTGGCCTCCAGGTGACAACCGTTACCCTCTAAAGAAGTGGCTGATGACTCCCGTGCAGAGTCCGGAGTCTCCCGCTGACTACCGCTATAACCTGGCCCACACAACGACACACGAGATTGTGGACCGTACGTTCAGAGCCATTCAGACACGTTTCCGGTGCCTGGATGGGGCAAAGGGTTACTTGCAGTATTCCCCAGAGAAATGCTCCCATATCATCCAGGCCTGTTGCGTGCTACATAACATTTCCCTTCAGTCCGGCCTTGATGCCTGGACTTTTGAGAGGACTGAGGCCACGGACCAATCAGGGGAGGATATCGATCCCACTGACAGTGTCGACCCAGAGGCTCTGAGAGTTCGACAGGAACTCATCCAAAATCATTTCAGCTAGGATATAATACAGGATTCACCGTTTAGTTGTTTTAAAGATACAATGCCATTGTCTTCCTGTATTCTAACGTTTTGTTAAGGGATAGTGAATGAAAATTATAATTGTCACTTGTCATTTATTCACCCTTATGTCATTCCAAACTTGTATGACTTTCTTCTGCGGAACACAAAAGATGATATTTTGAAGAATGTTGGTAACCATTGATTCTATTGTATGCACAAAATACACTTAGATGTTTCTCGAAATATACTCTTAATGTTCCACAGAAGAAAGTAAGTCATACAGTTTTAGAATGACATGAGGGTGAGTAAATGATGATGAATTTTCATTTTTGGGTGAACTATCCCTTTATAAATGTATTGTCTGTCACTCTGTGTTGTGATCCTGTGAACGAACACACACACACAAAATGCAAAGCTGGAGCCTTTTTTAACTTAAGTAATTTACTAGTACTTTAGGACTGAGATGAAAATAGACCAGGGCTTTTATTACAAATTATTGTCATTTTAACATTCTTTTTGATATTTTACTTTAAAAATCATTGACTTGTAAAAAAGAAAAATAAATAAATAACAACTCAACAGTAGCATCTCTCTGTCAAGTGGACTATGTTTTTCACAACTTGCTTTAAACATCTTACTTTCCAAACAAGGAAGCCACACCTCTTGCTAGTTATTATATAGGCTCTTTTCAGATTATTCATTTTATTTAGCATATATCATCAGAAAAACTTACCTATTAGGAGTTTCGTCCTCAGAGATGTCCCACTGATGCTTTTTAATCTGAGTAAAAGATATATCGGGGCACGAATGTAAAGTTTTAATTTTAGCCCGGGTTAATTAATGGTTTTGTTGGCGGCAAGACCAAAGTAGACTGTCTCTGCTGCTCCGGAGGCGCTACTGTCAAAGGCGATAAATCAGCTGGTTGTGTAATGAGTCTCGCAGTCGAACCCGGTGATGAATGTGTGGAATAAGAAGAGACACCGCGCTGAACAGGGACGTGCTGTCCGCTGTGTGTGTGTGTGTGTGTGTGTGTGTGTGTTTCTAATATCATTACTAAAAGGCAGACGGAGAGCGCAGAAGCAGCAGAATCTGCAGCATATGAACTCCATAAGAGTCTCCACTGGAACAATGATTTAGAGTCACTTTTAACAACTTTCGGGAGCAAAGTAAGTATTTCTGGGGTTCTTTTTTTTCATTTCTTAACAAAGTGCCTTGTATTTTAACTTTGTTTTAGATTCAGATTTGCATCTCTGCCTCAGTTATCTACCATGTTTATCTTACGGCAAGTTTAGCAACGCTTAACCCGAGGGAAAAATACCTGTTACAAACTTTAGCTGCTGTCATTTATTTGGCCTCAGACTGCCTCTGTGAGTGCTAATGTTGTTCAGATATAATATTATTCGCAGTGATCATGTCAGAGTCTGTACGGAAGATGCTGAGGGCGAAGCTCGTAGTGCTGGGAAGAGATAACTGTGGGAAGACGGGTAAAACTGCAGAGTTTGTTTGTTTGGTTCAATTATTTTAGATTGGTATTAACGACTGTAACTACTCAGTTTTTCTCTTTTTAACTCCAGCTCTGTGTGTCAGATTCATCACCAGGCGTTTTATTGGAGAGTATGAACATAAAAGGGGTAACACAAATGAAATGCATATACACTAATGCTCTGTTGAATATGTAAAAACATACACTCATTGTAAAGCAACAGAATATAACCGTTGCTGTGCCTCATGTGACATGCCATGTACTTTTTGTGTCTCTTAGAGGTCACCTACAGGTGTCAGAAAATTGTGGACAAGGAGGCGATTGAACTGGAGATTTTAGACACTGTTGATAAGGTACAGTGTGCCTGAGTTTAGATCTATTATTCTGTGTTTTGGTTCTTACATATTAAGGGACAATCTCTTTGTATCTGTGTATCTGCTGCCGTGCTGTTCTACACGTAAATTTATCCACAGACTCAAAGAGAGACAGCAGGATGATCTTGTCTTGTCAAACAGCTGATGAGACACAGGACTCTCTGAACCATTCCATTCCTTTCATGTTTGCTGTGCTGAATCTCAGGCTGGTGGAGCGGCTTTAACAGCCTGCCTGCCATTGATCATGTTACACAGTAGAGCAGCACTTGTTAATTCATAGGACTGGGTTGAAGCATTACCATCTGTGTGAGTGCAGTAGACAAGCCGTTCTGATAGTTTGGATGACTCCCTAATGTGAGACACCCAGGACTTGTGAGCTGATGATATAAATCAGGTGTGTTGTAAGCATATTTTATCAAAAAATGAAAATTATGCCATCATTTACTCACTCTCATGTTGTTACAGACCTGACTTTCTTACTTCTGCGGAACACAAAAGAATGTTTCTGTCCATACATTAAAGCGTTATATGATTTTTTTTTTTTTCTATACAATGAAAGACCACTGACTTTCATTATATGAACAAAAAAGACATTTTTCAAAATATCATCTTTTGTGTTCCACAGGTGCCAAATGTTCGGAACAACATAAGGGTGAGTAAATAATTTTCATTTTTGGGTAAACTATCCTTTTAAAAAATGAAATGTGCAGTGCTGAGAACTGCATTTGAGAAGAAGGAGGTTTTGGTTTGTGTGGATTTAGTTCACATCCACACACATTGAATTGCCTTCAGAATCACATCTGTGAAAGTCTAGATGTGAGTCACCTCCATTCTCACAGCATTGCACACATTCAGTCACATGCAGGAGATGAAGAACTATTCAAATGTGTGAATTTGTTTGTGTTCAGGAGTGTGTAGGACCTGCTGCGTCCTCTCTGGAGAGTTCCATTAAATGGGGTGATGGGTTTCTGATTATGTACTCCGTGACGGACCGCAGCAGTTTTGAGGCTGTGTCGCGCCTGAAAAGACTGATTGACCACGTTAAACAAACACTCGGTAAGGCCGGTCAGACTGTGTATGCGAATGATCACTATGGGAGCATAGTGACTGAGGACAAATAGTAACAATGTTCTGCTATTAGCACTTCTGCGAGCAGTCATGTTTATGTGTACGGACCCTCCAAATAGTGAATAGCGCTGTTATCCGTCAGTGTGACTCAGCCTGCCTTAATTGGTCTCAGTTCAGAGATTTCACCTCAGGCATGAACTCTTAATATAGTACACTGCAGTCTGTGATTATGAGTTGGTAAATGACAGATAGATACGTGGAAAGAGATAAAGAGAGAGAGAGAGAGAGAGAGAGAGAGAGAGAGAGAGAGAGAGAAAGTAAGTATCACAACACTGCAGTTTTTTATTATACCATCCATCTCCAGGTACTGTCATTTTAATGGTATAGTCTGTTCTTCTTCATAGCTACAGCATCCATTACATCACTCTTTGTATGTGTGTGCATGTCTTCCAGGTATTCCAACAGTCATTGTTGCCAATAAATGTGACATGGAAAACGGCCGAGTGGTGAGGACAGATGAGGGAGAGGTTTTAGCCTCAGACCTGAGGTTAGTACACTTTGCTCTCGCTGATAACTGCACAGTTTTATGATTGTAAGAATGTTTGATAGTATGAAGTATATACAAATATAGGTTCATATAACTGAATTGTTTAACCCTAGAATGCTTAAAGAGGTCAAATAAATCTAGTAGGGTGTTAGTAGGGTGGTTTTTGGAATATTTTTTTCCAATAGAATAATTTAATTCCTCGATGTTCCATGTGTTCCTCATACAGCTTATATGTATTTACATATGTTTGACATGGGTTAATAAAAAAATAACATTTTTGTTTCAATACCCGTATGCATTTCCAATGAAATTTTCACTCACCTTGTTTTTTGAGCAAAATAATAAAAATTTGTTAATGGTAATATTTTAAAATATTTTGTTAATAATATTTCATATTTTGTCAATAAAAATATTTCATATAATTAATATATTTAATAACAATAATTCATTTATATACTCTGTGGATTACAATTTTATTACTACAGAATTTTGTCATAATAATAATAAGAGAATCACTTCACTATCAGATAATCACTTCAAGTCAAAATTCTAAACACTTATTAGATGATCTTCAATTTTATTTATTGTCCTTGTTACATCACTTACTATTTGGATTTGAAGGTTTTGCTGTGTGTGTGTTAAAGGGTTAGTTCACTCAAAAATTAAAATTCTGTCATTTATTACTCACCTTCGTGTCATTCCACATCCGTAGGACCTTTGTTAATCTTTGAAACACAAATTAAGATATTTTTGATGAAATCTGAGAGGTTTCTGTCTCTCCATAGAGATCCAACGCAACTACCACTCCAAGGTCCAGAAAAGTAGGAAAAAGACATCATTAAAGTACTCCATGTGACTCCAGTGGCTTAAACTCAATTTTATGAAGTGGCGAGTGCTTTGCTTGTGCAAAAAATGTATTTACAAAATAATATTATCCAAAGGGTGTTCATGCAACAATGCCAGCTTTTGCATGAACAAAACGCATGTGTCATGATTCTCTCATGAAAACTGGTGCATGTGCGTTGTGTTGACGTGCGGGTCAGAACACAACATGCATTGAAGCTCTCGTGAATTTTTTTTTTTTTTTGTGCAAACAAAGCACTCGTCACTTCATGAAACTGAGTTTAAGCCACTGGAGTCACATGGAGTACTTTAATGATGTAATTCCTTCCTTTCTGGACCTTTGAGTGGTAGTTGCATTGGATCTCTATGGAGAGACCGAAACCTCTCAGACTTGATCAAATAAATCTTAATCTGTGTTCCGAAGATGAACGAAGGTCTTACGGATGTGGAATGACACGAGGGTGAGTAATTAATGACAGAATTTCCATTTTTAGGTGAACTAACCCTTTAAGGTTTCACTGGTGATGTAGGTGCAGTTTCTTTGAGCTGTCTGTAGCTGAGGACACTTCAGCAGTGGAGGCTGCGTTCGGCCAGCTGGTGCGTGAAGTGCGTCAGGAGTTTCAGCGCCACCTGGTGGCTATGGACAAGCGCTCACGGATGCTGCAGATGAGACATGCACTCAAAAACAAACTCACACGGAGTAAAACCATGCAGTGGTGACAAGAAGGACTAAATGCAGTTAAGATCCTGTCATGACTACCTTTCGGAGAACAAGACCCTTTTTGGTTTACAAATACTGTCATGGACAGTGTTATCTGTATGTATATTTATGACACACAGCATGAAGTAGGAAAAAAGCAACAGTGTGTTTTTAAAGGTGCAGTGTGTAATTTATGTGCCACCGGCAGTACCAAATTGAACTGGGAAAACAATAACTGCTAAATCGGACTAACAGGTAGTCCAAACTCAAACATTCGCAACTGATTGAGCCAGAAGCAAAAAATAAAACAACTACAAAAAACCCTGCAGATATCAACCTCTGTGCAATAAACTGGTTTAAGTGAAAGTATTTTTAACATCTAAAAAGGATCCATTTGAGCACTTGAGCTCAGTATACTGCTTTCACTGTAAGTGGAGGCTTTCCAGTGCAAGATTCATTCTGTATTTAAATTTCATTTTATGTGTGGAGTCATAAATGCTTATTTATATGCACTGGATTCATTCTGATAGACCGAGTTTGTGTAGTATTATTAAGTCATGCCTAAAATGGCAGATGATGCACCATGTGGCAAATGATCTATGTCTTATGACTTGGTATTTTAATGCTGTTTTGATCCAATTTTATTCTTATGTGCCTCTGTGAGATTGAAATGTCATGAGGGAACAGAACCAATTATATGGTGTTTTCCATTTGAGGCAGCTGTTTTTAGACTTTCTACAGTCTGGCAGTGCACAATCCACTCTGTGGAGTAAAATGTTTCCAAAATGGGTTACAGTACAGTCTGTCATAAGGCTAATCATTGTATTATTTATTGTGGAGGTATTCTTTAAATGTACATTAGTATGAGTGTTTATATATCCATTTGTTGCTTCAATGTAAACTATATCTAGAGAGAAAAAAGACTATTTAAATTTACAATTTTATTTAGCAAAAATGGTAAAAATAAATAAATACAAATTGATCAAATGCTCCAGTAATAACCAGCCTCCTCAACAGAAAGAATTCATTAAGTTATATATTCAAATAACTTACACATGGACTTGAATTCTATGAGAAAAGGTAAACAGACATCAGGCAACACACAAGATCAAGAAACAAAACATATAAAATGTAGAAAAGTAAAATGAAACAAAAGAGCAATACACATCCCTTTTAAAAACTATTATGAAATAATCTAGACACTTTTTATACAACAAATTGATGTGAATTGTGTTCTTAATTTATAGTTAAGGACATTAGATTAAGGACTGATATTTTCACGTTGCAATAATCTATCCTTGATTTTACTTAAGGGTTTCATAAACCTGAATGAGGTAACAGCATGAGGTGTAAGAACGTGACTCTTCATTAGCATTACTATGTGAATGTTGAAAAAATGAACAAAAGCCTGAGCTCTCGGTAAACACTATAACATCTGAGGAAATCAGATTTCACACACTTCAGGACACAATACCCAATTCTCATGTGTTAAGGAACATGAATGAGGAGACAAAGTCCCATCTATCTCATCAGAGAACATCTGTCACAGAAGCACTGTCAGTCCTACTAGCCATATCTGGCCTTAGGATTCGTGGCCCTAAAGGATGGGAGAAGACATTTGCAAATGTCACATCTCATGAGCATTTATGTAAGGGCTCTATTCCCCTTTTTTTTTTTTCATCAATTCAGTGGAAAACCTGACATGCCATTAAACCACTAAACAGAACGCAGCTGCTCTGCATGTCACTTTGAAATTTTCACAAATTGTGATGAAATATTAACTTTTATCAGACAAGATGTGTGAATACTTCTGTGATTGCCGAAACATCTGCAGAATTCTGAACCATGGACTACTAGAAAAATTTGGTAAGAGTGGTATGCGGTTTCAAATTCAGCACTAGTATCCTCTTGAAAAATGCAATATGAAATGAAGGGCAGATACTTCTGACTGGGATGAAATTGGATAACTAAAAGTAAAGGTTTTTTTTTTTTTTCATAAAAAGGTGAACAAACATACTAGCAATTAATTATGTGTTTTGTTAAAAGACGTAAGCACTTCAGAGTTCTTATGTGTAGTGGTCAGATTCACTATAGGCAGCGCAGGCACTGTCCTCACTAACACAACCAGAATGATCACACACTGTATGACAAAGTAGGTTCTGTTACCGAAAAGGGAAAAAACACTCGTTTTGCTGACAACTGACTAAGACACCGACAAGTCATAACACTACTATGAAACAGCCTAACATAGTCTATAGAACTTAAGGCAACCAATACACAGAGGCTACTGCAGGCCAGAGCTGCGTGTTCAGCATTGAAAGCACTCACAAACCTGAAATGAAGATATAAACACTGTAGATATCTTTTATATCAAAAGCGACACACCCCTTGTGTGTTTGACCCCACTGTGTTTCTAGATTATTTCTTGTGCTTTATTTAAAAAAAAAAACTAAACAAAACACTATGGATGTGTCATCTTGGCACACGATACAGTGTTCAAGCTACCGCAGCTGTATCTCAGGTGTTAGAAGTGTTTGTCTGTGCTTGTTCAGAGAGCGTTAAGAGCTCCGATATGGTTATAGAAATGCAATATGTAAAGAAAGTAAAGCGTTAACAGAACAGCCCCTAGGAGAAAATAGTGAAGTAGTTGCGCTAGGCACGTATAACGTACGCCTGCTGTGTTGTGCTTTTGGACAGGTTTACAGAACAGTGTTATCACCTAGTAAAGTGACACCATGCGTGTTAAAATGATACAGAACAGAAGCCCTTAAATTGGCCCATAAGCATAATGTTACTGGCACACCGGTTTTACTGGATATTTCTGACTGCATGATTCCTCGTAAGTCGCTGGACAAGGCATGAGACCCCTGCTACAGTCTGGGTAAAAAAAAATAATACAAATAAAAATTGTGGAAATGGAGTGAGAGTGATGTGAGAGAAGTCTCAAATCATTCCCTTGTGTGACTGCGCCTGAACTGCGCTCTCAGTAAATCACATCTGTTCAGTAGATAAGGCATGGTCAGAATTTACCTCACAGACACTTCAGGACTTGAACACTACAAATACTACTATACTACTCTTTAATATCTATTTTATGTTTAGAGTAACGTAAAAGAACAGTTCCCTGTGGCATCAATTATTTGGCAGAACCGAACTACGGAATATTTTTATAAGAAAAAAAAAATTATAAATAAGGTCATGTGTAAAAAATAGCAAAACATATTTACAGAAATGTTGTTTTCGGTTTTTTAAAAACACCACAAAATAGACAAATGCAAATGATAATAGTTAAACCTCCAGCAGAACGCCTGGAAGACCTGTATTTTTGTCAGTGTGTGATAAAGAACCTCTTTTTGCGATCCATGTTCCGCCCCGGAGACGCAACAACTGAAAAGTAGACGAAACAACTGCACCTCGGCTGAGTTTCACAGACAAAACGGACAATAAACTCCTCGACACGTCATATCTTATGTCTTCGATCAGAGCTACAGGACCTGATAGGAAGCTGCACTACTCATCTAGCAGGACGAGACCTTCACCCGATCCAGCCTTCAGAAGCTTTCCCACTCAGAGGTGCTATGGCAACTGTATCAGGCACACAATGGTGTGATATCTTTAAATTTTATTACTCTTTTCTATATCATTATTCTTTGTAGAAATCTTTTCGGTGTGCATACGTTAGCATACACATTGCTGGTACTTTAGGAACCTCCTTCCTGCATGTAGTAAATGGCACTATGGATTTTCTTTCCCTCATAGATATAAGAGATGAAACAACAACACAAAACAACAACACTGTTAACTGGCACGCTTTGGGCCCCAACTTCAGTGGGGTGGTCAATGCTATTTTACCCCCTCTGTCACTTCTGTAAGGGGTACGATTGGACCAAGGAGAGCCTGTGGGATGACGCTGAGGTCACTGTTGTTATTGTTTTTATGTTTTTTTGTATTCTCCTCCCCTGCGGACATGGCTCCATTGGTACTCAGAACCACCTGGTTACTGCTGTTATTGCTGAAAGCTGCTGCGTTTGTATTTGTGGGTTCGCTCCTGTTTCTGGACGTGCTGATGATTTGTGCGCTCTCCTCTCTGCCCTCGTCGCTCTTTGAGCTCGCAGCCTCTGCGTTATTATTCGTGGCGATCTGGTTTAAGCTATCGTTTGTGTTTGTGAGGGTGCTAATTATCATCATAGCTTCTGAGGAGCTTGTCGCTGTATTTGTGTTGTTGTTTGTGTCTGTGGTAACCGCACTGGAGCTGCTGGCTTTGGAAGCTCCATTGTGGGACATTTCTCCATTAGCCATGACCCCAGGGCAGATGAAGGGAGACAACTGGATCCCTCTGATCAGACGCACCAGCCCTCTCATCTTCTCAAGCGAAGCTTCCATCTCTCTCTGCTGGTCCAGTACACTGTTCTTGCTGTCCATACATCTCTGTGCAAGGAGAGAGAGGATACAGTGCTGCTGACTCATACAACCAAAATCTCATCTTTATATAGTTATGGAGGTAGGGGATAATAAATTAACTCTTAATAAATTAACTCTTAATAAATTAATGCATCACAATTAGATCTGTAATTTCAGTGGTATGACTCATTGTGCAGAGGAAAAGTGGATGAACTTAAAAGGCTACTTCACCGCTGGCAAAATGGGCTGCCTATAATGTAGAAAGGTGTTTTTTCTTTTCTTTCTTTCTTTTTTTTTTTTTTTTTTAAATTGGTGCTACTTGACTAGAGAAAACAAAGAAAAAAGGCTGTTGTCTTCCCTTTTGCCAAATAGGTAGGAAAACTTCATTACCCATAATGCATTGGGCACTCCCATTAGTCTGCTATGGATATGTCTGATATGGAGTCACATCCTGCCTTTGCTTTAGTAGGAAGTACTTCTTAGCAAACTTTCAGTCATAATGGTGTCGACTTAATTGTTCTGGGCTAAATGTTTAGTGGGGGTGAGTTACTTTCAGTTTCCTTTTTTTTTTTTTTTTACTATCAGTTTCCATTAGGGATGCACTGATACCACTTTTCCTAGAACGAGTCCAATACCGATAATTTTATTTTTAATACTTGTTGATACTGAGTACTGATACCTGTATTTTCATTGCATTTATAATTTTTATGAATTAAGTTAGTTGGCTTAGCAAATAGATATTTCCTTATTGTTATTTTCATGCGTCATTATGCTTATTAAAATGTATTGCAGGAGCTACTGTTACGTTCACTGTTCATTGCTCTATCATATTTTATCTTTAATTTAATGGCACAGTGAAGTGTGCCATTGAATTAAAGGAGCTGTCAAAAGTTTTTTGCTAACAAATAAATGTGAATTTCTCGGTCCAGGTAACACAGAGAATAAGTAAACATTGTTCATTTACATATACTACTGGCAGTTTAACAATACGAAGTGGGTTTGAAAATCAGTTACACTTTAAGCCACACTTTAGGCATTCTCTCACCGTTATAGAGTTGCTGAGCTGTCTGACTTGGTGTTCTAGTGTCTCTCTCTCCTGCCGCAGCTCTGCGCTCCATCTCTTCAGACGATCTTTCTCTCCTTCTTTAGCTGCAGGGAAGTCAGTGTATGAGTAAATCTCAATAGAACGCACAAGTCGGGTTCTAGAAATAAAAATCCTCCATTTTCCCCACAAAAAAATAAATTTTTAGCAAATTTGTCGAAACTTTTTAAGACAGACCTACCACGAGCGTGGAGGTTATTAATCAAGGGTATATGGGTATATCAAGGGTGTATTTGACATCCTTCAGGGGGATAAAGACTATAGTTGGGCCTTATTTTAAATCACACCCTGAAGGCCTGTTCACACTAAGACAAATGTTTGGTCTGAAAAACATTTTCATTTTAATTGCTGTTAATGTGTCTTTTCAGACTGTTATGAACATAAGCATGCTGTCAATGTGAATAATAAAGAGTGGTATTCACACTGCGAATAAAACTGGTCAAAAATCAAAGTTTGAAATGTTGTGATTAATTTGATAGTTTTTTCCAAATATCAGAGGTTCACTGATGCATTTCATAAGACTCATAACAAGATACTTTATTTTTTTAACTCCTAACTCAAGTTATTTTTAACCAATTTTACATCACATTGTATCATTGCAGGTTTGCTGTTCTAAATTGCATCAGTTGTATGTGAAACTTCTCACCTGCTTTATAAGAGATGTAGGAATGGACAATAGCAAGAGTCCCTGGCCACTCAATGGCATCGTCCTTCTCCAGATTCTGAAGAAAACATGTACTGAATGAAATGCTGAAATACACAACTGTTAACAGTCTGCATTCAAAGTGATGCACAGAAAAACATGAAAATTCAAAATCAATGTGGAAATGAATGCAGAGTAAAAAACAAAAGAAAGTGGCAAGAAATGAAGCTACCTAAACTTACAAAGTTCTGAGCAGTCTTGATACAAATTTCTGGTTTTCAATGTTTTTGGAGTGAATATTAGGTTTAGTAGAAGAGGCAGAATTGTGGCGTTTCAGGCAGATATGCTTTCTCTCATGAAGCCCAGATGATTTATGTGCAAGTAAGTATCACATTTGAGATGCTGCCCACTCCATCTCATGAAATCAGCTGCTAAATACTCCTGACTCATCAATCAAAACCTTATTTTGACACTTATTAGCCTCTTTCACATATAAGCCCCTTTCACACAGAGATTCCAGAAAATACACTGATAATGTGTCCTGGGATTTGTCCAGGGATCGTTTGATTTTGTTTCATTTACAATGCTGGTGATTTTCTGGAATCTGTGCGTCCGTTCACACACATAAGATCCTGTAAAGACACGTGTTATGGATGTGACGTGTAATGTCACCGCGGCGTCTTAAGTTTGCTCGAGAAATCTGGGATCAACGCTCTGTGTGAAAGGGACTGTACATAGATCATGTCTGAACCTTTTCAAAAATACCAGTAAATTACTGGTACGATGCTGTGTGTGAACTTGGAATGAAGATTACCAGTATGAGCATGTACAAGGTCAGAACATGCTGACATAAGAAGTTTGCTTTGGGCCAATCATAAAGCTCTGTTGGAGCTGTTTACAGTAAGTTCTGCTGCTTTTAATTGTATTTCTATGCGCTAAATGAACATCTGACCATTGCGCAGCACCTCGCACTCGGGAACCTGCCTTCTCCATTCATCAGAACTGCGGCTTTGCATGTACTATTGCATATTATAGTGACTGCAATACTATGCATCTTGCATTTTTAAGAGCAAAACCACATTCTGTGTGATCATCCTCTTACAAATGTCACTCAGAAGTAAGAAAAAAAGTAACTAAAAGAACTTCTCCTCATCCAAGTGGATGAATCAAACAGCTCAGAGTTTAAAGGTAATTTCTGGTGAATGACAAAACAGAGTTTACCGGTATTTTGGGACTGATGTGAGAATGGCATTTTACCAGTACAAAGACGCAATGTCCTTGCTTGTGTGAACAGCATATTTGTGTAATTACTGGAAAAGTTGTTCTCGTCATTTTACGTTAATTTACCGGGATTGCTGTGAAAGGGGCTATTTTCTCTATTCCATTCTAATTTAAGCTTGTTTTTTTGTTTTTGTTTTTTTAAAAAGAACATTTTATGGTGAGTCTGAGTAAAACAGCTGCCTCTTTGACCTCCATTTCATCAGATTTTGTTCAGAAATTACAAAGCCATTCATATTAAAAGTTTCTATATTAAAAGAATATAACCTGCAAGTGTAGCCTATTAAGTTACCTCTATAAAGACTGTCTGCTTTGTAAGACTGCTGATAGTGAAACATGATATGGCAAAAAAAATGAAATGAATTACGAGAGTGAGAGAAAATGGTAATGAATCTCTAACATAAATGTTTCTCAGTTACCTGAGACTCTTAATTCACCTCCGCTACCACTAGATGTTGCTGGTGAGCATGGTGAACACTGGGATAGGGAAATCTGAATTGTTTCTCAGTAACTGTAGTGGACTATCACAGCTACTTACATCCCCTGCTGAGCTGGGGCTGGGTGAGGGTGAATGTGATGGAAGGGTGAGTGAGAGGGCAGGGGAGAATGGGCTGCCCGCGGTGGGCCGCTGTAGGTCTGGGAAGGTAGAATGATGGCTGCTGGTGGTTGGGGGGAGGGGCCCCCGCTCCACAATACTGCAGTTTTTAGAAAGGCGACCTGGATGAGATGAAACAAAGGACAAACAAAACACAAAAAGAAAAGAAAAAGAAAAAGGAAGACAAAACATTGGTGTATCATACCTCTGACAAGCTGTCCTCATTGGCTAGGGTAGCAGGAAGGAGTGGGTGGGGGTGGTGTGATGGTGGTTGGGAGGGAGAGAGCATCGTTAGATCACAAAAGGAAGCATTGCATGCTGGGTAACAACACATTCTGCAAAAGCTGGCCTCAAATCAGCTGATAAAAGGCAGGAGGCATTACATTTAGGCAGATGGGGATAAGAAATGCCAATAACAAAGAAGGATCAGAGGGCAACGATTCAAAGAAGCTTATCCAGGCATCAAGAAGCTTATTTTCATCTACAGCTAACACAGATGCCACATTCAACATCATAAATCAACATATTTTGCACATTTATGTGTCCATTGGGCATTACAGTGCAAGTACTGTATGCATGTCTTTTATCAACAAATACTAACAGCACCATTACAATACACATGGAAGTAGTTTCAATGTCATAAAAAAATAAAAACATTGTTTTAAATTAGCTCTTTTCAATTTTACACGCAGACCCAAGTCAAGAGTTATATTCAACGAAACAATATATGGCTGGAGCCTTGGTCCCAAATAGTTAGAAGGGATCCAAAAACTGAAATAGTTTTTGCATAAACTATTTTTGCAAGCATAATTTTGGCTTTACTGCAAGTTATTCTGATTCTGTCCTCAATCACTTGAATGCTCACCTTCTGACAGATACACTGCCCTCCAAAAGTTTGGAAACACCCCTGGCAAAGTTGTTTTGGACGATATCAGCATAAATCCTTATAATTTTTTGGTGCAAATACATTAAAGTAACTTGACATTATCATTGAAGACCAGCAATAATAATTTTCATTTTAATTACATAATAATGGAAATATATATACATGTCAAAGTCAGAAATGCCCCTGTGCCAGCTGTGATGCCTGGATACTGGTTTAAACTTGGCCCAGGTTTGTAAAAGATTTTTGGTTCAGCACACCTTAATAGCTTCAACAATTGATTGCCAAATAAGTTTAGAATACAATGAACCAATTAGAACCCAGTTTAGGTCAGATAGCTGCTAATGGTGGATATTTTGAGGAATCAGAAATTTAAGTTTTTTCTATGTATAAACTGTTTATATAATAAAATATGTTTTTGTAGTTTGTGTTGCCCCTTATCAGTGTAAAATTATCACAAATTAAAAAGTATTCATGGCAATATTGTCCAAAACCCCACTTTTCTAGGGCGTTTCCAAACTTTTGGAGGGCAGTGTATATCCTTCAAGGAATGTCTAAACTACTTCAGTTCTTCTAGCATTTAACTTACATGGCTAGTTCATCCTAAAAATGAAAACACTGTTATTATTTACTTATCCCATGTAAAAAGATATTTTAAAGAAAGTATGTTTTTTTGTCTATACAATGAAAAAAGAAAGAAAAAAAAAAACCTTTAAAATATCTTCTATCTTGTTCCACAGAAAAAAGTCATACATGTTTGGAACAACATGAGGGGTGAGTAATTGATGACAGTTTTAATTTATGAGTAAATATGCAACAGTGAAAGCTGTTTTGGGTGAGCTTTGAAGAGCGATGGAAAGATTGGTCATATCAAAAAAATATCTTTGGCAAACTGTAATATTGGATTTTTGTACTCAAGTCTTTCCAATTCAAGTACTAATGGAACACTAATGATGCAGTATTCTCACGCCTTTAAGATGTGCACAGCTCACCTAATTGTAAATCTATAAAGTAGGCTGAGAACATTGTCTGAGTCTTTTACTAATGTATACACTTTTACAGCAGCCCGAAGACAGTCATTATCCCACTTAACACACTGCAGGGTCATTTCTTCCTGCCTCACACATACACTCCAGGGCCACTCCACAGCAGAGTGCCTGTAAGCACATTACATAATCAAACAGTCATTATTGCTGAATGTGTGCTTGTGTGAGACAGAGAGAGACTGACTGATGGGAGTAAAGAAGAATGGATAAGTTCAGGTGTAGAAAAGGGGCTTATAGCACTGAATAATGACTGGTTAGAGATTTTTACTGCAATAAAATTAGACAATTGATTGTGGATGTTAAGTCACATTTCATAGATATAGATAATATCTATGTGTTTTATATGTGTATATCTAGTGTTGTGAAAGGCTTGTTTGCATTTAGTTTTCACTTTTCAACCTGAAACATTTAAAATAAGATTTTTTATATTTTCTGATGAAGTCTTCTAAATAGTTTTTTAGTGTTTATATGTGCTAGAGGTGTTCTGGACAATTTTTAACGCCCATCATGCGCTGGGCATGTTGCCGTCTGCTCTAGATATGCTTACCAGAGTCAAATACTGCCTTGCTTTAGTAGGTAATATTGCTTAGCAAACTTTTAGTCACTATGATGTTGACTTGTATTGTTCTCGGGTGCAAGAATTCAAAGAGTAAACGTTTCATGTAAATCTGAAAAACCTCTTTTTGTGTTTGTAGTCAACATTTCAAACTGGATGACCACGAACACAGTGTTTAAATTGTCGGTCTGTCAGTTCTGTCAAGTTTTTTTTAACTCTGATTGTGAATTATTGTAAGTTGTATACCTTGACCAGATGTTTTTTTTCATATCGCTGTTTTGCAATTGTGACTGTTGTTATTAATTTGCAAATAATTTCTGGATCAAGACTATTTAAGGGCTATAAAAAGGAAAAAATATGAAGTGATCAGTACTACGTAAACTAAACATTTTTCAGCGATGTCATTTTATAGATTGCTGATCTATTATGCAATTTTATCATCCACCAGATGAATATCAGTTTGACCTATTAAAACCACAATCACACACTTCTCCTCAATAAGCCACACAGAATATCTAATATAGGCACAGAGAGAGAAAGTATGATTGGCTGAACTCACCTCTCTTCCTGCTGGACTGGTTTATGGAACTCAAATACGACACTGAGCTTTTTTTCCTCTGAAACACACAAGCACGGTTCATTCCATCAGATATCTCCAATCTGTTTGCACTGAACTGCTCATTTAATGAATGTGTATGTTTGTTACCTCTGGTTCAAACATGGCTCCGCTATATATTGGATTTGCTGTTGTACGTCTCTTACGCTCCTGACGCCTGCTCTGAATCTCTAAATAAACAAAGCAAGAAAGGTCAATACGCATTCATTCTTACACACAAACAATCACGCACACATACACATTTCATTCTCCTGACCTTCTAAATAGTCACGAGTGACCAGTCCCAGAGACAACATGAAGGCCAGTTTCTGTGGAAAGAATGTGTGCCATTATCTCAGTAATGATCATAATCTACATCACCATGCTCATCATTATCTTCATTATAAACATTCAAGTACTTTACCAGAGGGCTCTCCTGATGTTTAGAAGAAGGAGTGTGTGTGTTGATGGGAGCAGGTGAAGATGGAGTATCTAAGGACAGTGGAGGAGAAGTGTGTGTAGGCGTGTCTGGAGAGTTGAGCAATGAAATCTTTGGCTCTGTCCCGTATTCCACTGCGGGTATCTGAAGCAGAAACAAAGATGTATAAATACATACACTACAATTCAAAAGTTTAGGGTCAGCCAGATTTTTTTTGTGTTTCTGAAGGAAGTCTCTTAGGCTATGCTCACACTGTCAGTCCAAATCCGATTATTTGAGTATCCAATTGGAATATGATCTAAATTACTGACAGTCCACATTGTGTACTGCAACTGTTCAGATACGATTTGTGTGCCCCATGCCACTCTTTCATTTTCTAGAAAATCTGCATTGATTTATATAGCAATGACATTGTGTTGGTAGTTATATGCCGAAAAAAAACAACCGCGACATAAACATATAACCGCGATAAAACAAATATATTATCTACACATTGTGCTGGACTACTGCATCTTATGAGGCAGTAGCAGAAACGTAGGCGGGCAAGAGGGTGGTATGCGTGGCTTTATTTCATGCTGTCGTCTCCGTCGGTCATGTTTCCTATAACAATATCTGACATTTATATTTTTTGTGGTGTGACAAAGTCACTTAAACCATGCAACATGGATTTCCAGAAATGCGACATGAATAGGATTTCAAACCACATATAAATGTAGCTTGAAACAGATTTCATGTGATATGCACGGATATGCACAAAAATCAGATTTAGACTGATACAGTACAACAGTAATACTGTGAAATATTATTAGTATGTGTTTTCTACGGTAATATATTTTAAAATGTAATTTATTCCTGTGATGGCAAAGCTGAATTTTCAGCAGCCATTACTCCAGTCTTTAGTGTCATATGATCCTTCAGAAATCATTCTAATATGTCTATTTGGTGTTTTTAAGAAACATTTCTAACTTTTATCAATGTTGAAAATAGTTGGGTTGCTTAATATTTTTGTGGAAACCAGCACATTTGTTTCAAGATTATTTAATGAATAGAAATTTCAGAAGAACAGCATTTCTTTAAAAATAGAAATCGGGTATGAATGTTTTAGAGTAAACATATTTACATTTAAGTGTGAATTTCCCTCACCATGTTGTCAGAGCTTGGGCTGTTTTGAGGTAAATGCTGTATGTGTGTCTGCACAGACGGCTGCATGTGTGTAGATGGGGAGATCAGGATGCTTGTGTTGTTAGAGCTGTTGGGGCAGGGCAGGCCATTGAGGATACGCATCTGCTGGACATGACCAGAGGAAGGGAGGGCAGTGCTCAGTAACACCGGTGACTGCAAGGTCTGCACAGTGACCTGACCAACAGCTGGAGACAAAGACGCTGGAGGTTTTGGCCTAACCTGCTCACATACACAGGAAAAAGAAGACAATTATTTGTGGAATGACTGGAGATATAAAAGGTGGACATAAGTAGTGTAAAAATGATCAGAAAAGTGATGCCCAACACAGCAGTTTAACAGCAGCAGCCCTTTCACATTTAGACTCTAGTCTTACACAGATATGTTCTCTAATATTTCACAATACTACTAACACCAGTTCCACTCCAATGCAAATAAAAGACGTCTACTTATTGACTGTTATTTTATAATTAATTACAATAAAATAATGTTTAATTATTTGTTATGCATAACCTTATCTCTTGGTTTGCATCCATCAGGTTCTGATTAAAAAGGAAATAATAAATGAGATTAAGTACCTTTAATAAACCTAAACCTTTAATAAAAGTATGTAATTCGCTGTATTGATAAAACTTTTTCAGCCAAAATTACTATATTATGATATACACTACCAAAAGCTTGGGGTAGGTAAGATATTTTTTAAATGAAATGAAATTATTGGTTTCAAATAAATGCTGTTCTTTTCCACAAAAATATTAATATTTTTAACATTGATAATAATACCTTTTTTTTCTTGGGTACCAAATCAGTATATTAGAATTATTTCATGGATCATGTGACACTGAAGACTAGAGTAATGGCTGTTGAAAATTCAGCTTTGCCTTCAAAGAAATAAAATAAATTTTTAAATACACTCAAATAGAAAACAGTTATTAGAAACTGTAATAATATTTCACAATAATAACTGTTTTTACTCTATCTTACCAACCCAAAACATTTGAATGGTAGTGTATACCGCAATGTGATTTTGGTTATACCAACCCTAGCATATATGCGTACATACAACACCACACAATAATAGCACAGAACAGCACAGAATACTGCGGGAGAGAGATCAGGGTTAAGGATCAATTTACCGTAGGGTCAAAAGCAACAACCAAAGCAGGGATTGCAAATGTCACGACTATGCAAGCACACAGAAATTAAATCCAGAGCAAGAAAACAAGATGGGGCAAGAATAAAATATCGAATATTGAAAAAAAATCAAGACACATAGATGTACACTAACACTCAGCAGTGAGGGTTTTTCACTAGTCCAGCCAGGCATTAGGGTGTGAAGGGTTTCTATGGAAACAAACCTGCGGTAGAGTGGCTGGTCGAGTTGTCTGTCTGGTTGGTGGGACAAACTGAGGAACTTTGATTGGCTGGGAGGCAGCTTGCACCTGTGACAAGACCGCCCATTTAGACACCCTTACTTAACTAACCTGTCCAACATACATCCTACAACAAATAACGTGTTCCATTTAAGCCACAGAATAGAGGCAGATGAAATAGAATAATTGTGTCTAAAATCTAAACCAACCCTGAGCTCTTGGGATCCAAATTAAATCAGACACCCTGAAATTTCTTCCCACCTCCCATGCAGTTTGCAAAACAAGAGGGAATAAGAAAACAAAACTCTTCTTGTTCTGTAACAAGAGACTCAAAACAGCTTTGAGAAATACTTACAACAACGGTGCTATTGGATATGACTCGTACTGGCTCTGCTCCCTGACTGGTCGGTTGGATGACCGGTTGGAAGTTTACTGGGGACTTTTGAGGATCTGAGCTAGGAGGGCCTGCCAGGAGCGTGTTGCCAAGAGTTGTAACCACGGTGATTGTAGGTGCTGGTGTCATGATGATAGGTGAGGTGGATGTGGCAGCTCTTAGCACCAGAGGTAGAGTCTTTGAAGCAATGACAGGGGTCACAGAGCTCTACAGGGTCACAAACACATTCACTGTTGGAAACATGTTCATTTTTTTCCTTTATAGGTAAGGTTGTCTTACTAAATAAATATTTATTATCTCCTCCACTGACTGTTCGCAATCCCCCCATTACCCACCCTCAAACTGAACCGTACTGAAACTGCAATATGAACTTAACCATAAAAAAACTTAAATCATTACACCCCTAGATCAACTAAATTCACGAATAAGTCATTCAGATCACTGCCACAAAAGAACTGATTCATAGAATCTACTTCTCATGAACTTTAATGAATAAGCCAAAGAGAGCTAGATGTCAAGTGGATATCAAAATTAAACTTTCAGCCTGTTCCTCAGACAAGGCTTTTGTGCCCTGTTTGAAGCCTGAAAGCCTCAGTACCTAGCCTAATTGCACGTAAAAGCATTTCAACATTTCATATTTATCATATATTTCATATATTCATATTTATATATAGTCCATGGACCATCTATATGGACATTTTTATGGTGTTATATTTTATTTTATTTATTTATTTTATCATTTTGGCACTTGACAGCCCAGGTCTTCATCCCTTTTGTGTTCTCCAAAAGAAAGAAAAGAATGTGGAAAAACATGAGAGGGAGTAAATCATAAAAGTTTTAGTTTTGGGTGAAATAATCCTTAAAATGTTCAGCAAAGACAAGGCTTTGTCTTCAAAGAGGTCCCATGCAGAGTCCTAGTGTACTTGATGCAGTTTCCTGTGTGTTGTGCGGGTACCTGTGAAGTAGTGAGGCTGGCAGCAGGCAGAGGCGTCTGTGTCTGTGTGATGAGCAAGGTAGACATTTGTCCATCGGCTTGCAGCGTCTGCAGCTTCATATCTTCCTGTTTCACCAGTAGATCTCTTCTTAACTGCTCCACAACCTTTTTCTGAGGGAGAAAGAGAGAACAAGTGCCGGTTCTTTTTTTTGTGCGTTCTGTCACTCGTACCTGCAATAAAGTCTCTCTCACTCACACTCTCTTTCTGCCTGCTGTTGATAAGATTTTGTCATGTTGGATTTTGGCCCATTTGCACTAACAGCAAGTGGGAACATGGAGTCGCTACAGACTTTATTGTTAAATTACCGGTAAACAAATGTCAGAAAGTCAGAATGCGCTGATGTAAAAAGTATTTTTTGGGTCGATCATAAAGTTCTTTTGGAGATGATGTGATCACAGTAAGCTCCGCTGCTTTTTAATAGTTTTTCTATGTAAATTTGCACTAGCTGGACATCATTGACCGATCATTGACCAAAGATCATTTCCTAAGACTGACATCACAGAATTTACTGGTATTTTGGTGTGCATGTGTGAATGGTCTCTTACAGGTAAAAAGCCAGAACGCCGTTGTTTGTGAACAGTAAAGGTAAAGTAATTCTGGTCATTTTAATTTAATTTACTGGGATTGCTGTGTGAAAGGGGCTTTGCTTCTTACTCTCTCAGGCAGGGGGCCACAGTTTTCTACCTTCAAAAACATCTTAAAAGTGTTTTAAGAAACCAGATTATGGCAAAACAGAAACATTTAGCAGTGATATGTTAGCATTACCATAAATTGGGACTATGAACTATGTCCAGTACACAGCTGAAAGGACTGTCACATTTGCTTCTTTAAATAACTATGGATATATTGAAGTAATATGAATGCATATATTGAAGTCATATTGAAGCAATATTTAATAAATAATGTAATGTCTAAAATGTTGTCTTTCTAACCCATTTTTACAGGGATAGTTCACCCAAAAATGAAAATTATCTCACGATTTACTCACCCTCAAGCCATCCTAGGTGTATATGAATATTTTCCTTCGGATGAACACAACCAGAGACATATTTAAAAATATCCTTAGTCCTCCAAGGTTTTGTAATGGTTGTAAATGGTGGGCTGTGTTTTGAAATAAACAATAATGCATCCATCCATAAAAAAAGTAATCCATATGACTCCAGGGGGTTAACAAAGGCCTTCTGAAGCAAAGCCATGCGTTTTTGTAAGAAAAATATCCATTTTTAAAACATTATAAATTCAAATAACTAGCTTCCGCCGGACAACCGTACGCAGAATGCGCAAGTTGACTTGCGCCAAATGAGTAATCCTCTGACGCGATGTATGACAAAAGATGTAGGAGTATTGTAAGCTTAGACAATGTAGACAATGTAAAACTACTTAATGGTTTTTTATAGTGTACCTTTATAAAACCTACTTGAATACCCTAATTGAACTAAGACCTGATCCTGGCTTAGGCTAAGCCCCGTCTGTGAAACCGGGCCATAATCCGTGACCAGTGATTTGTTTTGCTCTATCCTATGCACCTTCACGTTCATCATTACATTGTGCATCAGGTCAAAGGATACTCTTCCACCGCAAATCGACCTGCGCATTCTGCGTACAGCCGTCGCCAGAAGCTAGTTATTTGAATTTATAAAGTTTTAAATATGGATATTTTCCTTACAAAAACGCATCACTTCTCTTCAGAAGGCTTTTTTAACCCACTGGAGTCATATGGGTTACTTTTTTTTAGGGATGGATGCATTATTTTTGACTTCAAAACAAGGCACCCCTTTCACAACCATTATAAACCTTGGAGGAGCAAGGATATTTTTAAATATCTCTCTGATTGTGTTCGTCTGAACGACGGAAAACATATACACCTAGGATGGCTTGAGGGTGAGTGAATCAGGGGGTAATTTTCATTTTTGGATGAACTATCCCTTTAAGGTATCCTTATACAAAAATTGAGTTTCTGACTGTGTTTTTGTTCTTTAGTAGTAATGTGTTTATTTCTGTTAAAATACTTCCTTCTATATACTTCCAGTTTAATGTGCAAATAAGAAATTATAGTGAGAAAACAGAATTTGGTTCTAAAGGCCTGTTCACACCTGGTAAATTCATGTGTTTTTAAAATGGATAATGATACAAGCTATCTAATTAGTTAAAACAGTTCCATTTACACTAGGCCACATAAATGTGTCTCCACAAACAAATATAAATCCAATCTCTTTAATTCCCACGCTATATGCAAATTTAACAGAGTTCACGTCAACAAAAGCAAAAGATGAGCTGCATTCATTTATCATCAGCTAATTTCAAGATCAAAGAGTGCAATAGGAGAGAGAGTGGTATCAGCACTAGAAAAATTATTTAGTCTCACTACTTGAAGATAATTGTGTGTTGAGCGTCTATGACTTACTTTCAGTTTAATTTGCGGCAGTTTGCATGTTGGCTTTAGTAAAGAAATACTCAGCTACTCATCTGCTGTGATGTGTGATACAGTCATATCTGGCTACAACAGGATATATAGCCTATGACAAGCTCTCATGCATTTAGTTTTGGGAGGAGTAAAATTTACATTTGTGGTATCAACAACCAGATGCATTTACACTTGTCCAGTTTCATCTGGAATGCATCTCAAACCACCTCCTGAAGTGGTTTTGAGTGATCGGATTTAAATCTGTCTCGGAGAGCATTTACACCTGGTCTGTTCACGAACGTATAGCTATCCGATCAGAGAAAACAGTGACCTTGTGTAAAAAAAGTCCCAAATGATTCCTCACATACATTCAATGAAATTAATTTGAAGCCATTCACTGTTTGTGTTACAGTTCGGCATCAAAAAATTTGCACACACACAATGAGCACGTGTACAAAAAGCAACATTGAAAGTGTATGGATCCATAACAATCATAAAGAGAAGAGGGATGGAGGGAGATATCAAAAGTTTCAGATGGCTGTAAGAGTGCCAGGCTTTACTTAATGCAGGCTACAAATGTGCAATACGGCTTGTTTGTGTTCAGCTGGGTATGTGATGATTCTGTAACCAGTGAAGACAGAGTGACAGTTACATTAATGAATATGAACACAACCCCCCAGCACAGTCCTCTCACTGATTATAGCTTTAACAGGCTTCCTCCACCATCTGTTAGACTCACACACTCCTAGATCTGGGAGAATTCCACCGGACACCGAATGTGTTTGATCAAGGAAGGCAGCACACTTTATTAAAGAGCGCTGCAGGCTGATACATTTAGAAACGCCGAAGCTTTGAGAGGGTTGACCTTGTGTTTCTCATATATTTTGCTTTTCTCTGCAGAACGAGAGATGATCTCAGGTGTTTTTCCTCCTGTTGATGGCAGCTGCTCTGTTCTACTACTTTAAAAAGCTTTGAGATACTAATTAAAATTCCTAAAATGCCTGCAGTCTACAACACATCTTTTCTCCATCTCCTCCACAGAACTTCGGGTTCTGTACAGTTAGCTGCAAACAAACAACAGTTCGCCACGTAATCATCCCCAGACATTAATCATCAGTTACAGAAAAGTCAAAGAAAAGGGGGAGAATAGATTTGTGCATGTGTGTGTGTTGGCAAATAGTTCGTTTGGCAACACAAAACCACAACGCACAAATCGCACCACAAATGTTCAGCACAATACAACACAAAACAATGCCATGATGTAACACAGGTTTTGTAACCTAACAAAATTTGCCTCGTTTGCTCGGGACACACGAGTAGATAAAGACTTTCTGACCCCAAGTAATTGAACTGATCAAGACACATGTGTACGCTCGTAGAGAACACTGATACGGCAGCAGGTGTTCTCTCAGAGAGCAGCTCTCACCTGCCGCTCACTCAGCGCTGTGATCTTGGCCTGCAGGTCACGGAGCTGCAGCTTCAGATCTGCATTCTGTACAAAGAACACACACACTCCTCCCTGATACACTAGTCCAGCGGCCGGTATATGAGAGCGTATCGATCAAACAGTAACGGAAATGTTCAGTGAGGGAGACGCACCTGTGGATCTTGCTTCATCTGGCTCACGAGTTTCTGCAAGAAAGAGAAAGAAAGTTTTAGCACTCTCAGGAGTGGAAAAGACATGCCGATGCAGTGTCCTCTAGAGGACATCTAGGGTACTGCAGCCGCAACAATTACACACTCCATCCATATAGTGTGCGAGGAGGGCGGTGGGGATACCTGATGGATCTGGATTTCCACTTTGAGTGCTTCCTGTAAATTTTGCAGTTCCATCATCGATCTCTTCTTCCCAAAACCCAACACAGCTGCCTGGCGAATAAAAGGAAGAGCGGATAATCTTTCATTAATTGAGATGTTATTGAATGACTGCATGTGTATATATATATATATATATATATATATATACACATGCAGTCATTCATATATATATATATATACACATATATATAAAAGAGTTTAGAGAGCTTTTTGCGCTCTCACAGTGTGCATGAACATGCCATGACAGATCTGTTAGTGTGCTTGTGCAAGTGTGTGTAAATCTGCTCAGTGTTAGTAGGATATATCTCAGTGTACTGATTCAATCAGAACTACTCTCATCAAATCCTGCCTGAACACCACAGATCAAACTGAACAGCACTCTTTTGCACATACACAATCCTGTTCTCTCCCTCTGTCATTCTTCTTTGGGAGGAAATGATGCTGACACATGCATTAACTGTTTCCTTCTCTCCTCTTCAGAAACTGTGTAGCTATGCTGCCGTTTTGAATAACAGTAGTAAGTGTAGTTCAGGAAAACATTTAAATTAATTAGCTAGCCAATGAAACACCATAAAGCTGAAGATCAGAGTTGGGTCAGAATGCGTGCACCCCCTTATGACAATGGTTTATTCTATACCTTCCCAACGTCTGCCGTCTTGAACACCATCCAACTGGCAGAGTGGGGGGTGGAGCTGGAATAGACAAGAGAGGATGGTAAGGAGCAAACACATTTACACACAGCAGCGCTCTGGAGAGTGACAGATCTACATCATTACAATATCGAAGAAAATAATGTCAGCAGGAATATTTTAAGAGGAAACTTTGTGGATGAAGATTTGGGCTGCATGCGAAGATAGCAGATTTAATCCCAAATTGAAAGAAATTGGAGGCTTACTAGAAAATAAAGCAATCCTTCTTTATTCACACAAGTTAAACACTCAAAGGGATAATTCACCACAAAAATGAAACTTCTGTCATCATTTACTCTCCCTCATGTCGATCCAATCCTGTGTGACTTATTTTTCCTCTGTGGAACATAAAAGAATATATTTTGAAGAACATTACTGAACCCCACTGACTTTCAATGTATGGGAAACGCCTCTTCAAAATATCTTCTTTTGTGTTCCGCAAAAGAAAGAAAGTATTACAGGTTTGGAACCACATTAGGGTGAGTAAATGAAGATCTTTGCCTGAAATATCCTTTTCAAATCAAGGTTCCTGAAATAGAAGAACTCCAAATTGCTTCTGTGAAAAAGTGTCCCCTATACAGCAAGAACCTAAGTCGTCCTGGAACAGCATATTTACAGAGACACACCAAGTCAGTTCACTTGGCGGCCATATTTGTACCCTCTGGCAGCTATTTCCAGTCATGCAAATACAGCTCTAATAACTTGTTTGGAGAAAGACCAAAATGTACTTTTCAATAACATTTCAAATTAGGAATAAAATCATAAATTGTGCTCAAATCACACAGCTAAAGATGAGTCCAGCTAAAGAACAAACACATTCTACAGTAAACAAAGAGGCGAATGGCTCATTTAACAACTGCCATGTTGAGAGTTGCCAAGCCACCATAAAAAAATGTAAAACAAGACTGTAGCCACCTTATATGTTTTCCTCCATTAACAACTGTCTCTGTCTTATACCATCTTTGGAGTTGTATTAGTTGATGCCAGTGCAAATTTACTCACTTCCTGCTTTCTCTGGTTTGTTTGAGCTGTTATTTTTTGTTCTCAGTACTTGTGTCTCACAGAATCAGTCTCTGTCTCTACCACAGATCATCACTCTCTTCTCATCAGAATGAAAGCAGAGACTACCAGATGGGCACTCCACACACTGAGAGCTTCTCACTCATCTACAGAGTGGCATCCTTTATCTGTAGTTGCACCAGTCACTGATCTATCTGCGTTAAGACAGTATTTAGGCAAAAGAATATTAAAAAACAAATGCAATGAATCTTACAAACCATCAGAAAGTAGATGAAATGTGTCCTATTAATCCTGCATTTATAAGTGTCTATATTTGTGCAACAAAGCAAAAGAATGCAATTTTCTAGGACTTGTATTCAGTAAGGGCAAACAGCCAAAATGATCATAGCATACACTACACCTGCCTGATCAGACTGGCACACCATACCCTCACCTGTTGGCTCAGCAAATGTGCTGAAGCACAAGTAATTCAGAGCTACTTTTTAGACAAAGGGAACCTTTGATACATGCACCCTTTCCCGTTCTCTGTCCAATGCTTGCACTCAAATCAAATTTAACCAAACTTTTACAATGCCTCTACTGAAAGCAGTGTTTACAATGCCACCCTCTACTCAAAGCAGCTTTATTACCATGTAATATGCAACCCAGTCTGTATGTTCCATAGCATTGTTAGCCTAAAACCCAGAAAGTTAGCATTTTAACATCCAATTTCATTAGCACATCCCATTTTTTTTTTATGAATTGTTTTTTGGTTAAATTAGGTATGTGATTAACACAAGCTCAAAATATTTGCATGTTTTATTGTAGCCTACAACATAAAATACGTAAGTATTTGTGAAAGATATATTTTTAAAGCTTTTAGTTGTCTTGAAAAAGGCTAAGGTAGCTAAGGTTGTTGGATACATCACACTGAGCATCTACTCACTAGTCCGATTTTACAGCCTCATTGTGTTTATAATCAAGCTCTTGCAAACTACTATAATGCTAATGTTCAGGGAAAATGTGTTTTGTGTTGTGTTCATTTCTGAAGATTATCACAATGAACAAAATGTGTGAGAATTATCAACTTCTGTTGATCACAGAGCTTATTTTGGTAACACTTTATTTTAGGGACTTTTAATTAGTTGCTTATTAGCATGCATATTACTAGAATATTGGCTATTTATTAGCACTTGTAAAGCACATATTAATGCCTTATTCTGCATGACCTTATTCTACATTCCTAATCCTACCCAATACCTAAACCTAACATGTTACTACCTATTAATAAGCAGTAAATTAGGAGTTTATTAAGGGAAAAGTCATAGTTAATAGTTTATAGGTGTTCCCTATACTAAAGAGTTACCCTTATTTTCTGCAATAATCCAAAAGCCAATTAAAAAATGGCCTACAAAAAAAACATCAGCACTGCAGCATTCTCTCTTTCTCTCTCTCTATATATATACATATATATATATATATATATATATATATATATATATATATATATATATATATATATATATATATAAGGCAGAAATATTAGAAACAAATTGGAGCTGGGGTGAAGGATGAATGTCGGATTTGCCAAATTTTCACGGAAATGAGGTAAACTGCTGTTACAACATGCTCTTCCTGAACTTTCCACTTATTGTATTTGTAACCTTTGCATCAATCAATCATAACATTTATAGTTTAGGTTTTCAGAAAATAGATCCATTCTCCGATGGCCAGTCTCTTCAGAACAGAGTAGCACACCAATCCAAATGTCTAATAACTAAAATCCAACTATTAATTACAATTTTAGGCCATCATTTTAGCTTAAAGCATATACTCTGCCAGAAAATTCCTGTCTGCTATATTGGACAAAGACACCTTATTGCTGATAGCACGAACATATATATCATGTATGTATCTGAATAGACCTTGTGAGTATCTATAACATGTTTAATCCTTAAATGGTTTATGTATCCTGGGGGAAACAGATATTTGAGAGACTGGGGGGAGGGCAGGGAGTGTGTGGGCCTGATGTCTAAAAAAATACTGAAAAGGGGGCCCCGACACTACTCAGGTCAACTAACTTGGTATACTAAAACTCTAAACTCTGAAAACCCTGGCATCCACTCATCATCTTTATGTTAAAGTAACATGATGGCAGCAAGCAGTGAAAAGAACACTAACCTCAAGGTAAACACTGATATATACTGTAGAACTGAAAATAAAAGCAATATTTCATAAAAAATAATGAAAGTATATTATTGGAGAATGTATTGAAAAAAATCATTAAATTAATTTATTGCACATTAAAGCTTGAAATGTCTTACTGCATGAATTTGGTGACTCGTCGTAGGAAAAAAAAAAACAGGTGGAGTTAAGAGGAAGAAACAGAAAAAAATGGCTGTACAGTCAACATAGTTGATAATGGAAGAGCACAGCCACACATGAATAAAACATGACAAAACTGACGAGAAGAAAAACATGTATTCTTTCATAACTTCGTACATGTATCAATTTTAAACTAAAAAAAAAAATAAGGGTGTGATTTTGATGAGGAACAACCATACTATATTTGACGTTTATACAGTACCAGACCTCAAGACTAAAAAACAAAACAGCACTTACACAAAAAAAACACCCAATGAGAGAGTGCGAAAGCAGCTCTTGACGGCCGGGTCGTTAAAGCGGACCGAGCGCCATCTGAAAGCTTGAGAAAGGTCATCATCCTCATCCTCATCCTCATTAGCGTTCCAACGCATCCACACCGGAAACAGCACCATCACTTTATATACTCACACAATCACACATCAAACTCAATACACGGGGCCTACAACTTTCCTCCACCTTGTTAGTGAACAGATTTTAGGAGACTTTATTAAAGCGAGCTCGCGTTTGTGCTGATATGTCAAGGCGTGGTGCCGACAACACGAACTGGAAAAAATCTTTCATGATCACACGTCTTGTCGCCCTAGCGGCTCCTAACAATAATAGTAGCTCAACACCGCGCGAGCTGGTCGAGCTCAACATATCAAGAGTACCGATACACACTTTATCCCGTTTATCGCTCGAGATTTCGTCCCTTGTTTTAATGAATGTAAATGTAAGCGCAAAATGCATTTATAATGGCATCCCATCACTGTTTCACGGCATGGTGTGAAAACTACGGCAAGCGCTGGAATCACATTTTCAACCATAATATTCCAGTTCTGTTAAGCAAGTGTCGTTTATAAGGTGTTTGGGTGCTATTCGATGCGTTATTGTGTAACGGTTGTAAGTTATAACGTTTCGTTGACTGCAGCTGCACTCTCTCTCCCGCAACTCCTACAATAAAGAGAAATGAACAAAACCCCCCCTGCGCTGCCTCTGCGCTTTCACATCCACTCAAATCACAAGCAGCACAATCAAATAAAGAACGCTTAAAGAGTTTCAAGACACCGTTCCCAAAAGTTTACAAGATGAAGATGAAAAAACCGAGGTGCACTTACCCTTGTACACACTCCTCCAGCAGTCAAACACCGATCTTCATACACTTACACACACACTCACCAATTATTTAAATATATATGTACAAACAGCCGGGCATTTCACCACTAAAACCCTATCCCGCGGTTGAATTTACTCCCTTTAGCGCCCTAAAGTTTTGTACAGTGCAACACAAGAAATCTTCTCTTTGTTCGCTTGATTTTTAATCAAAAATACATAAAAAGACAGAAACTGATATACAAAACAAGAACTCTTCTTCCATCCCATTCACCCCCAGCTTCTGCGCTCGGCGTATCAATGCGCGCAGAAGAGAGATAATGGGACAGCAAAACCATGCCGTATATCGCACAAAATAACTCGTCCAAGATAACACATTATGCGTCACGTTGGATATTCATTTAATATTGTCGGAAACCGGGGCGAAAGAAGTATTATCGAGCACGAAAGAACACTTAGAAGAAGAGAACTAGTTTATGTAACGGTGCGGCGAATTTATTTCACTTTGCCTAAGGAACGGTTGTAGTGCGCCCCCCATTGCCTAGGGAAAAGCCCCGGATGTAAACTCAGTGAAACTCATGTTGAGTGAAGTTACAATAATGTACATCCAGCGTGGGCCAGAGATATTGTTAGGATAACAGGGAAGAGATTTTCTGTGCACATATTCAATTAAATAACGTTATTTTTACGGAAGTCTGTATGTTTTATCCATGATAATTTCAGTAGACATATTATATCCTGCTTAGACACATCCAAAACACAACGTTCCGCTATAAACATAGAAATGTTTTAACAATTAATTTTTAAAATCATTTTATTTCTAGTAGTATTGCATGTGCTATGTCATATATTTTGGTTATTTCTTATTATTTTGTACACTGTCTTGTCCAAGTGCTATTGATGCAGTGTTATGCATTAAACAATATCTACAATATAATGCATTTCAACCTGTAAACTTCCTTTTAATCATTGTACAATATAATAGTTGTTCTTGTGTGGGCTATACTGTGATTTTGTCGTGTATGGTGTACTTTTGTATAAAGATATATTGGTGATGTGAATACACATTCATTATTTTTCTTTCTTACTGTATTTGTCAGTAACTGGCAGAAATGTTGTGAGCAATTTTCTAGTGGCATCAGTCATGAGGAGTGAACGGCAGGGGGCGACAGAGTGCTGTGTTTGCGAGCGATCGATCCTGCTCTCTCAGCACCGTTTTCTTTTCTAGGCCTTTGCCTCCTAAACTGGTCCACACTCTCCGTCATCAGCACCACTGAGTCATCGCAGTTCGCTTTGAATTATCACTCTGCAAAAAAAGAAGAAGAAGAAGAAAAAAAGAACAAGAAGTACGAACCTCAACATTTTTACATCCATTTGATAATGAAATACAGATCAGAGGAGTGACATCACTGTCGAGACAGGGCGAACATAAACATGCTGAAGCAGCTGAAAGTAATGTGATCAGATGAGAGAAGAACATTACATTTTACCAAAGAAAAAATGTTCTGCGGTGGTTTAAAATGTAAACAAAAAGCTGAAAATAATGGCAAACAAGCTATTGATGTTCTAATGAACGTAATTGTGTCAGTGCTTTCCTTGTGCGTTTAATTACAGAGCTCTGATGTTCCTCTATTCCTTTTCATAGCACTCTTGGCTTGGAGGCAGGATGAGTTGAGGCTGGCTGTGTAGTGATCTTATATAATTCACAAATTTCCAGGAGTAAGGTCAGTGAAAGTAGCTGTTTACTATTCTGGGATATGCTATGCATACATACTGATTCATTGCAGACCTCCGTTAATCTTCGGAACACAAATTAAGATATTTTAGTTGAAATCCGATGGCTCCGTGATGCCTGTATAGGGAGCAATGACATTTCCTCTCTCAAGATCCATAAAGGTACTAAAAACATATTTAAATCAGTTCATGTGAGTACAGTGGTTCAATATTAATATTATAAAGCGACGAGAATATTTTTGGTGCACCAAAAAATAAATAAATAGAGACTTATTTAGTGATGGCCGATTTCAAAACACTGCTTAATCAGCGTGTCGAATCAGCGGTTCGGAGCGCCAATGTCACGTGATTTCAGCAGTTTGGCGGTTTGACACGCGATCTGAATCATGATTCGAATCACTGATTCATTTGTGCTCAATGAATCAGTCAATTTTGATTTCATGGGTACTCAACTTCTATACATTGCACAGCCATCAGAATCCAGACTCTGCTATCTGACTTTCTTATTTCATCTAACACAATAAAAGATTAGCTGGCAGTCAGTGACTCATCCTCTTCAGCTCTTGTGTCATTGGACCTCATTGAGCAGTTTCCTCTCTGGCTGATTGTGATTGGCTGTTGCATCTGTGATCTTTGTGAAAGACACTGATAAAGTCTAAAAATGGATTTTGCACTGCACCTCCAGACTAATCTGAGGTGACTGAACTAATCAAGACTTCATTTATCAGGAAGTCCCATGCTGCCAGAGAGTCAGACATTCTTTTTGTCAACATATGTTTGCATAAACTAAAGAGCAAAAGAGGCTCTCAGTGTTAATGAAAGGACGCATGATAAGATGCTTAGCATCTTATTCCCAAACAATGTATTTAACACAGTCATTATACAGTTGACTTATGTCAACTCAGACACCCTAACAAAATACTAAAACCCCTTATCAATATAGATCAATCACAACCAAGACATTATGATTAAGCAACAGCTTCTTTCTGATAGCGGTTATGATGTATCTATTTATAATCTGACTATATCTGCATTATGTCCTCCACTATAGTATTGGTATTGTGCAGAGAGTTTTGTATCACATTAATAATATATACACTACCATTCAGTTTAGGGTCAGTAAGTATTTTTGAACTAATACTTTTATTCAGCAAGGATGCATTAAATTGATCAAAAGTTACAGTAAATACATTTATAATGTTACAATAGATTTCTATTTCAAAACAATGTTATTCTATTGAATGTTTCTTGAGCAGCAAATCAGCATACCCAGGTGAAATTTTGTGCACAAATTTTGTACTTAATATACTAAAAATTCTTCATTAGTACTTCTTAAGATAATCTTAAGAACATCTAAGTGTACTCAACTGTGCTATTTTGAGACACCATGAATATGAACTAAAATGTGCTTTTAACATACTATCTCTGTATTAAAAATGTATTGTACACTTGAACCCATTTCCATGGCAAATATAAAGAGACTGGTGATAATCTTTAGTAACCATAGAAACCAATGAGGATATAATCAGTAACCAAGGAAACCGAAACCAAAAAGATCAGGGCAACAGGAACAAAAGGAATCCGAACAGAATTTCAAAATGAAAGGCAACATAACAGAATCTAACCGTAACAGCTGTAGTACTAACCGAAAAATCATGATCCTAAGCTTTTATCTCCTATAGTGAAATCTCAGTTGGCCAGACAGTGATTTATCTTTACAAAATTTGTTAAAATGTTGGTGTCCGGGACTCCGTGAGCCTGGAGACTGTAGTGTAAACTGTGAGTTTTGTAAAAGCTTGGCTTAAAGGTGTGCTATAAAGGAATAGGTCTCATAAATGTTCTCACTTGAAACTGTAGAGGCTTGGACCCAGAAACAGCATCACAACATAACAAGCAGATACATATTTTCCTCTGAGTAGACTGCAATATTGAGAGAGATATGTGCGGTGTTAATTTGAGTGGCACACAGTAAGCAAAGCTGCATTCAGCTGCTGAGAGTGATGTGATCTGACATATGCTATACTATACTATAGCTGAACCACAGCATCACTGCTCTCTTAAACCTCTCATCAGGATTACCACATCCTTCACTCTCAACTCCATTCACTGACCCAAACCCTCTGACCTTACTACACAGAGAGAAAAGGAGAGATAGAATTAGGAAAAGAGATGGTTTCCTTCCATCTTGCCTACCACAGGGCCCTTTTTGCATACTGTATGTTTCTGTCTCTTACATACCCTGTAATCACTGTCTGCCTGTTTGCTTGCTTTGTTTCTCTCTCTCTCTTTTCTCAATTTCTTTTTAGAATGTGAAATGAAACTGTAACAGGAAAATATTTAAAAAAAGAAAAACAAAAATGAATAGTGATGAGCTACACTGTAAAACAATAAGGAAACAGTCTTTTGGAGTTTAATTCATCTACTTAATTTTTCTAATTAAATGTATTCCTTAAAGGTGCCCTCGAATGAAAAATTGAATTTACCTTGGCATAATTAAATAACAAGAGTTCAGTACATGGAAATGACATACAGTGAGTCTCAAACACCATTGTTTCCTCCTTCTTATATAAATCTCATTTGTTTAAAAGACTTCAGAAGAACAGGCGAATCGCAACATTACACCGACTGTTACGTAACAGTTGGGATCATTAATATGTATGACCCCAATATTTGCATATGCCAGCTCATGTTCAAGGCATTATACAAGGGCAGCCAGTAACGTCTGTATCTGCACAGGTGAATCAACAGACTAGTTAAGCAAGCAAGAACAATAGCGAAAAATTGCAGATGGAGCGATAACTGACATGATCCATGATATCATGATATTTTTAGTGATATTTGTAAATTTCTTTCTAAATGTTTCGTTAGCATGTTGCTAATGTACTGTTAAATGTAGTTAAAGTAACCATAGTTTCTTACTGTATTCACGGAGACAAGAGCCGTCGCTATTTTCATTATTAAACACTTGCAGTCTGTATAATTCATAAACACAACTTCATTCTTTATAAATTTCTCCAACAGTGTAGCATTAGCCGTTAGCCACAGAGCACAGCCTCAAATTCATTCAGAATCAAATGTAAACAATATAACAGTATACAATACTCACATAATCCGACGCATGCATGACAAACACTTTGTAAAGATTAATTTGAGGGTTATATTAGCTGTGTAAACTTTGTTTATGCACTGTTCAAGGCAAGCGCGAGCTCTTGGGGCGTGGAGCAGGAGAATTAAAGGGCCAGTAGCCCTGAATCGGCTCATTTATAATGATGCCCTAAAATAGGCAGTTAAAAAAATGAATTAAAAAAAATCTATGGGGTATTTTGAGCTGAAACTTCACAGACACATTCAGGAGACACCTTAAACTTATATTACATCTTTTTTTTTTTTAAATTCTAGGGCACCTTTAAACATAAGATGTAATGCATGTTTTGTACAAATAGTTTCCTTTATTTATATAGTTTTATATTGGCCATAATTATGTGCATCATCATGTTTTTTTTAAAGGTAGGGTAGGCCATTTTCGGAGAAAGCCCCTCCCCCCTTTAGTTTAGAGCAGAGCCTTAAGACTCTGGTGTAGAGTGTCTCCAAAGCCACACCTCCTTCAAAAATGGTAGGTGGAGCAAACAAAAGTCACGAAAGATGGCTTTAAACTATCTCATGTCTCAAAGCACATAACATTACAATAATAATGAACATAAACAACTTAAAAAGAACTGACCTGTACCAACTGACTGCTGCAGATTAATTTCAGCGTTGATAGTGTTGCCATTGAAACGCATAAATTTGAGTCGCAAACCGCTTCAAGTATAACGTCACAGGTTTCCATCTCTTCCAAATTACAGTAGTTATGGTGTGAACACAGCATAAGCTAATTGTGAACACAGCATAAGCTAATTGAGGAGAAACTGTAAAAGGTGGCTGATGTCTACTCTACATAGCATAAAACGCTGAAATGTCTGCACGAACAGGGTATGCGGAGGTAAGAAAATACATACGGTGACAGGCAGGAATGACATCGTATTATTGCATTTGGACTGAATTACACTAAAATAGAAACAGTTCTATAAAAACTGTGTTATGCCAATGCATAAATTGGCCTCCCACAGAACATTTTAAACAGTAGCCGGCAGGAATCTTACCAATGCCACCAATTCCCCAGAGATTTTCCAGTGTGAATTGTGTGAATTTTAGGGCACAATTAAATTACTCATATTTCATCCTTAATGTTTGCAACAGACTTAATGAATATAAATCCCAATAGCTAAAACTCTTTACAAGCTGTATGTTTGAAACTCAAATTGGAAAGGCTGCTTTGAAGTGGTTTTTGGATAGAAATCAGACACACACAAAAAGAAACAGAATATGAAATCATTCTAATTCTTCACATGGAAACTGACACATCTCTCGTGAATGTTTCTGCTAGAACAAATTATATTGCTTCTACACATTCAGTTATCAGTTCTTTCTTTCTGTGTGTTTGGTTTGTGCACTACTTGATTTTTTTCCATTAATGCTTGTATGTTCGTAGGTGTCTGTGTGTGTTTGTAATTTGCTTTACAGATGTTATGGCACTATCCCACTGTTTTAGCCTAAAGTGTTTGTATGTTGACCCAACTTTACTTTTTTATGTATTCTGCTTTAGAAGATAAAACAAATTATTACTTTGCTCTATTTCTACTGTTCACAAATAAATCTTCTCAGTCCTTTCGATGTCTGAATAAAATTACCATAATAAGAGCAGTGAGAAAGTCCTGATGACTTGGACAGAGATCCAGGCATCCCTGAGGAATATGCAGACTTAAGGCCAGGGATCCCTCTTGTGGGAGTCATTTCTGTCTCATTTTACAGGGGTGACACACTGGATCATGTCAGTGTGTGCTAATATACAGCAGAGGCTACTGGTATAGATTGTGTGTGTAGGTGTATGTGCATGTGTGTTATTTTTGTGGGTTTAACAGGCACACTTTGTGAGTGATGTTCATCTTGCTATGCTGGGAGTAATCATGCAAGCCCTCACACAAATGGCACCGTAGCATATACTGTACTGAAAAGAAGAGGGGAAGTCTGAATCATAACATTGCAGAATAGTCAGCTACATCTGTGTGGTGTGTGTGTAAAGAGAACCGATAGCTTTATTATTATGCATTTCTCCATCTGTTACTAAATGTTGCCCAGACTTGTGCTGAGTTCATCTACATTTGTTTGCAGCACACTGACAAAGAGAAACTAGATCAGACAAGACCAGACTTCAAATAAAAATCTCCAGACCTCACACACCATACGCAGATGAGTTTGTCATAATAGATCAATTGTAGTGCTTCCTCACAGCACATTGCAGCGTTACACATGTAATCGAATGCTTCAGGGAGGCTAAATAGCATTGTTAGCTGCTGGACATAATGTGGTCCATTTGGTGTGCAGGGAAAAGAGGTATAAAACTAAGATGTTTCTTTTTTGACCAAAAAGTCAGAAAGCTATTGAGGTTGAAAGAAATTTAGCACTTATGTAGTTTGAATAGGATATTTAATGTATTTTAATTAGACATTTGAAGCTTTTATAATAACAGCATGTCAGCTTTGTCATGACAACAAATTTCTTTTTTCTCAAGTAACTCTTTCAAAACAGTTGCAATTATTGTAATCATTTCCATACTAATCAGTTTGTTTCAGTTCATTTGTGAGTGTGTACATGTTTACAAAGACTCCATATGTTTTTTATGCATACGACCAATGATTGAGTTTGTTACTCTAAAGCAAGTGTGACCAATTTCTACGGTTTTATGTTACTGAGAGCTTTTGTGCGGGCATTTTTGGAAGAGATTAAAATATGATTTGATAACAGTTAAATTGTGTTATATTTACACCATACTGTAAGTAGCAATGTCCAGTAAAACTAGACAGAAACCTAATTTAAGTTACGGAAATCCAGACACCACTTTCCTCACGCTGAGAATTGAAGGAAAAAAACTATCACTGAACTAAAAGAGGAATGGAACACAATGCCTTGATTAAAAAGGGAGCCGTAGCTTTATTATTTTAAGGATTATTCTCATGGTTTGGTGGACAGTGTGGTTCGTGAATCACTTAGGAAAATGACAGAGCTCAGAATGAAGTGGACTGTTTCTGGGTCAGTGTACAGTGCTGCTTTAGTGGGGGTTTTAGCCTCCTCATTGCATCCTTCTTATACAGACCAGCCCCCCAGTCTTCTGCTATTACCAACACACACACACACACACACAAACCACATCAGAACCGTGCGGCCTTGTGCTCTGTTCTCCACCCTCAGAAGTGTGTATGGTAGTGCTGCTGCTGAACAGGACTGTGGGAGCAGAGAGTAGACACACCCTTCTCTCTTTCTTTCAGACAGGCAGACACACTGACCCCATGGATTGATATAAATATCCCTCTTATTGCTGGCTGCTTCTGGGGTTGCTGCCTAAAGCGTCTCATTTTGGCTTCTGACCGAAATAACCAGTAAACCTCAGAGAATAAAAGACACAGAGAGAGTGCAAGAGAAAGAGAGGGTATGTAAGGTGTGCGTCTGAGACAATGAAGAATTTGGACAGAAGAGGGAATTCACTCCAGCTGAAAGCACAAACACATAAAACTCTGAACATAACACACACTTTTTGTTCATAAACTGAGGCTCACACATTTCCATATAGCTTTATTGCGATTCACAGGGTCCCAATACACATATACAGCTATATGAAAAAAGTGATGTCAACATTTTGGAATAATTAATGTTTTTGTTCACCAAGGCAGCATTTATTAGATTAAAAATAAAGTAAAACAGTAATATTGATGTGAAATATTAAATATATTTAAAAAAAAAAAAAAAAAAAAAAATATATATATATATATATATATATATATATATATATATATATATATATATATATATATATATATATATATATATATATATATATATATATATTATTTTAAATAAATGTTTTCTATTTTATATATATTTCAAAATCTTAATTATTCCTGTGATGGCCAAGTATATGAATGCCATTTATATCCTATAATAATTTACAATAATGCATGGAATTTTATGTGTGTTTATATATTTATTAAAAAAAGAATATATTGTTATACATTTAAAATGTCCAAATTCATGTGTATTTATTAAACAAAAACTAATACATAAAAATATCTTATGTTAAATTATTTTAATATATTTGTCACTTGAAAACTTATAAGGGCAATTGGAATATACCTTAAGTGTTTTTAACATATGATATTTCAGTCCCTGAGGTCTGAAAAATGAGTCACTTGTCTCTTTGGTTCAGGGATAAATCCCACCCCCTCCAATGACAATGTCGCATTAGAATATTGCATGTTGTTTATGTGAGAATCATTGAGATCCGCCTCGTTTGGTGAGTTTGTTTATCAAACTGCTCCTTTCTCACAGGCATCATAGGGAAATGTCAGGATCACACGCATCCACACACAAAGGAAAAGGTCACCCCCTCACAGCGCATTCTGTGACATCTAAGTCTGATCTGTCTCTGTCCTGCTGATGATTTTACATTATCATACTGATCACACACAAACCATAACTTAACATAGAACACAGTAGTTAAACTCGCACAATGATATGTGTGCCGACAAAACCACACTGTACAACATCAACATAACATGGGACAACTATAAATATAAACACTTTGTAAATCTCACAAATATATGTGGTGACATTTCAGCAAACATGCATTTTCTGTCAAGTCCCCCCATTTTAAAGAAAACACAACATAATAAAAAGGACTGTATTCTGTATGTTTTGCTGAATTATACATAACGAGCACATCTACTTTACGTACAAAAAAACACATGAACGCATGCACCAAATTGTAAATCTGAGACATTATTTAGTACAGTTGATGATTCCACAGTTTTCTGTGTTCTGTTGATCTTTTTACTCTGTCTCACTCTGCTGTGGATAAGTGTTCTCACACAGTCACAGTATGCACCGTAGGAGGCAAACAGCTCAGTGTTACTCTAATGCATGCTAAATATGGTTACACTAATTCTACCGCCCTTAATTTAGTACTTACATTTACCTCAATACACACTAAACACAAACTCAGCAGTCATACAATCCATATGAAATATACGTTTCGGTTACAGGTTCATGAGATTGAAAGGATTTCATTTCATATGGACAGTTATCATTTATCATAACATTTTATCACCTGCATTGAATTTCATAGAGCAAAACAAATTCAACTCAGATAAATATGGCTGGGCAAAGAGGACAATTGTATGTAAGATATTTTATGCAGAATGTTTATATAATGTAAAAACATATAAAATATTTTTTTTTAATAACGATTTAGCACATTTACCCCACAATTTCTCATTACTGTCTGCTATTGACTTTCTCATTATACTTTAATGATGATTCTCATTACGATTCAAAAGTTTAGGGTTGCTAAGAATTTATGTTCACCAAGGCTGCATTTATTTGCTCATAAAATACTTTAAAAACAGAATGTTTTAATTTATAAAGCTGCACTTTGTGAAAAAGAGAGATATCAGCAGGATGTTGGTGTTAGCAGTTTTATCTGGCATCTATGTATGAATGTGATTACGTGCAAATATCTCCAGGCCCCTAACAGAAATCCAAGAAATCTCAGGTCACTGTGCATTACCCTGTGGGAATACATGTTTTGATGCACTGAAATTAAACTGTGTCTAGGTCGCAGCATAATGTTGTTTAAACGTTACAATATTCCAAGGATCTGGCTTAAGGCATGTACAAAGCTGTCTCCATTACTCTTTCTCTATGTCCTTTTTTTTTTACATATACAACATTGTTTTCTTTTTTCACTCACCTTGTCACAGCACCCCCAATGTGTTGCGTACAGATAAACAAATGTTCATCCCTGTATGACACAACATTTTTAGCAATTTCATATTGTTCTCAGATCATCTGTGATAAGAGTGCTTGTCTAAAACAAGGATTTTTCAGAACAATGTTTTACCCTAAAAAAACCTCCCTGGTGATGACTAACAGACTGACTCACTGTTGTGCACACATTGCAACCCGGCTAAAAGATGCATAAATCAGAGGCAGCAGAACAGAGGAGTATGTTCTTTCCCTCCACAGATTGATAGTCTATTTTTAAACAAGTGATGCAATGTTTAGCCCTACCAATTTCTTGCATTAGAAAATTGGTTCTCAACTGGTTTTGGCCAAATGACCCAAAATGATTTATCGTACATAAGTTAGCAAAAACACCCTTAAAATTACACACTGAAATCTATTAAAATGATCATGGACTGTATGGATAAATAACAAGAAATGTCATTTACCCATAAGTCATTATTTAACAATAGTGCTGCTTAATATTTTTTGAAACCATGATCATTTTTTGGGGACTTTCAGGACCTCTGACTAGAATGTCCAACACACCATCTGAATAATCGAAAACTGGAAGAATGTTGTCTAATGTTCAGTATTTTATCTCTGGTAAAACTGAGGAAAAGAAGGACTAATCAGAACAAGCAAACAAACAATAACAGCAGACGAAATGAAGAGCTCCACACCGAGGCGGCCAACCGCAGTGCCATCTTGATTTTTTTTACACAGTTACAAATATCTCCTAAACACTTGTATGTGATATCTTTTGTGAATCATTTCTCTTTTGCTCTGTCTTCTTTTTCTTTCTCTCTCTGTACATTTTTCCTCTCATTTCATGCTTGAATGTTCATTCATCAGTCCTGCTCTAGCTGTTGTCATAGTATCGCTGGCTCTTCTTACACTGCACTGCTTTGTAAACTACGTAAGTACGATACCAGCTAGCATCTACGGTCATGACATTGTGACTCAGGTACGGTCAGCTTGTCACCTGCTCCAGACGTCATGGAAACACTGATTATTACTGCAGCGTACGTGAAATGAATGCTTGGCAAAATATTTTCTCCTCCCTCTTAATGTCTTTTTGTATTTTACTCTGTTGCTCTTGTTACAGTGCAGTTGACTGCACTGCAGTTTCTCTGACCCTCTCAGTACAAACAGATCCCATGTTCTTTAATGCGAGCGTGGTTGTCATGGATACAGTAGCTAGATAGCCTGTCATAGATTTTGAACACTGCTCAGAATCACAGAACGGCACCTCAGAGGCAAGATCTTACCAGTGCAGCTATTAACAGCGCACCTGTTAGGTCTCATTAACTTTGACTGAGTCCTGTGTAATGCAACGCTGCTTTTGCCAAAGGATTCAGCCTCCACATAATTACAGACTTTCACTGAATCAAAGCCAGAAAACCTAAAATAATCGTAAAATCATGTTCTTCATATGAAATGTGGGGCGAGATGTCAAAACATCAACGCAGTAACCTATTGAGAGGTCTTTTCCTTTCTTACAGGACATACTATCCTTTTTTAAATTTTCAACTTTGTGAAATGTTACTGTTTGAACATGAAATAGGTCTACAAAGCACAAAGTCCACTCCAAAGGGAGTTATTCTCTATATCTGTACTGTTTCTAAACTCCTTGAAACGCCTCGATTGCAGTCTTGAGTTCCCCTTCAAAGTGGAACTTGGACAATGGGTCATGGAGTTGACACCAGTGCTTCAGACACCAGTGACGCTGATGACGTCAAGGGAAAAGGCCTGGTTGAGTAGTGTTAAGTGTGTATTAAAATTCACAGTTATGGTATGGGCCATGACATTTCCAAAACACCCTTGAAGCGGTTGACCAATCACAACACAGAGCACTTTGCTCTTTTCTGAGGTAGAGGTTTCATAGAGACAGGAACTAAACAGAGTGTTACAGACAGACTGGGAAGAGAGGTGCTGCACCAATGTAAAATATGTGAAAAAATAATAATTAAAATATATATTTTTTAAAATTCAAGCATGATAACCTTGGTAAAAGAGCATAATATGGCTATTTTTTTAAAGGAGTCATGAATTGAGAAATCTAATTTTCCTTGATCTTTTGACATATAAGAGATCGTTGTACTATAAAAATATCCTGTAAGATTCAAAACTCAAATCTTCACTGTTACTCCAAAAACAGCTTTTATTGAAACCAAGCTCAGAAAAATAAAGATTTTTCAATACATATTGATACTGGAATATCTGAAATGCTTCCAATACTCATTTTCCACATACTTGATACCAACTGCGCTTTCTCACTCTCTCATATCTCCGACAAAAGTTGACACACAAACCTGCCTCCCCTCACTCGTTTCATTTGCTCCAGATGACACAGGATTGTGCATAATTTTACTCATTCCTGCAGAATTTGTGCTCACACCCAAAATGTGCACACATAAAGCCGCCTCCAGTACTAAATTGAGTTTTTATTTCACTGCTTATTGTGCTTAAATAGTCAAATACACACAAAAAAAAGATGTCAAAATGCTGGTCTTGGCGAGTATTCACATAAACTCAGTCAATTATGTTTTAAGTAAACATAAACGGTTGAGAAAGAAAACACGTTTAGAAGTATAATGGGTCCGTGTGTCAGGTCTTAACATGACAGCAGCCTAAAATACCTACCGACAAATCATGAAATATTATTAAAAACATCTATATGGAAGTTTTTCCCCATGGTATTGATGTCAAAATTATGACCAGTGAAAATGCTGAGTGGCTAGTAATTTTGGAAAACCACTTGCCACAGTGGCTGGTGAGCAAAATAGTTAATGTCAAGTCCTGCATGTGTCACTATTGCATACATTGCCTCAAGTATTTATATGTACTAAGTATTTGTAGTGCTGCAGTCAAACTGAATACTTGTGATAGTTGTGATTTGCTGTTCTTTCCTTTCCTTCAGAATTGATGGGGTTAATGCGCTGGATTTATTGGCTTTTGTTATTGTTTTGATCTAAGCCATTTGCTGTAATCTTGAATAAAAGCTTCAGTGAGTGACATTTGTAAGACATTACAACAATTTTCATTTTATTTAAATAGAACTTATGCTTTTTCACTTTTTCAACTTTAGTGTGTAATGTTGCTGTTTGAGCATAAAAAAAGATCTGCATGGTTGCAAAGCCCAAGCTCCCCTCCAAAGGGAGATATTTAACACTTTTTGAGAGCAACAACAAACGGCTTGTTGGGACTACAACGTGCTTCTTCCAGATGTTTTGAAGTCACAATGTCACTCATTTAAATAATCCCTGCCCACAGTATACGCAAAAGGGGACGAGGCCTGGTTGAGCTGCACTAGACAAGATGAAGAAGACCTGTTTTAGTAACATCTAGGCCCAATTACACCTAATGTCTTCAGAACATTTCCAAGGAGGCTAACAGAGAGCCTATCCCCGGAATTAGCCCAAGCTCTAGAGAGCAGAGGCCTCACAGGAGAACTCTTATATCTAGAGGAAGCCTAACAATGCTCCAGACCTAAAGCACTGGCGAAGGAGGCTCACAGAGAGCCTAACAGTTTGGCATCACTACCTGGTCCAACTCAAAGGAGGGAAGCCTCACCGTGATGACTCTCAAAGCAAGAGGAGGCCTAACTACATCCTTTGCCCAAAACAGCTTCCCAAGAGGCTCAATGAGCCTAAAAACTTTCTCCTCGATGCACCGGTTTCAACCTCTGAGCTTTGTGGCACATCCGTTGAAATGGTGGTTGGAAAGTTTTGAGAGGTGAAGGTTTGCTTCCCAGCTTTTAAACTTTTATTCCACACCAGTCCAGGTCCATGCTTCAAGCCACAAAGGGGTCTGGCCCGTTTGGCTACTTTATTGAGGCCTCCACTCCCTAGAGCTCCACCTGGATAATATTTGACAGTTTTAGGCTCTCTGTGAGCCTCCTTGTTATGTCTTAGGAATGGGGTATTGTTAGGTCTCCTCTCCATTTAGAGAGCTGTTATGCTTAGACCTCCACTCCTAGAGCTCGGCAGTGTCTTGGCTACTGTGAGTACTGTCAAGCCTCCTCTCACTCAGAAGGTTATCTTCTTGAGGTCTCTGCTCCCCAGAGCTCAGAAAAAATAAAGTAGGATAGATTGTGAGTTGTAGGCTGTCTGTGAGCCTCCTTACAAGAGGTCCTGAACATGGGGCGTTGACAGGTCTTCTCTAATTTTCAAGAGTTGTCCTACTGAGCCCTCTGCTCCAACAGCTTGGCTAGGAAGGTGGTGAGCTAGGTTGTTAGGCTCTCTGGGAGCCTCCTTGTCTACTGACCTTAGTGTGGAGTGTTGTTAGGCCTCCTCTCATTATGAAATACATTGTTTTTTGAGGCCTCCACTCTGCTGAGCTTTGTGCGTCAATCAGTTTGTGTTCTTTTTTTCTATGTAAGTTCTTGAGGCCTCTGTTCCTGAGAAGCTCTGGTCTATGATCACATTGCTGTTCTGCACCATAGGGATGAGGACTCCTTTGAGCCCTTCAACTTAGCTTAGCCAATAGGGCACTCATCCCTTCAGCATGGCAGCGTTGGTATTCCGTTCCACACAGCGCCCTCTAGAGGATGCAGCACGAGTTCCCTTTCACAAGGGAATGTCTCAGGTTACACATGTAACCATGTTTCCCTGATAATAAGGAACAAGATGCTGCATCCCTTTGTCATGCTTCCGGCATTCCTGCACACGTCACCTTCAGATAAAAAGTGGATGATGTATTTCACAGGTGCCCTTTTAAACTCATGGTCACACCAGTGATGACGTCATAGGCTGCCGCTTGCCAATGTCACTTTCATTGTCATGTTCGGTAGGGCTGTGACGGTTGGCATGACAACCGCGCCACCGCAGTGGAATTTTTTTTAGCAGTGACGGAAAAAATCTGCAGCCTGTCCGTCATTTTGACAGATTATGTAGCTTGTAACTGTAATTTCCACCCCTGTCCAGTAGGTGGTGAGTGCGCTCCAGTGTGGCAGCCGAGCGCGAGTTCAGTCTCCAGAATAAAATGAAAACAATGCGCTTGATTACACACAGACGAGCACCCAGATTAAGTCAATTTTATAATAATAAAGTTAATGATGCTTACTTACATAATTGTTTTGTTTAAGTTTATGGTCAACGAATGGCTTTTCTGAGGTATAATGTTAGGTGACATTGTTTGCAACACTGATGACTGACGTGATACAGATTTCGGTAAGCTACTTTATCTTTAAACATATTTTTTTATTTTCATTCATGTTTATTTCGTTCTGTACAGTAGTAAAGAGGAAAGGATGATCGCATTCACTCACAATCTGTGACAAGTGTTCAAGATGAAAACTGTAAAGTGACGCACAGTCTTTGATCAACTTTCTGTCTTTTCATAATATAAATAAATGCATAGCCTATGCCTATTTGCTTATCCTTGGATGAAATCAGAAGCTATTAAATGTCTTATTAATATTGTAAAATTAATATATAAATTAATATATATATATAAAATTAAATATATAAAAATTAAAATGACGGGTAATTATTGATTATGATGGATTTTTTTTACGATCATGTCCATCAAAATGACGGCGACACGCAAGTCTAACGCAACCTCTAAAACCTATATATATATATATAAAACCACCACCACCGCAACACCGCCAGTTGTTGGTGATTTACCACCACTGTAGTAAAAATTTGCCACCGTCACAGCCCTAATGTTTGGACTCACTCATGTCATAGCGCCCTCTAGGGGACGCATCATCTCATTCCCTATTCTCAGGGAACCATGGTTACATGCATAACTTGTGACATTTTTATGTAAAAATCTTTACCTTATAAGTGGACCTCAGAGAACATTAAAATTTTGAAAAATGCAGTTCATGACCCCTTTAAACAAAAACTCAAATTAAATTCATTATTATCCTCATTTGATTTAATCTGACATCTTGTGAAACTTAAATATTTGTAGGTTGTTCTGATCTAAGCCACACCTGCCCTGGCTGTTGTAGGACATTTCTTCTTTTCTCTTTCAATGACCCTCTCACACCCGACTCACTGAAATATTGAACTACATTGATGGCTATCGGCCCTGCTTGTTTCAGCAAGAAAGGCTGGGTTTCACAGGCCTGCTTTGTCAGAGGGCCCGGAGCTGTGATAGGCAGTACAGAAGGATTGTTCTCGGAGGCTGCTCGCTGATTGTGTGTCCTGACCTTCCTGTCTTCAGTACCCATGCTCAGTTATCTGGTTTCAGTAGGTATATGGAAACTCCTTCACCTGTGGCTATGATGTTACATACAGTAAAGAATTGAGAGATTGAAAGAGGGTTTTACTCTGTTTATCTGAACACTGGGGCATTCAGATTGAATAAGTGTGTTTGTTTTGAGTGTGTGCAAGATTTGCGCTTCTGTTATTTAAGGTGAAAATTTAAAATTTATGTAAAGGTGGGTGCACACTGTGCAATTTTGGCCACGAATGGTTCATCTGAGACAAATTTTAAGAATCCTAAAAGATTCCTATAATCCTAGGCTAAAATCTGTAGCATTTGGTCGTTAGTTTGACATATTCACTGACAGCCGATTAATGGCTGTTGCGATCAAATTTTACCTCTGACGAAATTCTGGCAGTGCCAGAAGATTTGGCGTACAGTCCTGCAGTGTAAAGCCGAGTTCAGACTGCACGATTTTAGCCCCGATTTTGGCTCGCCGACAGGTTTTGAGAAATCGCCGTCAAATGCCCGAAATCACAAGCAAATCAGAGCTCGTTCACGCGAGTGACAATCACGCAGTGTGAATGAGCAAAGACGCGATCTGAGAGAATCGCAGACGAGTCGCCGACGCCCGTGAGATATTTGGCAGTCGCCGATTCAAAATCCTGCTCAAAAAACTACATCGGCGATGACTGACAGCCAATGAGAGAGCAAGATACAGAGCAGCGGGGAGTTCGGAGAGGAGTAATAGAGTGCCCCAGGGATGACGCGTTTTTGTAGGCAAAACCCGGAAGCGAGTTAGCATTTTAGGACTTCCGGTTCCAACGCCGTAAAGTCTATGGGTTTTTTTAATGGGTTTTTGCTAAATCGCCTGAAATAAGGTCTGTTGTTAACAAAGCCTCTAAATACTTTCACGTTTTGATCTATGGCATAAAACACACCAGTTATAACCCACTTGTGATTTTTTAAAACTTTTACTGTGTCTTAAAATCGGCGGTTGCTAACAAATTGCTAAAAGGGACTACTTCCTTTTGACGGGGACTTTAGACGTCATCATGACAAACGGGACATTTGAACAGCATTTCTCATGAAAAAGTGGATAAGTATTCATACACAGCACAGATCATAATCAGCGAGCATGTTTTTAAATAGAGTTGTTTTCTAAATAAAGTTTGAGGACGCTTGGTGGTGACGACGTTGATCCGCGACCATGGTGTGCTGTAGTCCGTTTATAGCCTACTGTTAGCCTTTTATATCTGACCACTTTATTTAGACTTCAAAATCTATAAATGTTGTGTTAACTTGTAAAGATTATCTTGATAGACAAAACGTGTAAGAGTCATAACCCTTTGTTAAACACAGAGCTTATTTTCTGCGATTTTCCAAAAATCTATGTGAAAAATGAATAGGCTTTCAACCGAGGGAACCCGTGCGGCGCTAACTTCCGGGTTGGCCTACAAAAACGCGTCATCCCTGGGGCACTCTATAGACCACAATATCAGCAAGCATGGCTTCGTTTCAGATAAATATTACAATTCTATCAAACAGAAACAAAGCACGAACATTTGCTTGCCCATCCGCAACAGCAGCACATTGAAAAGTTATTTATTTACCTCCAACTCTCGTTGCAGAACACACAATCCACAGTCTCCCCAACCATTTCCTCCTCCATATTCTTCTTTTCTTTTTCTTGTTTTCGCTGCAAATCAGCACACAGGCAATTCGTATTGCAAGCTTCTTGCGGGCTACCGTTTTTAGTAATAATAATAATAATAACTCAGGTCTTGCACGCGTGATATCGCGTTGTTTCCTTGTCACATCTCGCGTGTGTTTCGTTGTGAAACGTAGTTTGTGTGCCAGACAGAGTTGTCGCAATTCTTCCTATTGTAAAGTCATGCAGTGTGAACCCTTCTGTCGCCGATCCATCGTGCAGTTTGAACACAGCAGCGACTGAATGCTGGCCATGCAGTGTGAAAAGAACAGTGACCAGACTACTTTGAAAATCGTGCAGTCTGAACTCGGCTTAACTTGTTTATGACGAACGTCAAATTGTCTTCATTTTTCAAGCCGTGATCAAAATTAATGAGATTTCTTTGTTAGCCACCATTTCAGTCTCAAGTGGAATGCAGCTCAAAGTCACCAAATATGGGTTGATGGTGTAAAACTCTGGATAAGTTTTCATGCGCATGTCCGTTTTTAATGTGTCTTGACTGTCGTACAGTCTGACATAAATGACAGCTGAGATCCCACAGTGTGACATGAGGATCAGGTTTGTACGGTCTGACAAGCAACAATCGTAAAGTATAAAAATAGTTTATAGTTTATATACACTTTTAAACTAGTGAAAATAGAAAATAGAAAAAAGAGTTTTACCGTTTTCGAATCCATTCAGCCGATCTCCGGTTCTGGCGGTACCACTTTTAGCATAGCTTAGCATAGTTATCATTGCGCCTGCTGCAGCCATGATACGGCAGCAAAGTTCCTTGATTATTACGCCTGAATGAGAGTATAGTTCCTAGCCATATCAGCCTAGAAAATCACAAATTTTTATTTTCTGTCGGTCTTAGTACACGATTTAACTACAGAAGAGTCAAGTTGTAAATAGGAAAAATATCAAAACTCTTTGGTGATTTTTAAGCGCGATGCTAACGGTCTAATCAGATTCAATGAACTATGCTAAGCTATGCTAAAAGTGGTACCGCCAGAACCGGAGATCGGCTGAATGGATTCGAAAACGGTAAAACTCAACTGTTTAACTCTAGGGGAGTTGGAAAATGAACCTATTTTCAAAAACAGTGGAGTGTTCCTTTAAGGCTAGTTCAAACTGCACGGACAGACACCTTCAAACTACAACAAACACGTTCCATTTGTCAGGTTTTGTCGGATCAATGTATTACCCCTGTCGGCATCTGTTGCCATTGGTTTGTGCTTGTTTTCGGATATTGAACGTGTCAGGTCGTGTAATGTCTTAGAAATGACTGACTAATCTTGTGAATTTCTGTCTGTCGGTGCAGGGGATAATAAGAGAGAGATAATCTATTTCAAACTCTGGAAGGAAATTCACTATTGTCATCTTATTTAACCATATTTAACCTAAAGGGTCATCTTACTCTCTGGCATTGTGATGTCATTTTAGTGGTTTCCCTTATAGAATTGTAATTAGAGCTGGTTTGTATGACACTTTCGTGATTTATTTAAAAGTATATTTAATAGTATTCTATACAGTGAGTATTTCAGCATGACTGAAAAGCTGCTGATCAGAGAGGTTTGTGTGGGGATGAGGATGGGGGGTTGGAATGCAGCTCAAAATCACCAAATGTGTATGGGTTGATGGTGTAAATCTCTGGACAAGTTTTCATGCACATTCATGCCGTTTTTAATGCGTCTTGACTGTTGTACTGTTTGACATAAATGACAGCTGAGATCCAAGTGTGACATGAGGATCGGGTTTGTACAATCTGACAAGCAACAAAGACTATTATTATTCGTATAGTGTGTATCCGGCTTAAGAGACATACACATATGAACTGAAATTTGAGCAGCAAGTGTCCACTCTCTGATTGACAGATCAAGAGCTTTCTGATATTTAATACCCTCTTCCTATAAAATTATAATGGATTAATAAATTGAATTAATAAATTCAGTTAGAATAATACGATTCTACTGGTTGTTGTTAACAATCATCACATGTAATCAGTACACTCTAAAAAATGCTGGGTTAAAAACAACCCAAGTTGGGTTGAAAATGGACAAACCCAGCGATTGGGTTGTTTTAAACCAGCAGTTGGGTTAAATTTTTGCCTAATCTGCTGGGTAGTTTTACTTAACTCAACTATTGTTTAAAAATTACAGTATTGCTTACTTAAAATGAATCCAAAATTGAAAATTAACATTTATTAATATGTTTAATAAATGAACATTTTAATTTCATTTTAGATTCATTTTAAGTCAGCAATATAGTCATTTTCAAACAATAGTTGGGTTAAATAAAACTACCCAGCAGGTTGGGCAAACATTAAACCCAACAGTTGGGTTAAAACAACCCAATCGCTGGGTTTGTCCATTTTCAACCCAACTTGGGTTGTTTTTAACCCAGCATTTTTAGAGTGTATCAACAAAAGCCATCTTTGCCTTGCCAAGGTGGAACAGAAGTTGTATGTAGGTGTATTTAAACTTTATTTATTTATACTTTAAAATACTGATTCATTTAGGAACAAATGCCTTTTTAATTTAGGAACAAAAGTCTTTTTAAATGGCTCATTAAATTATTATTCCCTCAATCGATTTGTTAACAAATGCTGATTTATTCAGCAACGAAACACCACCATGAGACACATCTTTGAGACAGGAATTTTGCAGGTATTCCCATAGTGTAATAGAGCAACAACAGAAAATATTGTCTAAAATGTAAGTTGCTTAATATTAACTTATTGTTTATTGAATTGTTGTCTAAAATCATTATTACATTTGCAATTTTGCTGATATTTGTCAAAAAATTATATTCATTTTGGTGGCACTATTGCCCCAGTTTTTTCCAACCCTGGGCAGTTATATATAGACCTATTTATATATATGAGAGGAATGTTAAGAGTGGTCTTTCTAAATGAGATAATTGGCTTTTATATTGTTTTTGCCCTAAAGCAAATGATTATAATATAATCTGGTTATTCAAATTATTGAATATTATCATATTTACTGTAATATTATATATTATATTAATATTACTGTAATAAATTGACAATGTATCTTTCTTTCTTTGTTCACTATTAATGTCAGATGTATAAACTTAAAGAAAGACATATTTTTCACATTCACTTAAACTTTATTTTTCACAATGCAGATTTTACTTTAAAAAAGCCCTTAGTTTAAAAACCTCTGTGTTAGAGGGCTGAATGATTTTGACTTTGATCGCTTGTGCTGGGGTTAGTTTTCAAAGATGAGGTTGCCTGTATAATATTTGTGCATGTATGTCCACATGAGATTCATCCTAAAAAGCTTTGGAAAACCTCATTTGAGTCCTGTGTGATTTGCTGCTCACCTGACAGGTGATCTTGAATATTCTGTTGTATCTAACAACTGAGTGACAGAGTTCAGGGTGATACAGGTGCAAAGAGAGAGAGAGGGGGGGTAAAAGGAGTGCTGGCCCTCACTCATAACACACACAGACATAGAGAGTAATGCTATAATCACATGCCACTCAGAGTGTACACTCTAGTCTGTAATTAAGGAGTGAAGGCTCAACGGTGCTTTTTGGAAAAGGGATGATCATCTCTGCTTCGTTTCTCTCTGCGTTGTGCGTCGCAGTGTCACCCGTGCCCTCTGGATAGCAGTGCGTGTGAGCGTAAATGGCTGTGTGTGATTAGTGAAGAATATGAAGAATGGATGGAGGGGAGATAATGAATAAATAAGATGAAGCTGTGGGAACGGAGAGCAGAGACGCTGATGCCGCTGTCAGCTGTATTGTACTCTCAAGCCCTTTCATCAGCACATCCCCTCACAGACCAAACCATAACCTTACTCCTCAGCAACATTAGCCTCAGCAGAGCAGTGAACATATTAGTCATCTAATTAGTTAATTAAGAGACAAAAAATGTCTGATTGGATTATGCATTGAGTGTTAACCTTTATTTCCTGTCCCTGACATTCACTACTGTCTCCCGGTTGTGCTGCAGACATCATGAAATTTAACTGATTTGAACTAGATCAGCTAAACCAGTACATTGATGCCTGTATTATAAAACAATCTGCTTCTTTTTTGTTATTACAATAATATTAATGTTTTTGTTCGAGTATAGTGCTCATAGAAATGATCTCTTGTAGACTGTTGTACCCTAAAGCATAGATATTGGTTTCTGACAACGTGAAAATTAATCTTTTTCATTCGGTTTTTTAACAACTCATTCTGAATTTCTCTTCCTCTTTCTTTTTTCCGTTATTCACAGTTGTAAATATCATACCATTATCACCCTCTGCTCTGGAGACGTATGAAAGCAGGATAGAGAAACTCAGTTGAAGTGGGTAAATATTGGGGCCTTCATGGACTTGAAACGGAATGTCAAAAACACTGACTTTCAAACAGGTTTCCCAAACAGATTTCTCAAACACTCACCTTGTCTGTCATTGGTTGATCAAGCAGATTGTTGCTACCCAAACTCAGGCCATTTGTGAGCAGTGTTGGGGAAAGTTACAAAGTAATGCATTACAACATTGCAATACTCCATAAAAAAGTAACTAATTTTGTTAATTGTGTAAATGCTTTCTCACATTTAGTTTAGGACTGCAACAACCATCATGTTCACACAGCACACACAATGTCTCTGCACTTACTTCCGATTTCTCTTAACATGGGGACAGGAAAGATGTCAGTCAATAAATAGGAAAACAAAGTAACTTGCATTGCTTATTTGAAAAAGTACACATATATTTTGTTATAAATTTAAAAGTAATGTGTTACTTTACTAGTTACTTGAGAAAAGTAATCTGATTACATAACTCCTGTTACTTGCATTACACTCAACACCGTTTGTGAGTAAGAGATGTTTTGAAGAATGTTTAAAATCTTTTTGTCTTTCATTGTAAAGATAATGAGGTCCAAAATTATACTGGACCCCAATGACTTTAAATGCATGGACATTTAAAAAAAAATTTTTGTCTTGTGTTCCACTGAAGAAGAAAGTCACACAGGCTTGAAGCAAAAGGGTGAGTAAATCACTGATTTATCTATCCTTTTAAGCTGAAATAGGGAAAATATATACAATTTTAAACTAGTGAAAATAGAAAAAAAGTGGAACTCTTAAAGGGTTAGTTCACCCAAAAAATTCTGTTCTTAATTACTCACCCTTGTGCAGTTCCACACTCGTAAGATCTTCGTTGATCTTCGGAACACAAATTAAGATATTTTAGTTGAAATCCGATGGCTCTGTGAGGCCTCCATAGCCAGCAATGACATTTCCTCTCTTAAAATCCATTAATGTACTAAAAACATATTTAAAGGTCCCGTTTTTCGTGGTTTTTTGAAGCTTTGATTGTGTTTATAGTGTGCAATATAACATGTGTTCATGTTTCGCATGTAAAGAAAACACAGTATTTTTCACATAATTTACTTATCTGTATACCGCTGTTTCCATTGTCATAAAAACGGGCTGATGACTTCCTTGTTCTATGAGGTCCCTCCTTCAGAAATACGTAACGAGTTCTGATTGTGCCAGCGGTTCCTGTGTTGTGATTCGACAGCAGTTTAGCGCATCCTGCCCGGAAAGGTCACACCTCTTACCATAACGTGGAGATGCACGCGCTCAGTGTTATTGTTAACATGTCTTTAATTTTACCCTATCAATCTGAGCCAGAATCAGACCCGGTGATTGGACTGCGGGATGAAAATAACAGCGTTTCGACGACATGGCGACAAACACACTCTACAAACGCAATTCTTGTGTATTCCTGTGGGCGGAGGTTAGTCAAAAAACTGTTTTAGTGACATCATTAAAGAAGGAAGTAGAGGGATGTAGTCCAAACTGGCCGTTCGATGTAGACGACTTTTGTTAAATAAAATATCTCGCTTGGCATTGAACTTTGAGCTTTAAAATTTTACAGATTTTATTTATACTCTAACAACAACATTACACACTAACTAAAGTTTGAAACATGGGATCACGAAGAACGGGACCTTTAAATCAGCTCATGTGAGTTCAGTGTTTCAATATTAATATTATAAAGCGACAAGAATATTTTGGTGCGCCAAAAAACAAAACAAAATAACGACTTATTTAGTGATGGCCGATTTCAAAACACTGCTTTAGGAAGATTCGGAGCACAAATGAATCAGCGTGTCTAATCATGATTCAGATCGTGTGTCAAACCACCAAACTGCTGAAATCATGTGACTTTGGCACTCCAAACTGCTGATTCATGTATGCTCCAAAGTTTCCTGAAGGTTTGTTTTGAAATCGGCCACCACTAAATAATTTGTTATTTAGTTTTTTTTTTTGGCACACCAAAAATATTCTCGTCACTTTATAATATTAATATTGAACCACTGTACTCACATGAACCGATCTAAATATGGTTTTAGTACCTTTATGGATATTGAGAGAGGAAATGTCATTGCTCCCTATGCAGGCCTCACTGAGCCATCGGATTTCAACAAAAATATCTTAATTTGTGTTTCGAAGATTAACAAAGGTCTTATGGGTGTGGAACGACATGAGGGTGAGGAATTAATGACAGAATTTTCATTTTTGGGTGAACTAACCCTTTAAGGCTAGTTCAAACTGCACGGACAGACACCTTCAAACTACAACAAACACATTCCATTTGTCAGGTTTTGTCGGATCAATGTATTACCCCTGTCGGCATCTGTTGCCATTGGTCGGCGCTTGTTTTTGGCAATTGAACATGTTCAGTCGGCATCTGACGGTTCGTGTAATGTCTTAGAAGTGACTAACTGTAATCTTGTGATTGTCTGTCTGTCGGTGCAGTGTATATAAGAGAGAGATCATTTCTTTCAAACTTTGGAAGGAAATTCACTATTTTCATCTTATTTAACCATATTTAACCTAAATGTATGTCATTTTAGTAGTTCCCTTATAGAATTGTAATTAGAGCTGGTTTGTATGACACTTTCAAGATTTATTTCAAAGAATATTTATTAGTGTTCTATACAGCAAGTATCCCAGCATGACTGAAAAGTTGCTGATCAGAGAGGCGTGTGTGGGGATGAGGATGGGGGGTTGGAATTTGCAGACCATGTGGAGACACAGGGCAGTAAATAAAGTGAAACCTCATGGTTGCTTTGCTTAATGGTGTTTTTCCAGCATGTCACCTTCCACATACTGTTTATGGGATGTGTGTGTGTGTGTGTGTGTGTGTGTGTGTGTGTGTGTGTGTGTGTGTGTGTGTGTGTGTGTGTGTGTGTGTGTGTGTGTGTGTGTGTGTGTGTGTGTGTGTGTGTGTGTGTGTGTGTGTGTGTGTGTGTGTATTTATTGCACAGGGGGAGGACGGAAGCTTCACATGACCATAAAAACCATACGGACAGCAGAGCTGACCAGGTGTGAGGGTTACCACGACAACTACAAAGAGAGAGAACGAGCTCTCCAGTGTTTACAGGCTGTTTGACGTCAGAGAGATTCTTAATCTGTGGAAATAAGAGGATGCAGTTTAGCTCAAAATATCACTGTTTCACCTGCATCACATGCACGTTTAGAGGGCTATCCTATTTTCACAGTGTGGTAGGGTTTTGGTCAGTGATCACATACTGTGGGACTCTTCCACTGAGATTTCTGTGTGAATCATCATGATATAGATTACATTTCTGCTGAATATTTTTCAGAATGACCAAAACAGTATTGATGTGCGTGTTTGGTATGAGTTTAGTCACACATGGGCCATCTGTTTGCCTCATATCATTTGATGACTCTTTAGTGTCTGTGTTTTATATCGTTACTTTCTAAATTAAATTACTTTTAAAAATGTTTATGACTTAGCTGACTGTCACACATTATCCTGGTTGCTAACTTGTGTATATGATAATACAGAGTCATAGATGTTTCTTTTGATCACCACAACCCATAATAATTAGCTAGTAAACCCTTGGACTGCTATGAAAATGACACAGGTACGATCCCAGGTTAGGGAAACCTGTAAATTAGAGACTTGCTGAGAGAACCTTATCACCATTGTATCCTTGAGCTAACCTGAACTTGGTACATGATTTTCACATGTAAAATCAACCATAACAACCATGGGTAGTTGAAAATAATCATTGATATCTCCACCTTCACTTGTTTTAAAAATAACTGGATAACTGGAGTTACATAACACAATGTCATTTTGTAATCATATGTAATGTGTAGAAGGTAGGATGTGAATTGAAAAATGACACCTTTCACTGGATATAGAAATTCCATTATTGAAGAGCAGGTTTCTATAAAACTAGGGCAACTGGAAAGAAAGAGAATGACAGGAGAAAAAGCAAGAAAGAGAGCTATAACAGTACCTGAGGTAAAGTTACTGGTGAGAAACCTCTGCCAATGAGGAAAAGAATTTCTCAGTATTAGGTTTCATCCTTATAAACTCTTGTGTGAACCAGCACACTTGATCTGAAATGATTTCTCATCACTTGAATTGACTCTTAGCACTCAAGAGCAAATAATCGGAAGGAGGAGAACAAGCAGTCAAATTGGTGAAATGAATCAATGGAATTAATCTATGTAATCAGACACTGAATCATCTTCATCATCTTCCACTCATGTATGTGTCTTATCCCCCTAGTGAACTGTATTGCACTTACACAACTGGAAAGTTATCCAATCAGACAGATATCATTTGTCATTCAAAATTATGAAAAAATAGGTTGTGTGAAGAATGCACAGAAGAGTATTGGTGCATGGTCAATAATGGTTGTAATTTCATAAACAAACCCTCTGTACTTTATAATCCAAACACTAACAGAGAACATCACGCTGTTTATGGGCCAGCTCCGTTTTAATGCTAGTTCCTAAATTTCATCTAGTTATATAGTTTATAAGCTAGCTCACATTTAAGACTGTTATTGTCAGGACAGTATATTTACTGCAGAGTGAAGAATTTAACAAATAAAACAAGACCTCTGAAGTCATTATGTCTATTTACATGTGTCCTCTGGCATTGTTAAATTCATATTTTTGCTTTCAGAGTGTAGGCCTATCTGAGATCAATTTTAATCTCCACCTTTAAAGAGCATTGCGTGAATTCAGCATGATTAATGTTTCTGTCATGAAAACATTATACTATTGGTTTTAAAAGTGAAATTCAGGATTGGGTAATGGACAGTCAAGGCTGTATGCTGTATAGTTTTCAGTCTTTCATGTGCGTCAATGGCTGAAGTGCTCGGAAATCAATGCGCTGTCGCTTTAAACGAAGTGAAAGGTGGGCGTTACCGGGCGGGGACAACATTAAATATGTATCAGTCTAGTTACCCCTCAGAGACTTATCGCAGATGAATGATACAGAGTTGCAAGAGCCACACACGGCCACTTCGCTTTAATCACGTCCAATTTATCCGACACTTCCAGAGAAGTGTAAATGGGCAGGCTATAGACGCTCGGTGGATGAAGGCGTCTTGACGGTGCAGACGAGCGCACGTCGCTTAAGCCATAGCGATTTTTGAATCGGAATTCAACAATTTTGCAACCAATCTCACCTTTGAGATATTTTTCCTCCCCAAAGCCTTTTTTATTCACAGCCGATATGGACACCATATTGGACAACTTCGGGTCGGACAAACTTTTTCCCAATTCCAACCTGTTGGACCTAGAGGATCTGAATGAGAGCGATTTCTTATCCAATGTGGTAAGTCAAACATCTGCATCTTCCTTCATTATTAACAGCAGCAGAGAGGGGGAAGGCATAGTCTTTTTTTTTTTTTTTTTTAAATTTGTGAGTGTATTTATCATTTTGAACAATATTTTTCCTGCCCTCATATTTTGACTTTTATGTCATATTTGCTCATAAAGACTTTTTTTGTTGTTGTTGTTGTTATCATTAATATATATCATAAATATATGCTCATGCTTACATTACATTATTTACATCAGCAGTACATCTCAATGAATTGTCAAACTGACCATGAAGTGATCAGGCAGGATCTTTAATTCAAACACACACACACACACACACACACACACACACACACATATATTAGTAACTGTGTTTATTGGTCTCACGTGTCTGGGCTGTTGTGCTGTAAATTAAACATAAACAATGGCAGGAGTTCTCAAGCTGTTAAGTTTGCCCAGCTGCAGACAGATAGGGTCACTTTCCAACTTCAACCGGACCTTTGGGTAGCGGGGGGGAGGTCTCGCTAATGTGTTATTTATTCAAACCACGCCCACACACCGTATCATGCTGTTTAACCAAATCACACCCATAAAGCAATTCCTAACCAAGCACACGGATCGCTTCATCCTGTTTCTCGTGTCCTGCCACAACCGGTGAATTAAGATGCTCAAGTTATTGGACTTTGAAGCATATTTGCTCTCATTTTGGAAGTCAGAAGCACAACTGACGGGTTTACCTGGTACTGTAAAGAGAGTGAGAAAACTAATTTAGTGGGGAACCTATTTTTATACCATCACGATGCCAATGAAAAACAAAATACCAATATTACTTTTCTAAGGCGATATTTGCAGTTAAGTTAATGCTATCTTACTGTGAGGTAAAGGATGTATATGAGGTAACTTTGGGCAAACAAACTGCACATCAAAAAACATGCGTCTTCCTTGTGAAGACATCAGAAGTTACCATAAGAAGGAGTATTTCACCCAAAATTGTACTCTCCATCATTTCTTTCTAAATCAGACTTTTGTTTTTCCATGGAACATTAATGAATTGTTTTGAGAATATCCCAGCCTCTTATTTTTATAAAGGTCTATTGAAAGTGAAAGTGAGGGGCTGTAGAGGTCCAAAACATAAACTGTTTATCAATGTGTGGGAAATAAAAGTATTTTAAAAGAGGTCTCTCTGGCTCATGCACTATATTCCAAGTCTTCTTTAGCCAAGTCTTCTTATCCAGTCCCCATTCAATCCTTGAAAAAATAGACCGACCAGTTATTAGTCCTAATGTGTTCCATGGAAGAAAGTCATACAGGTTTAGAGTGATGAGAGCGGATAAATGAAGACCGTATTTTCATTTTTGCATAACCTGTTCCTTTAATAAGGTCAGTTGGAAAGTAGCGTTTGGGTTGTTAATGCATTTCATTTGAAGCTAAGCAGTTCTACGAGCATATGATCCATTAGGAGCCCAGGACACTTCTGCAGTTTCCACAGTGATTCAGACACTCCTATGGCTAATGCTTCTGACCGACACACATTCATGCTGAGGTCCTTTTAATCCCTTCCCAGAGAGACCGAGAGAGAGAGGGAAAGAGACATCACAAATGTCACTATTATGAGGCTCAGATGAGATGGAACAGTTTTGACCTTTATTTTAAAAGGGAGCATCTTAGGATCTCTTTGAGATGGACAGACTAGAGATACTGCAGCCTCATATGAGCTACCTGAGCCTAAATGCTGTTTTCTATAATACAGAGTGGTTGGCATATATGATAAATTGTATAATGTATCATACTTCCTCAATGTAGATGCAGTGGTCAGATAGATAGACAGAGGTAGCTGACATGGCAGTGTCCTGCGTTTTGACAAATTTCATCTAAAACAATTTCAAAGGAATAATTCACCCAAAAAGGACAATTCTGTCATCAGTTTCTCACTCTCACCCCGTTCCAAACATGTATGACATTCTTTTTAATGCGGAACACCAAAAAAAAGGATATTTGGTAGTGTTTGTAACCAAACAGTTTTGATGACCATTGACTTCCATTGTATGGACAAAATTTCTGTGTGTGTATAAACTATCACTTTGAACAATATTTATTTTTACCTTCTTATATGATTACATTTATGATTATGTATGCATTTTGTGATCTATATTAATCACATTAAGAGACTATATGGAATATTTTTACTTTAAAAATTTGTCACACCACAGGACCTTTTAAAATCCCTCTGTAGTCAATCATTTTATCCCTTAAAACTCATCTTTGATCACCAAAATGACATTTAAAAAAAAATAAAAAATCAAGTGAAAAAAATTTCTTCATGCCTTAAAATAGCTTGAATGTAACTCTACACCCTTGCCTCATTTAATATACACAGATCAATGAATATGCAAATTAGCCCCGCCTCCACTCGCTCACGCCAGCTCGGAGAGCCTTGTGTTGCTATATTGATGAGCAGTTTGTTGTTTGTGTTGTGGATATTTAAGAAAAAAGCTTGCTTCGCTTCGTATATTCAGTTTAATTTCTGATGCTTAAATTGTGTTTTAAATTATGAATTGGTAAATGCCTTTGCAAAACGGTCGGAATCCACTTGCATTTGTTTGGACTGCTCTCTCACTGAATAACCTGAAGCGATTTCTCAGTAAAACAGACAGTATCGATAGAACAAGCAGCTGTTTTCCTCTGTGAACATGCACTAAATGGATATTTGACAATTTCGTTGCATTTTGGAATTTTCAGATTTAAAAAAACATTCAGATGAAATCCTGCAGGCGCCCGTGCCTTCTCCGTACATGAAATAAATGCACATCCTTGAATGAGCGCGGATTTCCAGCGTATTTACTTATCAGGTAGGCTAATATCTATGGTTTGATCCATTCCAGAGGCGGACAAAATCAGAATTTATAATGGACTGAATAGCTCTCTCAGAACTTGATGTGCGATTCCACACTGACTGACATATGCACATGAATTATGGCCACACGCACACGCTCAGAGCAATTATGTTTTAGCTATGTTTTATTGTATTAAAATATTTAAAAGGACAAAAACATGATCTTTATTGGCTTTACTTCAAGTCAGCAGTCACTTTACTTTGGCGTGAGCCCCTATGCGCTCGTACACTTGGCACAGCTCTTGTGACAGTTCTGTCATTAATTAATATGAATTAATATAATTAGCCTTTTGCTTGACCAAGTTATCAAACAGCTAATGTGTTGCTAATGTTACATACACCATTCCCGTTCTTTATCTCAGAGTCAGACAGCTGCCTTCTAACAATCAGTATCCTTACAAACACTTTGAACAACTCAGAACGTCAGTGGAGAAAGGCTATAGTTCATCATAACATCGTAATAGACTCGCAATATTGCTAAATCTACACAATTTTTCATATCAATAGAAAATATACCGGAAAACCTGGCTTCTCTCGAGACTTTTCTACTTCAGAGCAGTCGTATGATATGCTAAAGCCTGCCGGCACATTGTTGTGATTGGTTACAAGGTAGTTTGTGACGTCACAAACACCCACGATTTCAAACCGCGGGTTTTAGACTGTCTTTGGTTTACTGCAGTTTCAAACATAAAATACTCAGCAATGGTGCAGACTTATGAATTTGCACATGGTTTGTCTTAAAGCATGTTAAAAACTTGATTTTCACCACAGGGGGTCTTTAAAATTAACTTGTGCAGTTAAAAAAATAAATATTTAAAAAAAAAAAAAACTAAAAGGAATGGTGGCCAGTTGACCCAAAATATACACTTTCCCTTATAAATATATGTAAAAACCTTTAACCTAAAATCTTGATGCTGAAAAAAGTTATTGAAATATTATGTCAACCGATAGGTGACATATATATTGACAGTTGGACGGGCAGATTTAGATGGATGGATGGATGGATAGATCCAGTCTTGTTTTATAATGATTTGGGTGTTAGGGATTCTTATGAAGATTTTGCCTTAGTGCCTGTCTTTTTTTTTTTTTTTTTTACTAGTCTATTGGTTGTTGAGGGTATTTATCGGGTAGTATTCAATCCAGATGTCCCTCATTGAGTAACAGCTGTGTTCCAGTTTGCTCTGTAAGGACCTGACTGAGGGGAGAGTGATGATAGTGAAAAGAGAGAGAGGATTGTGAGTGAAGGAGGCTCATTCACAGCTCCTGATAGCTGTCTGTGTATGTGTGTATGAGCGTATGCTGTGCTCCTGTGTGGGTGTGTGAATAGACGTCTGTGAAAGACCACTCCAGACCCTACATGGTCCCCCACTCTACTCCTTGGCGTGTGTGTGTGTGTTTTTATATGTGTGTGAGAGAGACACTGGCCCTTGAAGGCTCCGTGAATGACTGCCTTGTGCCCTCAGAGAGGAAGCTGCTCTCCCTGCTCCTGGGTTATTACACACAGGTTTTTTGACTCCTGTGTTTTTGTTAATTCATTCTGCCATTATATTTGTAAATGTTAGTGGGTTGTTCCAGTACTGTTGAACTGAGATATTTATAACCTGGAATTCCTCCACAATATGAATTTGTATATGTGTGTGGGGGAGGGGGGACTAAATATCCCCACTATAAGGTTAGTAAAACCTGAAATTACTTACACAGTGAGGACCAATCAGGGGTCCCCACAAGGAATACTGCTTGAAGTGATAGTTTACCAAAAAAAAAAAAAAAATCAGAATGACTTCTTTCTAACAGTGCAATGAATGTATCTGAAGTTTTCAAACTTCAAAAAAAGACAAATAAGTATTATAAAAGCAGTTCATACAACTCATACACTATATATAACAAATATCCTGAAGACATAAGTCCTTATTCATTGATAATTGTCCCCTCCAGTGACGATTCCTGCAGACCAGTTATGTGAACTGGGTGAAGCAATTAATTCAATGAACAATTTGTTCATCAATCTTAATTTATCTTTGGTTCAACATCAATCTTGCTTTATTTTTGGTTCAACAAAGTCATATGACTTTGGAACAACAGAAAGATTAGCAGAGTAAATTATGACAGAATTTAAGGTTTTATGTGAACTATTTCTCTACTAAGCATGGTAAATAATGCTTTGATGAAAAAGTAAAAATGCAAATATATTTGTGTTGTCTTTAGGAATAGTAGAGAGAAAATATTATTAGCTCAGAATAAAAACTAGACGTCAATGGAAAGTTCTTACAAGAATTGAAAAATGTGTGTGCATGTGTGTGTGCACGCCTGGCTGTTTAAATCATGACTTTAGCGTAATTGTATGGTTTGTGTTGAAAGGTGGAAATCAGCATGTCTCACTCTACTATGTGTTAAAGCTAAGATCACAGAGTGGATCTGTGAACCACAACAGCACAGAAAACCTCAGGCTGTAATTATTCAAATGGCTTTATATTATATATCTGTTGTACTTCTGTAGTTCATCCTTTATCCAAAGGGAGCTGATGTGACACTGTCTCTGTCTGTGGATTTATATTGTTTTTATACTGCTGTTTTTTGCCCATATTTGTAAACTGAGAATGGCTCTGGTGACAGAGAATGATTCATCTCATAAGCAGGAGGCTCTGATCTGTCTCTTTCGCACTAATAAGTGAAGACATTTTTTAATCTGGAAATACGAGTCTGACAAAAAAAGATTAACATGCATCTGCTGGTTATATGAAAGGTGTTTGATCTCATTCTGAATAGTCAAAACAATCTGCAATAAGATACAGATACTTTAAAGGGATAGTTCACCCAAAAATGAAAATTACCCCGTGATTTACTCACCCTCAAGCCATCCTAGGTGTACATGACTATCTTCTTTCAGACAAACACAATCGGAGATGTATTTTAAAATATCCTTAGTCCCCCAAGGTTTATAATGGTTGTGAATGGGGGGCCATATTTTAGTCAAAAATAATGCATTCATCCATTAAAAAAAAAGTAATTCATATGACTCCAGGGGATTAATAAAGGCCTTCTGAAGCGAAACTTAAAACTGTATAAATTCAAATAACTAGCTTTTGGCGGATGACTGTACGCAGAAATGCACAAGTTGATTTCAATAAACTTTGGAGGACCAAGGATATTTTTAAATATATCTGAACGTCTGAAAGAAGATAGTCATATAGACTTAGGATGGCTTGAGGATAAGTAAATCATGGGGTAATTTTCATTTTTGGCGGAACTATCGCTTTAACTACAGAACTACATACAGAAATATACTTATAAAGTCAATAAAATTAATCTCTCTGGTTAATCGTTGACACAGGGTATGTCATACCACAGGAATATGAGCGAATGCATGCAAAAAATTCAAAGAGGACATTTGTTTCATTATAATGCAGTCATCTGCTAGTCTCAGAAACCTGAATAGCAAGGGTCTGATAATTTCCCTCTTTCTTCCGTGTTCCGAAGAGAAGAAGATGAGTCAGATTCAAGACCATTCTTTTGTAGCACGCAGCATGCCTAAACGCTACTGAAGAAGTCTGCAGATGAAATCTACAGGTTTGGCAGGTCCCACCTGTCCTAAAGGCAGTTTATGCTTTGCTAGTTTGTCTTGTACACTCTGAGCCTGAAAGGATTGTCAGCACGGACACCATATGTAATATTTGATGCATTTCATATGTATCCTAGAAGACAGAGAGTTGAAATGGCACCATCTATGTTGTTTTTACTGCAATGTGCCTGAAATAATTAATTAATTATGGCCTTTTATTATTCTGGGGATGAAGGATGAGAATTTGGAGTAGGGGCAGGTGAGGAGCATATGGATGGGAGAAGTGGAGGAAAGGCTGTGTTCCTCCAGAATTTTCTCTCCGATATACTGGAGGCTTCTGATGGCCCATTAGATGGAGAAAAAGAGAAATAGAGAGAAGTAAGAGGTTGCATAATCTTCAGAATGACTATAGGCCAACGATAAAGATAGTAGGGATAAAGCTCTAACTGTTACTCTCATCATAACTCTCAACATCTGCGAGCTACAATTAAGACAACCGTAAAAAACAAAAGAATTATGACACTCTCTGGGTGTGATACAGAAACAGAGGCCACAGAAGTTCAACTCTATGATCTTGAAGTTTCATTCATATAGCAGCCACATGATTTAGCCCACATTTCTCAGACTGTACCGAAATAAAAGTTAAGGCTTTTAAAAGACAGTTTTTCATGTCTGTGTGAATCTAGAGGTCCATCTAAATTCATTTACTCTATATCTGTAATTCTCACATAGGAGCCTATAGTTTTCACACACATTCCTTATCTGTTCTGCAAAGGCAAATATATTAGACAATCACTCCCAGCTGTTAAGTAATTTTGTCATTATGTATTTCTAAGTAAAGGTTAAGTATGGCCGTTGTTGTCATACCTTTGGCTTCGGTTTTAAATCTACTCAGATGATGGACACAAATAGAGAGGACAGAGGTCATCAAAGTGTGTTCTTACGTGAGCACACACGCACAAAATAACCAAATCAGCAGTTAGTGCTTTGAGCCTTAAAGGTGTGTTAACCCTGGTCCTGTCAAACCAGATCGTTTCATTTCTTTCAAATCGCTGCATGCTTTGAATAGTTGTGGAACATTTGTAAAATACATTATAGACACTAATAATAGTGGGCGCTGACATTTCGCACCCCTGCACCTGCCCTGCCCTGTTATGGCAAAAGACATCTAAATTATATATATATATATATATATATATATATATATATATATATATATATATATATATATATATATATATATATATATATATATATATATATATATATATATATAATATATATTTGTACAGTGTCCCCAAAAAGTTGGGACACTGTACAAATTGTGAATAAAAAAGGAATACAATAATTTACAAATATCATAAACTTATATTTTATTTACAATAGAATATAGATAACGTATCAAATGTTGAAAGTGAGACATTTTGAAATGTCATGCCAAATATTGGCTCATTTTGGATTTCATGAGAGCTACACATTCCAAAAAAGTTGGGACAGGTAGCAATAAGAGGCCGGAAAAGTTAAATGTGCATATAAGGAACAGCTGGAGGACCAATTTGCAACTTATTAGGCCAGTTGGCAACATGATTGGGTATAAAAAGAGCCTCTCAGAGTGGCAGTGTCTCTCAGAAGTCAAGATGGGCAGAGGATCACCAATTCCCCCAATGCTGTGGCGAAAAATAGTGGAGCAATATCAGAAAGGAGTTTCTCAGAGAAAAATTGCAGAGTTTTATGTTATCATCATCTACAATGCATAATATCATCCAAAGATTCAGAGAATCTGGAACAATCTCTGTGCGTAAGGGTCAAGGCCGGAAAACCATACTGGATGCCCCTGATCTTCGGGCCTTTAGACGGCACTGCATCACATACAGGAATGCTACTGTAATGGAAATCACAACATGGGCTCAGGAATACTTCCAGAAAACATTGTCGGTGAACACAGTCCACTGTGCCATTCGCCGTTGCCGGCTAAAACTCTATAGGTCAAAAAAGAAGCCATATCTAAACATGATCCAGAAGCGCAGGTGTTTTCTCTGGGCCAAGGCTCATTTAAAATGGACTGTGGCAAAGTGGAAAACTGTTCTGTAGTCAGACGAATCAAAAATTTGAAGTTCTTTTTGGAAAACTAGGACGCCATGTCATCCAGACTAAAGAGGACAAGGACAACCCAAGTTGTTATCAGCGCTCAGTTCAGAAGCCTGCATCTCTGATGGTATGGGGTTGCATGAGTGCGTGTGGCATGGGCAGCTTACACATCTGGAAAGGCACCATCAATGCTGAAAGGTATATCCAAGTTCTAGAACAACATATGCTCCCATCCAGACGTCGTCTCTTTCAGGGAAGACCTTGCATTTTCCAACATGACAATGCCAGACCACATACTGCTTCAATTACAACATCATGGCTGCGTAGAAGAAGGATCCGGGTACTGAAATGGCCAGCCTGCAGTCCACATCTTTCACCCATAGAAAACATTTAGCGCATCATAAAGGGGAAGATGCGACAAAGAAGACCTAAGACAGTTGAGCAACTAGAAGCCTGTATTAGACAAGAATGGGACAACATTCCTATTCCTAAATTTGAGCAACTTGTCTCCTCATTCCCCAGACATTTGCAGACTGTTATAAAAAGAAGATGGAATGCCACACAGTGGTAAACATGGCCTTGTCCCAACTTTTTTGAGATGTGTTGATGCCATGAAATTTAAAATCAACTTATTTTTCCCTTAAAATGATACATTTTCTCAGTTTAACCCTTTCGCACGTAAGTTTACAATATTCTGTCTGAGCCCCCAGCGTGAGTTTTTTAAGGCGACCGTTATTTAGAACGTATCACTTTATGGTTTCCATGGTGACGCGTCATTGCTTGTTATAAGAATAGAGTAAGCTTTAAAGTTACTTTCACAATGTGTATCTGATATGAATAAAACGTGTCGTCTAATTATAAAGGAAAGGGTTGTTATTTCTGCTCCTATAGACATCATTGTGTATTTTACAAACTGTAAATATATTGTTTTGTTAGTACTCATGTGTATTAAAATGTCTGAAACCTAAAATAAACATTATTTGGTTGAAAACACTGCATATATGTAATATATGAAAAGCGCTGCGCGCGTCCGTCTCTGGTTTAGCGCCAGTTAAAGCGCGCACAAACATTTGAATTTGGCAGTTGATCACATGATGCGCTGAACGTTCTAATCACACCTGTGTTTGTACGCTCCAGGGACCAGCCAAGACTGATCACACCGGTGTGATCGTACGTGTCAAAGGGTTAAACATTTGATATGTCATCTATGTTGTATTCTGAATAAAATATTGAAATTTGAAACTTTTACATCATTGCATTCTGTTTTTAATTCACAATTTGTACAGTGTCACAACTTTTTTGGAATCGGGTTTGTATTATAATTTAATATTATACTTAATTATTATATTTAAATATGTCTAGGGTGTGTCTTCTTTCATTTCAGTATAATTTAATTAAGTTATATTGAATTGAAAGAAGACACATTCTAGACATATTTGAGTGTTTAGTGTGCCTGTGGTTGAGATTTTTAAGATTTTTCATTTCAAAGTGATTCACGTTAATTTGCTTTGAAGTGCTAAAATAGCACATATTAATTAATCTTCATTCCTCTCCTCAGCTGATGTTTAGTTCACTGACATGCCAAAACTCCTTCTGCTCTCCAAGGCACTCTCTTTATCTTTATCTTTATCTTTAACTATCTCTATCTTTATCTTTAACTATTGTCTTTCTCTTGAGGGGCTGCAGAGAACTGTCCACCAACTGCTCTGTTCAGTGACCCCTTAAAATGTTTGGAGGTTTGATTTAACCTCCAAATAGAGTCCTGTTTCCGATGAATTATAGAAGCAAACTGCGAGCTAGTGTCACGATGGACAGAACATTCCAATATATCCAGTTTAGTGTGCCTCTCTCTTCCACTTCATTGAGAAAATGACCGTGGTAGGAATGCCAGTGGTATGAAGAAAGTCAAGAAATCTATCACACTCATCTATAGCTTTGGTCAAATCCTATCAGAGTGTTATTGCGACTCAGATGTTGGCCTGAATTGCTGCCAAAAGCTTGATCAAACAGGAAATTCTGAGCTGGAACACATTACGTTACAGTGGTTCAGAGCAAGAATTTCCAGAACTGCACTCTTGGTTTGTACCCAGTGTGTCTTTAGACTTCTAACCTAAGACATAAGAGCATGTATATACCTTGTCCTTTACATGTGGAGAGACATATTCCACATTCTAAGCCAGTGAACCCTGCAGAGACATATGTGTATTGTGTACCCACTCTTAGCTCCGTCTCACCCCTTAGGCTCTGAATAAACATGTCAGGTGGGTGTCAGTGTTTGCAGGAACATGTCGCCACCTTACCTTGAGGTCCCTAACTCAGAATTCCACCATTGTCTTCCCAGGCTCCCTGTCTACTGAGGATCAAAGACACAGCTGATTATCTTAATTACATATACCCCCGGTTCCACAGACAAGGCTTAAGCTAGTCCTAGACTAAAATTCATGTTTGAGCTGTTGTAACTGAAAGCAACTTGTACTGACATATTTTAAAATATGTCACTGCCACTGTTTTGAGTCAAGATCCACATCAGTAATGTTTTTTTTTTTTTTCTAGTGTACATTTATAAAAGCTACTTAAATATCCTAATTGAACTAAGGTCTAATCCTAGCTTAGGCTAAGCCCTGTCTGTGAAACCGGGTCAATGACTTTTAGTTCCAGGGGCGGTTTTGAATATGGCCCCGTATAACAATACGTATAACAAAGATGCTAATAACTGCAATGGATAATGTTTTTAATTCCTACAACAATTCTTAAGGAAGCACATTTCTGCCTCAGAGTAATATTTGTGATTTTATTCTTCCTCATTGCATCTTTATATTTCGCAACTGCACTTTTATTTCTCTGCAACTTTATATTTCACAATTGTGACTTTGTCTTACAATGTTTGTTACTTAATATCTCAGACTTATGTTATTTCCCATTATGTGACTGTATATTTTACAAAGTGATTCTGTCTCACAATTTTTTTTTACATCTCATTATCGCAACTTTATATCTCATAATTACAACTTTATTTTTTCGCAGTTGTGACTTAGTTTCTCTCTATTGTGACTCATATCACACAATGTGACTGTCTCACAAACTTGACTATTTCTTGTAGTTGTGACATTATATCTCACAATTGTGACTTTCTTATTATTGTGATTTTATTTTTCACAATTGCTAGTAATTGAGACTTCATATCTGCAATTTTCTATTTTCCATAAACTCTCAATTGTGACTTTGTTTCTCATTTTTGTGATTTCAGTGTGTCACAAATTTGACTACTTCTTGTAGTTGTGACTTCATACTCTCAATAGTCATCATAATAATATATTAAAAGAGAAACAAAGCCTCTACTTTTCCTCGCTGTGGTCAGTCTGGGACAGACTAGACTAACATAGCTCTTTGGTCTGTATACAGGATATTCTTCTGCCCAGGGCTGTTTTGCTACGGGCTCTTCTGAGAGAGCCAATTTAGGCTGGCAAAATTACAGAGTGCTGGGAGCCCTCTGAAGGGGGGATGGGGAACACATCTGGAGACCCCCTCCCCTCCCGAAGTGCAATAGTAGCAGAAAATACAGGGTGGTTATGGGGATTCCTTGCTCCTTAGGATATCCCTTTAGTTCACTTATGTCCTCATTCCCTTTCTGACGCTCCTCTCTGAAAGTTACAGTTGGCCTCGCTGTTGCAGTTTCTGTTTCACTTATGAAAATCCAGTTCAAATTTGTCTACATTTCTCTCATACTCGACCTCTCTGCCATCCACTTTTTCACCTCTAGAAGAGCTCCTCTGGTTTGTGGCCCTCAGTGGCTCCTGTCTGGAGGTGGGGCTTCTGTGGTCATGGTTCTTATGCTCTGTGGCTGACAGCAAAACGTAAGAAAAATCTGGAACTGGAATTAAGAAACCAGAGGAAAGCAAGAGGGGGAAGGGACCAAAGAGTTGTATTTGGAAAGTGAGAGAAAGAAAGGAAAAGAGAGAGAGAGAGGGGAGTGAGGGAGCAGGAGGAGAACAGGGCAGACCTCGTGCGCAGACTTCAGAACCAGCACTTCATTCTCCTGAACTATCTTATCAGTACTGCATTCAAAAAGTTGTATGCACAACAACTGGCTTCCTTTCAAATTCTTTTGGTAAGAAACCCGTGTGACCTGATATCTGGTCAGATGGTGGTGTCTGTGTCTGGTGGCAAGCTCACAGAAGTCACAGACTGCAGCTGTGAACTTGACGCCATTCCTGTAATCTAAATCAGCCCTCACCTGTGAACACCTGCAGAGGCCTGGCTCCCTCGCTCTCCTTCACCTGCAAATGCACGCGTCCCCCCCCCGTCTCACGCGTCTGACTCATCATGCATGCTGAGCTGATCATAATGAGCGTTATTTCACGATTCTCCACCCTGACCCATCTCTGATCTCTCACATCTGCCAGCTGGAATCTGAATTTGAGAATATGAACTGGTTTTAAAGAGCAGATGTGCTGATTTGGAGACAATATGACTGCAAAAATGCATCTTAACCCCACATTCACATGTGAATGTCCTTTATTTAGGTCAAACATGCCAGATCCAGTACAGATGAAATAGAATAGTTCATGCATGCCTCTTGGAAGAGAAAGCTCTAAATATTTAGATATGTAAATAAATAAAACTGATCAGATCATGTTCTGGTTGAAGCTGATATTCATTCTTCACATGAGGGAACCATATTTTAATTGCATCAATGACTAGTGTAAACACTAAACATCTGCAATCTCTATCTTCAGTTCAAGAACTTCTCCCCCTCTCCTCCTTGCCACTCTGAGAATGAATCTCCTCATTGTGACTCATTGTTCTCAGAAATAACTCTTCTGCTCAGCGAGAGGCACATATTCCCAAACATCGTGGGCTTGGCTGTATTCCCAATTCCACTGCTGTTGAATGATTTTTATCAGCGTATTTATTTTTCCAAAGACTAATGTGTTATTTTCATGTGCACCGAGTTGCTCCGTGCGCACCCTGCACTCCAGCTCCAAAATGACAAGCTCCCCTCTCCTCATTTGCATACTGAGCTCCGATTGGCTGGAGTGCAGCTGGAGGTCTGGAATAAGGGAATGGAATGCTATGAGTCGAGCAGGCGTGCAGTTTACCAGCCCGCTTAGACCCGGACATGACCCAAACGTTACTTCAAGAAAATGGATCAGATGGAAAAATAGGGCATTGCTCAGTCTGCACACACATTTCTTGCAGTGCTGCAGCTGTGGTTCCTTTTCCACCCCGATTGGAGGGGTGCCGAAGTGACAAACCAGAAATATTTTAAATGACAGTATTGGCTATAGTAGTGACTTATTGAATAGACATATATTGAAGAAAAAAAAATCTTGATGATATTGTTTGATCAAAAACAAAACAATATATAATGTGAAGTATTATTATTTCTATTTCTATAAATTATTATTAAAAGTGATTTATTACCTTTTTTCAGGATTTTCAAATGAAAATCATGTATAAAAATTTCCTGATTGCATGCACTTGTCTGTTTTCTTTGATATGTGTGCTCAAGTGAGAGCATATAAATGAAATTCCTGTTAGTATGCGTGTATGATCCTTTTGTTTCAATGCCTTTTGAAGCTTTAGTACTGTTGGAGGCCTTCTTTATATAAAATGCAGAAATACGACTCTTTCTTCCTTGTGCTCGTTACAGCATAGATAAAATCTTTGCAATTCTCTGTTAATTTGCACAAGACTAAGAACACGGATGTAACAGCAAAGAGCTCAAAAGCCTCAGCTGCAGTGATAATTCTGAATGTATGTATAGTGTACTTGAAGTGTATGGTACACTTGTGAAGGGTCTGATAGGTCTGTTGTTAGGACTATCTGATCCAATAAGGCTTCTTGAATACCCACCTGACCACTGATATATTTTGGAATGTCAGGTGGTATTATACCAATGCCAATTTGAATAGCAAACTTGTTTTTTTAATTCCTCAAAGTAGCATGTTCCTTCAGTCTGCATTTTAAAGGATTAGTTCACTTCAGAATTTAAATTTCCTGATAATTTACTCATTCCCATGTCATCCAAGATGTTTATGTCTTTCTTTCTTTAGTCGAAAAAAAAAAAATTTTTTTTGAGGAAAACATTCCAGGATTTTTCTCCATATAGTGGACGTCAAGGGCTACCAATGTGTTGAAGGTCTCTTTAAAGGGCTCTACACAATCCCAGTCGAAGAATAAGGGTGTTATCTAACAAAACAATTGGTAATTTTCTAAAAAAATTAAAAATAATATACTTTGTAACCACAAAATCTCATTTTGCACAGCCTTGTAATGCGCATTACGGTGGAAAAGTCATGTGTGATGTAGGTGGAAGTACCGCAGTAGGGCAAAATAAAAAAAATAAAAAAATGACTGATCGTTTCCCTAGATAAGACCCTTATTCCTCGTCTGGGATCGTGTAGAGCCCTTTGAAGCTGCACTGAAACTGCGTCAACTATATGGAGAAAAATCCTGGAATATTTTCCTCAAAAACCTTAATTTCTTTTCAACTGGCTAAAGAAAGACACAAACATCTTGGATGACATGGGGGTGAGTAAATTATCAGGAAATCTTAATTCTGAAGTGAACTAATCCTTTAATGTCATAATCTTAATATCATCATTCTACTTTTCAAGGTTGAGCAGTGAACTTTAAGTGTGAGATATGACTTGTCATTTCTTCTAAAATCTGACCCCAATGAAAGAGACACATTCTTTCAGTTCTTCCAAGTTCTTCTGGAATTCTTCCTTAAAGGAACTTTCCAGATGTGGAATTTCAGGACTCTTGCATCAGCACCCCAGCATTGCATCATTACCACTGGCCCCTGTAAGGTTAACTGAAAACCAGACAGACACCACAGAAAAAAAACTTTTAACTGACACTTGTCATAACAGGAAAGTGCTCTACAAAGAGATAAAGCCGATTAGAGAAGTATTCTGACTGTCTGCTCTGATAACAGACAGGACCACACAGACAGAAAAGCTGCACACGTGAATGCAGGTTTCTACCAAAGGTCCGTATTATGTTTGCATTTTGTGTTATGGGAGTAGATTTAGGCACAAATAAGCAACTTAAAAGACACACTCAGACTGCATGCATATGCAGCTCACTGTTGTGAAATAGCACCTTCAGTTTGGATTAATCAAGTCTGTAAACATATCCGCCCCACACATCCAGGAGCAGGAACATTTGACAAACATCAAAGTTTTAGGGTGGGTTTGTTTATACGGTCATTCTCAACTGTAGTGATTAGCTGGGCACTAATGGCAGGAGACCTGCGTCATTTCGTGAACTCTGTCATCAGGGTGTTCCCAGGATGTCATTCATCAAACAATATGGATAACTGTCATTGCAGCATTTGTTTCCTCTGTTTTGTGATGAACAGGTTTTACTAGGTATTGCAAAATTCACTCTTAAATATTAAGCTTTTTTGCAGTAATGCTATAGAAGAACCATTTTTGGTTCCCCAAATGGCTCTTTTTAAAAAAAATAATAATAATTTTCTTTGTGTGAAGAACATTTTAACTATCCAAATATTTTTTCCCCCCACTATAAACAACCTTTTATATAATGGGAACTGTAATGGAAATGAAAATTCTTCATGGAACTATCAACGCCAATAAATAACCTTTATTTTTAACTGTGTACTGTACTCCATTCTCTCTTGTTCTCAATTCAGGTTTTTTAGACTGTGGACAGCCAGAGTAAACATTCATAACAGCACAGCTTTCCCAGTCTTCTCTTTACAAAGTGGTTAGGGGTTTGTGTGGGAACTCACACAGGTGCAGGATGCGTGGATGTGTGCGTGTGTGATATGTGGACAGTATCTGGTTTATATGCTCACTGCCCTACAGGTGTGCTATTCACACACCTGTCCCTGTTCACCAGGATGTAAACATGATCAGGTCCTCTCACACCTTTGTCACACCCTCGCTTAGCAAACACACATTCGCATACCCTCAGTTCAGAAACACGTGCGCACGTTCTTCAACTGGTATTGTGACGTCACATTCTAAATGCATATAAGAATGCATATCTCTTTTTTGGGTCTGCCATTCAGACACACTTTAAGCTAAATGATAGGAGGGGTTTATCACTGTTCCTCTGAATTTTAACAGTGATTATTTAAATGATAATTTTAAAAGAGGCTGTATGTCAAATTAGCATCTCCAGATGTTATTTGAGTTGATCTTTGCTTATCATAACATGATCAGGGAACGGGATGATTCAGCCAATTTAGTATTTGTTCTCGCATTACTCGCAAACTTTTTTTGGGTACTGATTAGCTTCCACAAAAGTGGTCACTAGACTTCCTGAGGCCACATATCTTAGGCCCTGTTTACACCTGGTATTAAGATGCGTTTTGGTCGATTGGATCACAAGCGGACGACGCTAAACACAGGTGTAAATGGGTCTAAAACGTTTTAAGTTGTCCACTTTCGACCACTTCCAGAGGTAGTCGAAAACACACTTGACTGGATTGCTTCGTAGCGTAGACGCTCATGTGGTTGAATGTGTTTGAACAGCGCAAAAGACTGGCTGCTCTCCACATACTGACCTAATGCATAAACTTTATGGGATGTGCGCTAGCCAGACGGGATTTAAACTTTGTCGGCTGGAGACCCAAGATTGGTTTGAAGACGAAAAACGTAACAAGCACAATGTTCTCTCACCATTCCTGATTTCTAACACGCACTCACCGAGTTCGACTTGGTTTTGTGGCTATCAGAGCAGAAAAAAAGCTGCTGCTCTGTGTTTTTCCATCAGCTTTGATGCGTTCATATGTAAATGGAATGAGCTTATTTCGTCTGAAAAAGACCATATATTTATCCAACCATAGACCCTCTCCTCAAAGAAATCAGGATAGAAGTTCTTGAAAGTGGACAAAAGAGATGGATTAAAACACCAGCTGTAAATGGGAATGTGTCTCCCTCGTCTACTTGTGATCAGATAGACCAAAACACATCTTAATACCAGGTGTAAACAGGGCAATTAACAAAATGTAATTGTTAACAAAATGTAAATGCAAAATTGTAACAAAAAGTAAAATTTTCTATTTTCGTTTCACATAAAATGTATCTTTTTTGTGGTCTCTCCCCCTTAGCACTTCTCCGAGCAGATGGAGGACTTCTCCAATGACCTTTTCAACAGTTTCTTTGATGATCATCTGTTGGCGGAGAGGAACCCATTGTTAGATATGGATCTGGACCCTCCAAACCCAGCCATCCAGGCAGAACACAGCTACTCTCTCAGTGGTGACTCTGCCCCTCAGAGCCCCTCCATGCCCATCAAATCAGATGATGATGCAGGTTAGCAACCGGCCTAGCATACCCTATTCTTTCCTCTTCTTTCTTGTCATCTATCTATGCTGAAAATCAGCTCTCCATGCTAGATTATCAGGAGAAGATTTTACAGTCCTGATAAAACGACATGGATCAAAGGATCATCTATCAGCAGATTTGTTTTTCTGTTAAGTCTCTTTCTTTTCTCTGCATCTCTCCTCCTTATCACCCGGAGCACCCGTGCAGCACAGGGTTCCTTGACAAAGCTCTAGCCAAGAGCTCAGTCTACCATTGGAAGCTGGGAATTCCAGGAAGACAGCCAACACTCACACTCGCTCACTCTTTCTGTCAGTTTGTCCGTCTGGCTCTCTCTCTCTCTTTCTCACACATGCCATGATCAGGCCAAGGAACTGTAGACATCCATAAAATAAAAAAGGGATCTGGTTTCCAGCTTCAGATGGAGAATTTGGTGGGGGTGGCTCTGAGAGTTGCATCATCCTGAACTTAGGTTGACTATGCGAGGAGAGTGTGTGCGCAGACTGCTCCTTCTTTCCAGTCAGGCTTTAAATCAACAAAGCCTTAAAGAAGCGTGGAGGTGCTGCAGGATTTCTTGATCCATTTAGCCAGACTTTACTTGCTCTGAGTCTTTCTGAACACTCTTGTTTCTTTCTCTGTGCCTTTTAGTTCAAAGAACTGATGGAAAAATTTGCAAACATGTTCCTTAAGGATTACAGCAGCATTTATACTTTAGGTGTACGACCATATTAGCAGGGTGCGACTTGTTAAAAAAGCAGAGCAGGGGATATCTGAACAAGATTGTCATTGTAGAAATGCAGTGTAATACAGACAATTACTATACTGTAAAAAAATACAGAAAATAATTGTTTAAACTGAATTAACTCAGTTTTTTTAACAATTAACTTTAAATTAAATTTTCAGGCATGAAGTATTAAGATAAACTGTCAAATATATTTCAGCCATCTATATAGACAAATTTATATTATCTTCATTCCATCTCTGTCCGGGATAAGTCATAGTGTTGCGCATGTTTTACTAGGATGCTTGCAGCACTGACGGGCCGACTATAGATAATCTCGCCTCATGTCGAGGATGGAAATAATTAGAAAAACTGTTCATTGTTCACTGTTCAAACCTGTCATTTATAAACATTAGACCTAAAATTGTTCTAATATTAATCCAGCATTAAGTACATTTTAAAGGTAAATAAGTTACAAAGATCCCTTTGAGAGTACCATCCCAGTGACAAGCTGTTGTACTATATGTACAATTTTTGCACTTTTTTTCTTTCTTTGAGATTGTAGAGAGTTTAGATGACCATAATGATTTCAGGTGTTTCAGTAGTATGTGATATCCCCTCTGACCCATAAACCTGCCCCTATAAAGACTGAGTGGCTTTAGGGGGCAGTTAAAGTAAGCACTGACTGGTTCACTACTTTGTCTCCTGTTGCTCTGCAGTAACTTTAAACCCGCTAATGAGCATCGCTCTTCCGTCTCTGCCGGCCTAGAGTCGCCCCACTATGATACCTGCTGTCCTGAGGGACATCAAAGCGTTACAGTGCCCTATGGGCAGGACACAGTAGCATCTGTAGAGAATAAGGAGGGATTGTGGAGATTTGCATGTAAAATTAAAACAACTTTTATCCATTTTTTTTATCCATAGCAGTGACAGTGGCAAGTATGTTTACATACACTGTTATAATTGAGCTGCATAGGTTTCTGCCTAATCAAGCTACAGTCTTCATCTGTCTGTTTGAGTATACATGACACCGTGTGTGTGCTGTGCGTCACCTGCGTCTCTCAGAATTTTCGGCCAATGACTGATTACCACGCATACATGCTGTACAAAACGAGCTGCTGTCACCTTATCTAGATCTGATAGTATGACTTTGCTGAATTTGACTGGTATTATTTTAATCAAATGAAAGAGTTTACATGACATTTGAAAAAGATTATTTACTGCTTTACTCCATCTGAAAGAAAACTTTTAATGTGATTGTGAATGCTAAAATTGATGTGCTAAAATTGGTCCGTGTCATTGCTTGACTTGACTAACTAGTTCAACCAGCAAGACTTCCCAGGTCAACCAGCCTATTCAGAAAGATTTTGCTGGTTGACCAGCTTTATGAGCAAAGTTTTTCCATTTATGCTGTCCACCATCAAACCCAAATTGGTTTATAATGCTGGTTTATGATGCTGGTGTAAGCTGGTAATTTCACCAGGGATGATCCCAACTCTTTTTTTTTTTAGTATATAAAGAGAGTGAAGATGAGAATGAGACATTCCTTATGGATCCAAGAAATAACCCCTCTGACATATCAGATCATGTTTGAAGAAAACTAATCTCTTATTCACAATAGAGACTGTACATAAGAGTGTGTTTGCTTTAGTGCACCCTGTTGAAGAACAGAGTCTTAAGGTGTAATCTGCCTACTGGACTGATAGTTTGGGCACTTTTACAGAGGTTCCCCACAGACAGAGAACTATGAAGTATAAAATCCAGTGCTCTCCACAGAAGAGCAGAACTCCTAAAGAGCTTTGCTCTCTTGTTGTAATCAGACTCCTGCTGATGTCCTTCCCTAACAGAGGACTAACATGAAAAACCTGCCATCCTTCTTTTACAAGGCCGCATAATGTTTTATCGATCCTGCAGTGGAGCCTGCACACGAATGCTACCGAGGGCGATGTGATAACGAGGGCTGCCACAATTTGCAGTGCTTTCCTCCCCTTTGAAGCGTCCAGACCTGTAGAGCTTTTCTCTAGCCACCCTACATGCCCCCAATCTCTCACCTGCCCCCTCCCACCACATGGGCTTTTGTGTTAACCGTATAAAGAGAAGCTGTTTTGCTTTAACCTTCCGGTCATTAACTGAGTCTGTCCTCCTCACCTGCATCATAACAGCTTCTATATGAGACCCCCTCCACGGGGTCTGGAGTGTGAAATTCGTCACTTTCCTGAAAATATCACTCTTTGATTACATTGTGCCGCATGGCATTACAATCCTGCATGATATTTTAATACTTATTTGCTTGTAAGACCCTGTTTTACTTTTATTTTTTTTATTTTAAGCACACATCCATTACATTACTAAATGTCTTATACACTGCAATAAATTAAATCATTTATTAATATATTTATTTTTTTGGCTGTCAATGGATTTTTTTTTTTTTTTTTTTTGTATTCTGATTAATTAATCAAATTAAATAAATGAAATGAAAGCCAATAAAAACCGTCCAAATGAAGATAATTCAAATACAATGTAGATAATCTAAAGCACTGAACAGACTAAGTAATTATGTTGTTTTGTTTTTATGTCCTTGTACATAAGCTTATCAATGGCTTACAGTCCACAGGATTTTACAATTGTATTTTCTCAATGGGGACTTAGGGTCCGCCATTCTTGCATGACTTTGGTGCTATTTTTGTGGATGTCTTTAGCTGTTGTGTCACTTCACCTTAAGTGCCATGTTTTTTATGACCGTGTATCAACTGTCAAGTTAAAAACAGTGCTTTTAGGACCAGCATTGTGATTTATTCTGTTGCTCTTCCTGTTTTAATGTTGTGTCTTCTGGGAGACTTTAGTTATTAAGTGCTGCCATTCCATATGTCAACCCCCAGATCATTTCTATCATTTCAACAAAGCTTTAACAAAACCATTACAACTTAATTAGTACTTTTCATCTGTTTTCTGTTTTTTTGAGCATGTTATTTCTCTCCTCAGAATCAGAAGGCATGTGGTCGTTCAGTCAGGATCTCACAGCTATTCTAGTGAAGCAGGAGCCCAGCCTGATGTCAGAGAACTGCCCTGATACAGCGCCCCCTCTGGCCAACACCAGCTCCTGCTCACACCCCCTCACTCTTGCCCCTCCGCCACAGAGGAACACAGGGGAAAAGGTAAGAGAGGAGGTTATTGCAGCTCCCTTTTTCACACTGTAAAACAATGATTCTTCATGGTCGTCATACCATGGCCATACCCAGCATTGAGGTCCCCAAGGTCCTGACCTCTGCATTTCTTCTGAGGTATACAATAGTTATTAAATAATTGCCTAATAATAACTGTACTTTGGTTCTGCAAAGATATTGTTCAATGACTAAATAGCCTACTTTCTCATGAGTTGATCAGTGCTTGTCAATGTCAAAATAAATGAGATGGCCAGTCAAATCAAAGAAGGCAAGCATTACATTTTTACAAAATCATAAGCGTGAATTCCAGCAAGACAGTTTTAATGGTCAAAAATTGATATGTTAAATGTAAGAAAGTAGCTAAAGATTTAATGTTTGACAGCTGTGTTACGATAGAAATGTTAAATTATTAGACATAAGAATAAATGTGTGCATTTGATTTTAATGAACTTGGTTACATTTTTTGAAAGCCTTTTTAGTAAATTAATTTATCATCCTCAGACCTACACTAGAACATGGTAAAATGTGAATTTGACAAGTGTCTTTATACACTCTAAAAAATGCTGGGTTGTTTCAACCCAAATTTGGGTCAAAAATGGACGAATCAAACTGTTGAATTTTTAACCCAATGGTTGGGTTTGTCAATATTTGACCCAAATGTGGGTTGAAACAGCATTTTTTTAAGTGTAGGTTATGGTTAGGAAAAATATTTCTAAATAGATAAAATGCAATACTTTACAATAAATTCTAGTTTTAAACTAATTTTCTTTATTCATCTCCTACTTTATTCCTTTAATTTTCCATTTTTTATATCGATTTGTCCAGGCCTGGTCTGTGCTCAAAATCTAAAAATGAAAATTCTTGTTATCATTTACCTATTAAAAGGACCTCTTAAAAATGACAAACCCAAATGCTATTTTTCATGACATTTCTCACGATCATTTGCCCTCCAGAAATCTTAAAATGCACATATAAGTAAGTGAAATCAAAATCTTTCTACCCCCACCCCAAGCAAGCTCAGTTTTTGTACCTCAATATTTCTAAACCCTGCATACAGCCATGCATTATACCACTAATCTTGACAAATATCTGATGATGGTGAACCTTGCATACATTGTGCACCAGAGGGACCATTGTGTTAGTATGACAATGAAAACCACACGCACACATATATGCATCATGTGCTCTTTTGCTCAGCTGGCAGTTTGCTCCACCTCTCTGCCTAGCGAACATGTTTGCAATACGAGTGTGTGTGTGAGGAGCTGAACTCACTGAAGCATGGGAATCGGCTCCAGCAGCATCAGTGTTGAGTTGAGAGTAGATTAGTTCTTCGTGGCTGCTGAGGCCTTACGGATCTGGCAGTGACTCTCTATGAGCATCAGAGCCACGGAACTTCTCTCTTCTTCCTGACTTGACACTAACTCAGGCCAGACTTTCCTCCAACTCCCATAAACTCTGCCCTCTCTGGGGAGCTGGATGACAGCGGTTATGTGCTGTGTGAAGATCCCTGATAAGCAAACAGACAGAACGAGGGATTAAACATTCTCAACAAAGTGCTGTCAAGAATAACTTGTCTAGATTAAATAATATTCTGGATGGATGGGGTTATATAAGCACATGTCCTTCATTTAAGAAGGGCAGCAAGACACGCACATGGCGTAAAGCTGTTCTGACTTCCCACTGGGTTCAGCTGGACTGTCAGTGAGAGTGTCCTCATAAAGACAGTGAGACCGTGTGCCACAGGAAGAACAGCTCTCGCCAGATAAACACAAACCATATATAACATGGCATTAAGAAATGGTGCACCATAATAACTATAATTCATGAACTGCATATATTACATAATCCTCAGGCACTGCATTGGAACCTTTTTAAGGCCACCTTGGAATGTTGAAGTAATCCAAGTTTGTGGTCCAACTAAAACAGTATATGACCTGATTTTGCTGTAGTTTAATTTTAATGAAGCTTGACTATAAGGGGAGGAAGGGACATTTTATTAGCTATTTGAAGTATGTTTGCATATCCAATTTGGAAAGATTCTGTTTTTGTGTATTTACAGTTAATTTGTATCTATTTTTTTTTTATAAAACCTTTGGATTTGAGGCTGACAGGATATGAGTCTGTGTATGGTGGAGGGTTTTCAGTGACTCTTTCATGCAGGTTAAATCGTTATGCCAATAGGCTTATGTGGCAACAAGTGACTATGTGCATTCTATCTGAGTAGGCACTACTTTGGATCATTAAAAAAGTATGTTCTGTATAGTACCAATGTGTGTAGTATGAACAAAATCCGGACATTCCATATCCCCAAATTTTCTTTGTCATGTGACTTATGGCATTAGTTGCATTGCTTCACTGTAATTCACAACTCCTCTCAGATCAGTTACACACTTCGGAGTCCTGGGGGAAGTAGTAAATCATCCTGGTCCTTTTCAACTACTGTTTTATGAATACTATAAATTTGGACAAACTACTTTTTTCAAGCTAGCAGGGAAGTACTGTATAGGGGTATTCAGACACAGGGATTGTCTTTATGAGTGACTCATTGAATCATTAACTTAACCATTTTGTTCAAAACACTGATTAATTCTGGAACTAAACAAGCGATTGTCTTTATGAGTGCGTCAATGAATCATTGACTCAGCTGATTCATGAAAGACCACTGATATATTTAGGAACGAAACAGCACTGCTGTATGTTGCTCTGTGAGGAAATGATTATTTTTGCTTTGGCTTTGTCTGGAACAATTTTTTGTTGGCAGAGCAGATAAGTAAATGGATATATTGTGTCTAAAATGTTTGTTTCTCAACATCAACTCATTTATTGAACTGATCTAACAAAATCACAATTGCATATCAGCACACATGCTTGTGTGATTCTGTGTAGGTAATGTTCAGTCTCTGAATACACATAAAACCCCAGATAGGACAGTATCATGGCTTACAGCATTGTTATAATATAGACTGACAACTTTCTAGCCAATAGCACAACTCTGCAATCATTAAGTTTTACAGTAGATATATTCTAATATTTTTCTACAAAGGCCTTTACCAGCTCAAGTTGGTAAGGAATTCCACCCGCTGACCCAGAAAATAATGAGAGGGGGGCGTGAAGAGAATCGAAGGGGTTCAGCAGGCCCTCTGATCTGAGGCTCATGTCACCTCTCTTTGTACATGATGGTTGGTCGCTGGCCAGACTGTGTGTGGTTAACAGGCGGGTAGCCTTTGCTCTGTCAGTGTAAACAGTTTGAGTCTGCCTTCAGCTGTGTTTACTGTCTCAGACATCCAGCATGGAGCACATTTAGTCCAGTACCTTAACAGTTCAGTATCATCAAATACTACAGACCCCTGCAGCCTGATATCATCAAAGACCCTCAGATAAAGCTGAATGATGTCTTTATCCCATATATTGCTGTAGCTTGCACTGAGGAAACAGACAGGATGCTTCTTTGAGAAATACTTAAGTGTATAAGCATCTGTTATGTGGTTTGTAGTCAGTGTGTATTCCATTTTACTTTTTGAATGCAATGTATTTATGAGTGTAACAGGATAATTAAATTTATCAGCAGCAAAAGAATATAATTTTAGAGGAGAGCAACTACTAAAATTGATCAAATTTGTATAGATGAATTGTTTGAGACCAGGAATGTGCATTAAATTTAGATTCCATGTTTACACTAATGATTGTTTTGCTGTTTTTCTTGTTCTGTTAGAGTTCCAAAGGCCTGAGCTCAAACTCCATTCCTGCCATCAAAGCAGAGCCCAGAGAGGTGAACCAGTTCCTCAGTGTGCCCTCAGGTGGGTGTGCAATCTCTCTTCAGTCCTGCTCTCAAACAGCATGGTATTTATGATGAAGCTGTGTGACCAAGGGAGTCTTGCTGGTTTAGCTAGTTAAAAAGCCTAGGAGGGACACTAGCATACGAGCAACCTATGCTGGGGGCCAGCATTGAAAACACCACTGGACTTTTCAACAGGACTGTCCTCCAAATAAAAGGCTAAAAAGCATGCACAGTAGACCTTTACTTTAGGTACACAACAACAAGCTAATGTACTCAACATATACTGTAGCAGTTAGTTGCCACATACAGTATGGCCAGTGCAGTTCTTCCACTAAGCAAATTAGCCCTCTTTTATTCTGCTCCCTCACACTAAGGTCAGTTCAGGGTTATAAATACTCTAATGGTATGTTTCTTTTCCAGAGGAAATGAGGCTTAGTGTGAGTGTTTCTTTATTTAACTTTTGCATGTGTTTTTGACAGTCTCTCAAATCTCAGCTTTAGCCCTTTCTGAATGGCCTATTGATGAAAACAGGCTCTGATGTGACCTCTGACGGTTGCATTTTAGACCCTGGTATTGTGGCAAAATGTATTTATTTACTGTTTTTTTTTAGGTTGGTGCATGTCTGTATTATTGTGTGTGTGTGTGTGTGTGTGTGTGTGCACATAAGTGTTTGCTTAGTTCCATATATCTATAAGATTTTGTTTTAAATGTTTTTGAAAGAAGTCTCTTATGCTCACCAAGACTGCATTTATTTAATCAAAAATACAGTAAAACAGTAATATTGTGAATTATGTATATTTTCATATCTGATAATTTATTCATGTGGTGGCGAAGCTGAATTGTCAGCAGCTATTACTCCAGATACTGACATGATCCTTCATAAATCATTCATAATAATCATTCATAATAAGCTGATTTGTTGCTCATGAAACATTTCTTATTATGATCAGCGTCGACAACTGTTGTGCTGATTTTTTTCAGGATTCTTTGATGAATTTAAAGTTTGAAAGAACAGCTTATCCTGACTGAATAAAAGTATACATTTGTTTAAAAAAAAAATCATTTGAACGGTAGTTTAAGCAACTGGATTGTTATGATATTGATAAGTTAGATCTCAAACGGCTTACATGGACTTTGCTGGTATTTAATACAAGCATTAATGTTTGATGTTGTTGGTTCTAGACAACTTTTAGAATCTGAGCTCGTAATACCAAGATTACAATACTAAGATTTCAAGTTAAGTCCTACCTCTGCGACTAGTGTGCTGCTAAGAAAAGCCACTAAAAAGGCAATAAAAGAGCCTAAGTTTCTCCACTGTGACTGTCCCCTCAGTACACCACACGTCATTTTAAAATGAAAATCTACTAATGGCAAGCAACCTGTAACACCTGCAGGCATTGTGTGTGCGCCGTCTATCTGGCAGTATGGTGTTTTTTTTATTCTGCTCATCCAAAAACAACAGCATTAAAGCAGTTCTGTGTAAATGCTGGGACATCGCCAGACTAAACACATGATGACTCCAACACTCACCACCACACTTATAATCATTGTGCATGCATGTGCTGTGTGTGAAATTCCCAAAGGATTCAACTTTATTGGCTTTTCTTGATGACAGGTGAATGGACTGAATTTCAGTTTCACACTTTGGCCTGTCATTGCTCAGAGATTCATTGCCCATTTTAACTTTTGACGGATATAGCATGTGTATGGAATTAAACCTGATTATTGAAATGCTTGAAAGTGAATGTCAGAAATGAATGAGTCACAGTTGTTTAAGGCGCGTCAAGATTATTTGTGTCCTCAACAGATGAACATCTGCGGTTGCCGCCAACTCCTCCCAGCAGCCATGGAAGCGACAGCGATGGGTCCCAGAGCCCACATTCACTGCCACCATTAAGCCCTGGCCAGCTGCAGAGCCCACATTCACTGCCTCCCTCCAGCCCTGCCCGGCTACAGGCCCGAACCTCCACAGCCATCTCCTCGTCCCCTCTCCTCACTGCCCCGCATGTGAGTCACACGCAAAGCAGCATCATTATATACAATCCAAATGGACGTTTTTATACACATACATTTGAAGCACAACTATACAGATTTAAATCTCTGACTTGTATTACAGAAGCTGCAAGGAACATCAGGCCCTTTGATGCTGACAGAGGAAGAGAAGAGGACTTTGATCGCTGAGGGATATCCTGTACCCAACAAACTACCGCTCACCAAAACCGAGGAGAAAGCCCTCAAACGGGTGCGCAGGAAAATAAAAAACAAGGTATTACTTCTGATCACATACTATTAATATTAATTCAGTCAGATCCTCCTATTATATGATATATATATATATATATATATATATATATATATATATATAATATGCTAAAGTAGATGCATATTTTTGTCTTAGATCTCTGCACAGGAAAGCCGCAGGAAGAAGAAGGAATACGTGGAGTGTTTGGAGAAAAAGTAATTCCATCACTTTATTATCTCTCCGTCTTATTGCTTTCTTCTCTACCCTTTCCTCTCCCTCTCTCCCTTTCTGACTGCTCTCCTTTTGTCCACTGCTCTTTCTTTTCCCCCCTTTTACATTGTTTGCCTAGCACTAGCATCCACTCTCTCTGCGCCTTCATCCTTCTTTTTCTTTGCTGACCTCCTCTCCTTTAATCCTCTCTTCTCTCTCACCCTAGCACACCCTCTCCCTGCAAAATACTCTATTTCTTGCTTGCTGTTTTATGGCTTTTGTTGTGTGAATGCGGCCAATGGCTACAGTCCATGCACTCATTGGGGTGTGTGTACGTTTGCATGAGTCATTTTCCCTTTTGTGCTGCTATTAGGCTCTCAGGGTTTGGATAATGTGCTGGAGAGACTGGACTCACAGTGGACACATACACTGTTTTTTCCATCGTGCTCCCGTCAGTCATGCTGACGGGATTATTTATGGTCAAACATATGGAAACAATTTATTTGTGTGTGTCAATCTGTCATAGTGACCGTGTGCAATTACAACACTTTCTCTCCTCCTCAGAGTGGAGAACTACACTTCAGAGAACAACGAACTTTGGAAAAAAGTTGAGACGCTTGAGAATGCCAACAGGTGAGATACCATATGTGTGCTTGTGTTTAATCACAGTGAATACTTTATAGGTTGATTTTTATCAGTTTAATTGTAACCGTATTTGCAGTAAGTGTACTCAGCAGCTTCTTTGCAGTCAGCAGGTGTTGTTAAGTCAGTCCAGATGCACGCAGGTCTTAACCTCCCCTTCCGATCATATATAGCAGCACCTTTTCATTCTCTCCTGGGTGGCCTAGTTAGAACATAGGCGCTGTCGACAGGGTGCTGTCTGTTCCTACTGTTTAGAGAGACAGAAAGCACCATGGGGGATTTGGTGTTATCAAAGTCAGCTTTTTTGTGGATTAACTGTAAAACCTTATTGAAGACAACAGCTCTTAAATGGGTAGTTCCCGCAAAACGAAAATTCAAAATTCTCTCATCATTTACTCACCCTAATGTTTTTCCAAACCTGCATGACTTACTTTCTTCTAGAATGTTTCTGGGGATTTTTTTCGGTCTGTTTAATTAAAGCCAATGGGGCTCGGTGATTATTGGAGCTTGTTGATTTTCATTGTTTGAACAAAAACTCATTCTTCAAAATCTCTTCTTTTGTGTACTATACAAGAAAGTAACCATACAGGATTGCTAATGTTTACAATTGTAATTTTTGTGTGAACTATCCCTTTAATGAAAACATGCAAGAAAGTATCATGGTTTGTTTAACATGTTTTGAAATACATTAGAATATCATGTCAATGCCATGGTATATGAATACAGTAATCGTTCAATGCCATAGTATAGCAACACGTGCTGTAGGATTTTTTTTTTTAGCTGTTAAATGCAGTCTTGGAGAGCATAAGAGACTTCTATCAAAAATAATTGAAAAAATCGTACTGATTTTTGAGTGGTGTATATATGTAAATGTAGAGTAGTGCTTTTTATAGAGGATTGGCTCAGGCCCCTTATTAACAACACACTTAAAGTAGCACGCAGCACGGTGCCTGCCTGCCCCTCATTACAGGATAAAGAGACTGTGCGTTGGCTCTCTGCCGATTCTTATTAGGATAGAGCCTTCTGACTTATCACAGAGAATTCAAAGAGACAGTAGGGGGGAGTTTGTGTTTGTGTGTTAGTGGGTGGGTTGTATATTAATCTGAAGAAAACCACTGTTTATATGATCAAATTGAGATGATTATTGTGAGGTTAGTAGGGTGGTCCGAGCCCCTCTCACCACTGAAAACATACTGTTGAGCTAGACTAGTCTACAGCATTCATTATGACCGATTCTGTATGTGTATGTTTCTGTGAAAACTAATATGAGATGCTTTGTTTTGGGGTGATGTAGACAGGTGAAAAAGCTCTTAACTATGATTTTTTGGATAAAAGATTCTGCTAAATTATGAAACACTAAAATAGCCTCTTTTTTATTGTTTTCAAACATGTTGCAATAGCTCTCTCTGGTGTTGGAGGAGCTCTCCATCATGTGATATTGCTTCTTACTCCGCTAGAGGGAGCTCAATATCCTTTTGTATTAACAATAATTTCTTCTGAAGAAGTCTGCTGCTGAGATTACACGTTCTCATACATATATATATATATTACACTTCTCAATGAACACAAAAACAATTTCCAAAATGTTAACAAAACTTGGTTTAATATAACATCTGTATAACTTATAACATGAAAGTAAGGTTAATAATATAACTTAGATTACACATTTTTCAGTTTTACTCAAATTAGGGTGATGCAAAAATGAGTGCACCCCATAACAAAAAGAATGACCTCTTTTAGAGAGGATGAAGAGTGATGTTCAACTTCAGATCAGGATACTACTTGGCCACTGAATCACTTTCACCCTGTTCTTCTTCAGAAATCCAGCCTTAGATGTGTTTAGGATCATTGTCATGTTGGAAAAGTGCACGACGACCAAGAGCACGGAATGATAGTAGCATCTTCTCTTTCAGTATAGAGCAGTACATCTGTGAATTCATGAGCTCCCCGACACCAGCAGCACTCATGCAGCCCCACATAAGGACACTGCCACCACCATATTCACTTTAGGCACCATGCATTTTTCTTTGTATTTCTCACCTTTGCGACACCATACAGTTTTGCAGCCATCAGTTCCAAAAACATTTATCTTGGTCTCATCGCTCCAGAGTATAGAGTCCCAGTAGTCTTCATCTTTGTCAGCATGGGCCCTGGCAAACTCCTGGTGGGCTTTTTTGTGCCTGGGCTTTAAGAAAGGCTTCTTTCGTGGATGGCACCCATGCATGCCATTCGTCTGCAGTGTACGCCGTATTGTGTCACGGGAAATAGTCACCCCAGTTTTGCTTTCTACTTCTTTAGTTAACTGCAGTGAACTTGCATGCCGATTTTCTTCTCCTCAGAAGACGCTCCTGTCGAGGTGTTAACTTCCGTGGACGACCTGGACGTCTCTGTGAGACGGTTGCAGTTCCATCTTTTTTAAATTTGTGCACCAATTTTGCTACAGTATTGTGACTGATAAGTAAAGCTTTGCTGATCTTCTTGTAGCCTTCATCTTTCTGGTGTAAAGAAATTATTTTCTTTCTCAGGTCTTGTGACATTTCTCTTCCATGGGGTGCCATTGCTGACAGCATGAAATGGGAAGGGGTTTTAACACCCTTTTATAGTAAACTGTCTGCTGGACACCTGTGTGATGAATAATTCGACTCACCTGTGGTTGAATTCTTGATAAATTAGACACTCATTTACGCTGAGCACTGTGTGTGTGTGTGTGTGTGTGTGTGTGTGTGTGTGTGTGTATATATATATATATATATATATATGTATATATGTGTGTGTATATGTGTGTGTGTGTGTGTGTGTGTGTGTGTGTGTAGAGAGAGAGAGAGAGAGAGACTGTGTGATTGATATGTGTGTGTATATTTATATAAGCTTTATTTAAACAGTAAAAAACTATATAAAATAAATAATTAAAAGAAAATGACATACAAAACATGAGAGAATAAACTAAGAAGAACTGTAATAAAAACAATTAAGAACAGAAGACAATTTATTTATTTTAATATACTAAATACTGCCAGCTATACAATAATATATTATGTTACAGTTAAAATAGTAAATTATATTGTTTTACATTTACAGTTATGCACTTGACAGACGCTTTTATCTAAAGCAATTTACATTGAATTAAATGTATAGATTTTATCAGTTCATGCATTCCTTGGGAATCGAACTCATGACCTTGGCATTGTTAGTGCTAGAGCTACATAATCAACTACATGTCATATTACCTCACTACATTGCTTGTTTAATTCAGTTCAGTTGTCTAAAATATAGTAATTGTCATTTTGTGTAAAATTGTGATCATATAATCAGTCAATAATTAAGAAGTATATGGCTGATTTAAATTCTGGTTCATACATAACACTGAAAATAGAAGGTGTTATCTCACGTAGTGTGCTCTACTTGTGTTCTGAACATTCTGTAAATGTACTAGGTCATCCAGGTATTCCATGCAGATAGAAAGTGTGCCTGTGGTGCGCATACTGCAAAAATAGTATGGGTATGCTATTATATCATACACCCAGATCCTGTGGCTATAAGTACTGTATCTCTGCGTGTTTTGGGTCACATCAGAGAGTGTGTAAGAGAACAAAAGAGAAAGAGTATGTTTGATTGGCCTCTGAAGAAGGAAGTAATTGAAGGAGAAATCAATTAACAGCCACTACACGCTTACAGCAGTGTTGATGAGGAGGTGAAGTGCGTTTTGTGTGGGAGAGACTGTGTGAGTCGTGTGAAGGAGAGTTCAGTTTATGTAACACTGTGGCGAGTAAGAACTATAATATCCTCGCATGCTCTCTAAGAATACGAAGATCCTGCTGTTACAAAACGGCACAGAGAGGAACACACACAGCCTGCGAACAAATACGCTGCCTACATCCTGAACTGAAGACTTTACTAATCATTTTTCTTTTGTGATGTGTTTCTGTGTCATCCGTAGGTCTCTACTCCAACAGCTACAAAGACTGCAGGCTCTAGTGAGCGGGAAAGTGCCTCGATCCTGCAAGATCGCCTCCACGCAGACCGGAACCTGCCTCATGGTATATACACGCATATATACTGTACAAACACACGCATTTATTGCAACACACTCGCATTCACACACACATTTTCTTTGTGTTTCTTTTTTAAAAAAAACAGAGTCTTAATGAAACATCTAGGCCTGGTTTCACAAACAGGGCTTAGATTAAGCCAGGATTACGCCTTAGTTCAGTTAAGACATTTAAGTAAACGTGACTTTACAAAAAACATTACTGGTATGCATCTTGAGACAAAACAATGGCACTGACATATTTTATTATATGTCATTGCAAGTTAAAACAGCTCAAACATGCATTTTAGTCTGGGACTAGCCTTAAGCCTTGTCTGTGAAACCGGGGCTTGTCTATTTAGTTTAGTCCTTTGATCCTATGCATGTAAAGGCAGGTCAGCACTGCTCTGACACTTGTAGTGCAAGTAGATTACAGTGGGGCGGTGTGCTCACCGTGTGTGTGGTTCCTCCTCCTGGCCAGGTGGTGGCGCTGTGTTTTGTGTTGGTGCTGGGCTCGTTGGCTCCCTGCCTGCCCGAGCTCTCCCTCTACTCTTCCTCCTTATCCTCATCGTCCTCACACACGGTGAAGTCCGCACCGCTGCCCTCAGGTGACCTCTACACCACCAGCCAGGGTATGTTTCGTCCCTGCCCCTAATATATGAGTCGAAATCATCAACTTTCATTGTGTACTTTGCATGATATAATTACATTTCTCTGCGTATGCGCAAAGAAGTGTTTATTTGTAGGTCGTCCGGCTTTCAGACACATTCAATTATCCAGGCAGATAATAGCTGTGTGTCTTTGACAGCACTTATTTCGTTCCCCCCACAAGAGACTGAAAGGGTGTGAGGCCGTCTCTGTTATAAAGGTTATTAGCAGAGCTCCTGGGCCGACTGTGCCCATTCTCACCGCCAAATTACTGTCAGACATCCCAGAGAGTTTTAGATTGAAATCATTACTTCCCTTTGAGCAGATTTTACAATCCTCTTTCAACTTTACGACACACGCCGAGCCGCATCTCTTTCGGCTCTATCAAAGCTGTGCTTGAAAAAAGCTTCAAATGCCTCGTCCATTTTCACAAGGGCCCTACAGACTCGGCCCATGGATGATGGCGATGTGTTGCTGTAGTAACCAAAAATCATAGAAGCCTTAATGTGTATGGGTTCGCCTAAAAGAGTAGCACACTCAAAATCTTGCTTTTTCTTTTAAACAAGCTCTTCGAGTCCTCTTCTATGGCAAGCCGTTTTGACTTTTATTCACATCTCAGGATATGAATTCTTGATATCAACAATTCGGTTCTTGATATCAGGAATTACATTTCCACTAGTAACAATGTTAATTCATGATATCAACATTTGAATTTCCACTAGTAAATACTAGAATTCTTGATATCTGTAATTGTATTTTCACTATAGGCTGCCATTCATATTCAATTGTTGATATCAAGAATTGATTTCTTACTAGTTGAAATTCCAATTTCACATATCAGAAATACAATTCTTACGAGTAAAAATGTATTTCTGATATCAATATAATTTCAGATATCTAAAATGGCTTTCTTACTAGTAACAATCACATTCATGATATCATAAACTAACATTGTCACTAGTGACAATCAAATTATTGATATCAAAAATTAACATTGTTACTAGTAGCAATTCAATTGATGATATCAAGAACTGACATTTCAACTAGTGACAACTGAATTATTGATATAAAAAATTATGATTTTTACTAGTAAGAATTGTATTTCTGATATGTGAAATTGGAATTTCAAATAGTAAGAAATCAATTCTTGATATCAACAATTGAATTTGAATGGCAGCCTATGGTGACATTTCACTAGTGAAAATACAATTACAGATATCAAGAATATTCAAGATTTTACTAATGGAAATTCAAATGTTGATATCAAGAATACATATTTCTGCGAGTGATGACATCATTGTTGATTTCAAGAATTAACATTTTTACTAGTGGAAATGTTAATTCTTGATATCAACAGTTGTCATTGTTACTAGTAGAAATGTAATTCCTGATATCAAGAACTGCCATTTTAACTAGTAAAAACTGAATTGTTGATATCAAGAATTCATATCCTGAGAATGAATAAAAGTCAAAACGGCTTGCCATACTCTTCACCCTACATATCTCATGATAATCAAAGTAAGCAAGTCATGTGACATAAGTAACTCTGTTCTCTCTCTTTGTGTGTGTGCGTAGTCCGCTCCCGCAGCCTGCTCTTCTATGACGAGGGTGGCCCAGTGGAGGACGGCCACAGGGGCGTGCTGAGTGTGGAGAGGATGGAGGGGGTGCCGCGACACGTACAGGACCTGAAGGACAGCCACGAGCAGGATCATTCTGCTCTCGTGAGCAGGTACTTGAGCCAGGCTCAACCAGAGCCTGCAAGCTACAGCAACACATCCGCGGCCCCACTCCGTCCCCCTGAACCACACTACCACTCGAGGTGAGACACACACTGACAGTTATTAAGGATGTACTGACATTAAAATAATTTGCTATTTATACAATTAATTAATATAGTTATTTATGGCCGACAACTGATAAATATAAAAAAAATTGAAATACTACACTATTTAGGCTACATAATTTAAAAATTAAACACTAGAGACTTAGGATTAGTTCACTTTCAAATGCAAATTACCCCAAGCTTTACTCCCCCTCAAGCCATCCTAGACTTTCTTCTTTCTGATGAACACAGTCGGAGATATATTAATAAATATCCTGAGACATCCGAGCTTTATAATGGCAGTGAACAGGGGTCACGAGTATAAAGCTGAAGACAGTGCCTCCATCCACATCTATCCATCATAAACGCGTACTCCACACGGCTCCTGGGGTTTAAGCGATACGTTTGTGTAAAAAAAAATTCATATTTAACAAGTTATGAAGTAAAATATCTAGCTTCTGGCAGACCACCTTCCATATCCAACTTATGAAGAAAGTATGAAACTCTCACAGTTCAAAACGCTCACACTACGTCCTATACCTTCCCTATTTAACTTACGGAAAAAGCTTAACGGACGCGACGCCAGTTCCGTTTTTTTCCCCGTAAGTTTAATACGGAAGGCGGTCTGTCGGAAGCTAGATATTGGATATTCATTTTGAGGTTTGCTAAAGATTACATTCAGGAGTGAAATTAAACTATTAGTGTTTTTAACTTAATACACTTTGATTGTTAGATAACTATTGTTTAAAAGTTGGGGTCAATAAGATATATTTTTTTCATTTGAAAGAAATAAATAAATTTGTTCAGCAAGGACATATTAAATTTTATAAACTAATATGGTTACAAAATTCTTTGCTTTTCTATTTATTTAACTTTCTATTCATCAAAGAATCCTAAAAAAAAAAAAAAAAAAAGCAGCACAACTGCTTTCAACATTGTTTCCATGACAGGAATAAATTACATTTTAAAATATATTCAAATAGAAAACAGCCATTTTAAATTGTAATCATATTTCATAATATTTCTGGTTTTACTGTATTTTTGATCAATTAAATGCGGTCTTGCTGAGCATACAAAATCTTACCGACCCCAAACATCCCTATGAATAATTAGTAATTGTCCCTTTCCTTCTCAGAAAGCGGGATCCTGAGGGAGGAGCTGAATATTTCTAACCCCTCCGTGTGGAGCTGCCTCTGTCACCCAGGCCTCCACTGAAATCTAATGATCCTCGACTACTCGGCCCTCGACCCTTACCGTTACAGATCCTGAGTCTCCTGACCTGCCCTAAAAAACCAACAAGCCTCATGACCACCATCCAACCCGCCTGACATGCATTCCAATGACATTCATCCCTAGAACTGTGAGAAGAGAAATGTGTCCATCCATACACTGAAACTCCCCTTTACCAACAAGCACTGAGTTTAAGGACTAAAGAGAGAGAAGAGGATGTGGGCGGTTGTACATGCTGCTCTGTTTTAGATGGATGTGAGCCTACAGCTCTAAATTCACTAAACACTTCACACACAGGGTGTGGGAGGGAAAGTTCATGAGTGTTTGTTTTGATTTCCCTAAAATGCCATGAGACTGTCCATTTACTACATATCCTTACTTAAACCCCAAAGAACTTCTTTTTTCTTTTTATGACTCTTTTCTTTTCTTTTTTTTTTTATCTCTGAATGTTTTCCAGCAGGTGTAATCACAGGTGCCTGACGTACTTTGCGGTTTTACAAAGCTTGCTTTGACAGGATTTTCTTCCTCTGCCATCTTGGCTTTTTTCCTAATAAGTTTAAGCTGGATTGCACTTGTTTTGCACTAGGAAAACGAATTGATTTAAGTGCCTTCACATTCTTTTTCATGTAGTCATATTTAAGATGCTCCTAACCGTATATTTCCCTCTTTTTTGCTTACTTTTATTGATGCGTTCTATTTTATTTTTGTTTTCTACTTTTAAAAGGCAGAGGCTTTTGTACTGAATTTAAAATTTTATCCATAATATATTCTAGTATTGGCAGCATCCAAAAAAAGAGCATATTTATTTTATGCACAAAAAAATTATGAAAGTTATTGTGTTTTTTAAATGAAAGATGATGTAAAGTTTACATGATCTTGATGTCATAACTGTTAAACAGTTTTTTTCTGTTATCTTTATTTCTGTGTAAAGAAAGTTTTGTATATATAGAGAAAAATGAACAGGGCCGATCAAATCCTGTGTGTGTTTAACCGTGTTCAATCTCTGAAGAATTCTGCACAATCCACATGAATCCATTAAAAACATTGGCTATAATGTATTCAAGGTGAAAACAAATATTATTTAAAACAGGTTTTTCTGATAATGGAATACTTCTTTTTAATGTTAGTCTAGACTCTCTGTATTCTGTAGCTGAGCAAACTGTTTGACCACTGTAAAATTTACCACAAATATCTGGGAGTTGATAGTGCAGTTGTGTAAATATGCTTTCCAAAAGTCCATTTTTTTATGTTATCGATGTCAGTGCTTAGAAACAATTTGTTAATCATGAGATCTTTTCTTTTTGTTTTTCAGTAAATCATTTTCATGTCCTCTGTTGCTTCAGCCACAATATTGTTTTTATTGTACAGCTAGAGATAACCACTGAAAGACATGATATTTTATTGCTCAAGTTGCCGCTGATTAAATTATAGTAATGAAAGTGGTTGTCACAAAAGAATCTATCAAATTACTCTGTGGTATATGTGCCATAACGCAACGGAAAACTGGGTTGGCTGTTTATGACATGGAAGAACAGTACTGTAGATAACAGCGTAAAACTGAATTCGCCGTAGTTTCAAAGAGCTTTAATTTCTTACAAGTTTAGTGACAGAGCAGTTTTCATCATGGCCTCTGTTTCATTCATTTCACCCATCGATATGTAATAATAATATTGAACTGGAAAAACATTAAGTGTTGATTTGAATGTTTCTAAGACAAGAAATGTAAACTTTATGACTTCATTGCACATACTGTCCACAGACCATTAGTCTCGAACCTGGAACTCCAGAATATCATAGAGCATTCTGGAATTGAATCTAATGCCCAGTATGACGTATGATGGAGTTTGTGCTTTTAAATGTAATTGTTGCTTGGATCATCTGTATCTCTGCCCTTTTTGCCCTTTGTACATATGACTGATGATAAATGTTGGTTGTAAATATGGAGGACGTATTTTTATATTTCCGATGCATTTTGGTAATCACTATGCGGTTTGGGTTTATTAGTATCTGTGTATGTATCTATGCTCTGAACCTCTTGCTTTTCCTGTCTGATCTAAAGTAGAGTTAGAATGAAGCAAAATACAAAATTTTTGCAGATGCAATCTATGGTCTCCTGTGTTATTTTCAGTCTTTATGCATAATTAAGAACATTATTATTATTATTATTTACCTTAAAAGTTTGGTGGGTGTGAAGTGATTTTTAGGGCCTTGTCTCAAACGTTCATTGTGTTTTCATATTACGACCACCAGGTGTCAGCACTCTTTACATTTTGTCTGTTTTTCTTGTTTCATTGGGCTGTTAAGACAATATGACCAGACTTATTATTGTGCTATTAAATTAAACAGTCTTGCTTTTTGATAGATTTGAATTTATTTTATTCTTAAATATAGTTTGTTCAATAGTTTTGATATATTTGAAGATTTCAGATGCAAAAGCCTCTAAGTGCCGTCTGAAATTTCCTTCAAAAATGAGCATTTTTTATCAAGCTCGTATGTTTAGGTTCAGGAATTTCACTTTAATGGCAATTAATAGGTCATTTTCATTGCCATTAAAGTGAATAACTGAACATAAACATACAAGCTTGATAAAAATGCTCATTTTAGAAGGAAATTTCAGACGGCACTTAAAGGCTTTTGCATCTGAAGTCTTCATTTGCAAAAGCAATTTCTTCCAAAATATCAGTGAATTTCTGGAATAGCATTAAAAACAAACTAGGCCTATGTCAGTGAATTACACACACAATATCACTAACATGTTGTTGCTCAGCTTAATAGTACTGTGTAAGTGGATGACATGATAAACAAGACTGAACAAATTTCAGTTCAAACGGGTAAATCAAGTTTAAAATGCATGTTAAAAATGCACTATGCATTTAAAATGCATAGTAATGAACATTAGTAGAAAGAAGACTGTGTACTAAATAGAGGTCTATGGCTTGTAAAAAGCTGAGGTCTAAAATACATAGTTTTTCCACAATATTTAAAAACACACGTGAAATTGTGTGTTGAAGATGCGCAAGTAAACTCTTTACTTGATAAACAGTAATTGAAGTTTAGGCCTGAGTCATTAAACACTGTCAGCATGAGTGCATCATTTGTTGCGCGTTCCCGGGGATTTCGACAGCTGTACATTTGCCGTCGAATTCTGTCCACTCCCCCGCCCCCGCCCCCACTCATTAGATTCTAATATTCATCAAACTCGTTCAGTCTCGCTCTTCCTGATGGCTTTGTGGACAGTGTGCTAACCTGTGGTGCAATTGCGTACAACAGATTTTGCTTCAACATATTTAATATCATTATAAATAACAAAAAGGCAGAACATTAACATTTAAACTGATCCTGGTTAAAGTTCATCGACACACAAGATAGAATCAGCATCTTTTAAGTTAGTGCATCAACATCTCTCATCATACAGATGTATATTCTGCACTCTTCCCATCTGCCTTCTCTCTCCAATTTTGCCTCCTTGTGTATTTATTTATATTCAATGTCAATTGTAATTTTTCATTGTATTCAGCTAATACGTCAATAAAAAAAGAGTACATAATTGACACAACATGCTGTTTTTTGTGTTAACCCTATTAGAGGCTACAAGACATTATATCCGGCCGATAAAAATAGATATATAAAACAATAACATTAATGACAATAATATTAATATTATCAAGATAATAATATACTAATATTAATGAAAAAAGCTATTAATGAAGAGGTTATTTATAACACCATTATTGTCCTATATAGCACTTTCAAAGCATGGTTCTTCATGGAAAAAAAGGGTTCTGCTATTGTTACAAGCCGAAGAACCCTAATTTGGTTCTGTTTAGAACTATTTTTCTCTTTCATCATCAGCCAGTTTGTGCTATACAGACACTTGTTTTAAGAACACCCAAACAGTTCTCATACAGGTTGTGCTTTAGACCCACAGAGAAATAAAACCCAGGGAGAGAGAGTGAGAGTGAGAGAGAGATAGAGGATAAAGAAATGGGGAGAGGAGAAGGAGGAAAAGAACATAGACTGTTTTCCTCCCACATAAATATCCATAGCATGTGTGTGTGTGTATGCTTGTGTGTACTTGTTATCGATATATTGCTCTATTTATTTCTTGAAAGCTGTGATAATTTTAAACTCCATATAATCTGACAATAAATACTCAGTTGAGAAATTTACTGAAATTCATGGTATGTACAGTGGGTACGGAAAGTATTCAGACCCCCTTAAATGTTTCACTCTTTGTTATATTGCAGCCATTTGCTGAAATCATTTAAGTTCATTTTTTCCCTTATTAATGTACACACAGCACCCCATATTGACAGAAAAACACAGAATTGTTGACATTTTTGCAGATTTATTAAAAAAGAAAAACTGAAATATCACATGGTCCTAAGTATTCAGACCCTTTGCTCAGTATTTAGTAGAAGCACCCTTTTGATCTAATACAGCCATGAGTCTTTTTTGGGAAAGATGCAACATGTTTTTCACACCTGGATTTGCGGATCCTCTGCCATTCCTCCTTGCAGATCCTCTCCAGTTCTGTCAGGTTGGATGGTAAATGTTGGTGGACAGACATTTTTAGGTCTCTCCAGAGATGCTCAATTGGGTTTAAGTCAGGGCTCTGGCTGGGCCATTCAAGAACAGTCACGGAGTTGTTGTGAAGCCACTCCTTCTTTATTTTAGCTGTGTGCTTAGGGTCATTGTCTTGTTGGAAGGTAAACCTTCGGCCCAGTCTGAGGTCCTGAACACTCTGGAGAAGGTTTTCGTCCAGGATATCCCTGTACTTGGCCGCATTCATCTTTACCTCGATTGCAACCAGTCGTCCTGTCACTGCAGCTGAAAAACACCCCCACAGCATGATGCTGCCACCACCATGCTTCACTGTTGAGACTGTATTGGACAGCTGATGAGCAGTGCCTGGTTTTCTCCACACATACCGCTTAGAATTAAGGCCAAAAAGTTCTATCTTGGTCTCATCAGACCAGAGAATCTTATTTCTCACCATCTTGGCAAACTCCATGCGGGCTTTCATGTGTCTTGCACTGAGGAGAGGCTTCCTTCGGGCCATTCTGCCATAAAGCCCCGACTGGTGGAGGGCTGCAGTGATGGTTGACTTTCTACAACTTTCTCCCATCTCCTGACTGCATCTCTGGAGCTCAGCCACAGTGATCTTTGGGTTCTTCTTTACCTCTCTCACCAAGGCTCTTCTCCCCCGATAGCTCAGTTTGGCCAGACGGCCAGCTCTAGGAAGGGTTCTGGTCGTCCCAAGTGTCTTCCATTTAAGGATTATGGAGGCCACTGTACTCTTAGGAACCTTAAGTGCAGCAGAATTTTTTTTGTAACCTTGGCCAGATCTGTGCCTTGCCACAATTCTGTCTCTGAGCTCTTCAGGCTGTTCCTTTGACCTCATGATTCTCATTTGCTCTGACATGCACTGTAAGCTGTAAGGTCTTATATAGACAGGTGTGTGGCTTTCCTAATCAAGTCCAATCAGTATAATCAAATGAAGGTGTAGAACCATCTCAAGGATGATCAGAAGAAATGGACAGCACCTGAGTTAAATATATGAGTGTCACAGCAAAGGGTCTGAATACTTAGGACCATGTGATATTTCAGTTTTTCTTTTTTAATAAATCTGCAAAAATGTCAACAATTCTGTGTTTTTCTGTCAATATGGGGGGCTGTGTGTACATTAATGAGGAAAAAAAATGAACTTAAATGATTTTAGCAAATGGCTGCAATATAACAAAGAGTGAAAATCTGAATACTTTCCATACCCACTGTAAGTCTGAGTGGGGGCTATTTAAAAAAAAAAAAAAAAAAAGGAACTGTCTCAGCAACAGTCTGGACTTAACATGAACTTTCTCATTTTCAAAAAGACAGCATCTGTGACCAGATCCCCACAGGACTGCACTGTGAGTAAAGGACCAAAGCCAGTTGACTACTATGGATCATTACATTATTGTATTTTTGTTCAAACAATTAATTAGGTTGAATCTCTAAGAAGCAACTGGCTAAATTAGAAACCCTCTGTTTCATTTCAAAAGTGTTCCTATTAAATGAATTAATAAAAATGACTTTCCACTATTACAAAAAATTTAACTTTCCAAAGAAATCTAACAAATATAAAAATATAATTATTTGGACCCTTTCATGGTGGGAAAACAAATAAATGATTTCATCCCATTTTCTCCATGTTTTTCCATGCTTGCACTGACTACAGATTTTGGTGGGAACATTTTGCAAATTGCAGAAGTGAGTTGAGGAAGGAGGTTGGTTGTCTTTGTTTGAACCTGATGTGAGCTGCTGGCAGCCAGTGGAGTTAGACAAAAAGAGCTGTGCTTTAACATTCACATACCCACAAGTGTCAATGCAGCAGCCAGGGGCAATTGGATTTGATAGATGAGAATATGTGATAAGATTGTGTAATTTGAAATTTTATTCAGGATGACCACATTCT